>NC_046677.1:13099206-13403764 GCF_003369915.1 Drosophila miranda | reverse complement strand
TATGAACTTGTTCGTGGGAACAGGAAGAAGGCTTTCGGCATTAAATTTATAAAAATAGCAGCCCCATCTGTTATCATCGGTTTGGGGCCCAAATGTGTCACCATTCATTCCTTGACGGCAGCTGTCTTCTCCTTCCATGTGCTGACAGTCTGACAGCTCTGGGGAGTGGGAGTCAACTAATGCTGGCATGTTTTGAAACCTTTTGTAGGTTTAAGAAAAGAGTGTAAAAAAGCATTAAAATTTTTTTAGAATTGTTTGCATAGCAAATTTTTACGTTGTTTAAAGGTGAATATTAATTTCGCTTAAAATTAATCTCAAATTTTTCTTAGTTTTCTGGTTGGTGTTAATTTTCCACATATATTTTATACCTACGATACCACTTATGAGATATCCTCTTTGTAGATATTTTAAGTAAATCTTAATCATAATACTGGCCCAGGCGGATAAGTAATCGGCGTCACCAAAAGATCCCATTTCTAACCACACATAAATACTTTTTACGATCAGTGTTTTCTATCAGCTAAGAAAGTTTCAGTCGGTTAATAATTTTTTCGGGAGTTTTAATGATTAATTATCTAATGATTCTATCTAATGATACAAATAATTTTAATGTATATGTTTAAAGGAATATATACATATACGTATATTTGCACCTTTCGGTGCAATTTGAACGAATTTGATCGAATTTTGAACTATTCGGAAAACGGAAAAAATGCAACTGATACGCATCAACGTACAAAAAATCGGAATGATATTCGATGAGCGCAGCGCAGGATGAAACAAGCAGCGAGAGATGGCTAAGGCTCTAAATATTTCTCGTGAACGTGTTGGGAATGTTTTTCGCGAATATTTAAATATGAGTAATCTTTCGTCAAGGGCGAAGCCGCGATTGCTCTCAGCGGAAAACAAACGCCACCGCTCGAAAAAGAGTTCGGCATTGTCGGCCAACAAAGTGAGGGCTGGGTTTTCTGGGATGCCCGAGCGCATAATCATGTGGATTAACTGGAAAAAGGCAGAACCATTATTGGAGAATACTACTCCAATCTTTTGGTACGATTCGATTTAGAACTGATGAAAAAAATCACATGACGAAGAAAAAAGTCTATCAGTTTCACCAGGACAGCGCTCCCGCTCACAAGAGCGTTGTCGCCATGATAAAATTGTATGAATTAAACTACGAAATTTACCAACCCCCCGTTCTCCAGATTGGACACCCTATGACTATCTCTCTCAAAACTTAAAAAATGGCTAGGTGAAAAGAAATTTCAGTCTGTAACACAAACGACTATTTTGAGCGCCTGCACAAATCCTATTTATGGAAGTTATTTACAAACTTTGCTAACCATTTATTATGTAAAAAAAATATTGTAAAAAAACGTGGTTTCTTTGATGGGACGACTTTTTATCAGAGCACATTCGTAGCTGTATAAGTTTTATTATTATACCCGATACTCAAAATGAGTATTGGAGTATATTAAATTTGTGGTAAAAGTGGATGTGTGTAACGTCCAGAAGGAATCGTTTTCGACCCAATAGCATCAATAGCCGAGTCGATTAAGCCCTGTCTGTCCGTCTGTCCGTCCGTCCACCTATCCGCCTGTCCGCCAGAATCAAGAAAACAATTTCATTCTTTCTCGCTCTGTCTCTCTCTAACACACAGGTTTCATGGTCGGTTTTGCCAATTGACCGTTTTGTGTCACAATTTCGCCACACCCCCTTCCGCCCCCGCAAAGGACGAAAATCTGAGGCATCCACAAATCTCAGAGACTATTAAGGCTAGAGTAACCAAATTTGGTATCCTCACTTCTGTTAGATCTCACTATAAAACGTATATCTCAAAATTTCGCCCCACCCCCTTCCGCCCCCACAAAAGACGAAAATCTGTTGCATCCACAATATTGCACATTCGAGAAAACTAAAAACGCAGAATCATAGATAATGACCATATCTATCAGATTGCCGAATCTGGATCAGATCGGATCGATTTTATAGCCAAAAAGAACAAATCTATTTTCAGTGTCTACGCAGCGCCGGACGTCACGCTCAGACTGATTTTCTGTCTCTCTCGCACGCATTCTATGTCGTGTCGTGCAATGTTAGCGCCGTCTGATGGAGGAGAGCCATACTGACTAAGTATAGGGTAAAAATGTAGAGTTGCGGTCTCCGCAGCAACTCACAACGTTCCCCCTCATTTTTTTTACTTAATTTGATCAATAAATATTCAAGATAACAATGCCTTTAATAAATAATTCCTCAGTTTGATCTTAGCACTTTTTATTTTAATTTAAGTAGATCTGTAGGATTTTTTTGTAAAAATAAATCGCTCATCTTAATGATTTTGTATGATATATTGCTTTGAATTATAGTTGATAATAGACAACAAATCATCGTCTGTCGATATTATAATATTGAAATAATTTTCAGCCATTGCCGTTGGTAATTAAAAGCCAATTTCTCATATTTGAACTCATTGATTTGGCAAATGCCTCAGTTCAGAGGCTCGAATTTAATGTATTTACCATAATTCAAACGAAATTCATGCCCAATTCGTTGTTAATTCATGCAAATTCTGTTTACTCAGTAGAGCGCCTAACCTAAGGGCAATTAAGCTAATATAAAAAGCGATAAACAAAATACATACTGAATAACCAAGCTTGCACAAAGCCAAACAAAAATGAACACGAAACCGAGTGCTAAGCGAGTAATTTAATCTGCATCATTAATCAAGAGGGCGTACGCTCTGATTATGCCACTGAATCAGAGCCCAGAATGCATTAAATTTCTAGCAAAACAAAAAATACGAGTGCGACAACAACTCTCTCAGAGACACACAATGTTAATTTGGTCAATGGTTTCTGATAAAATCGATAGCGAAATGCGAGCGGAATTTTCACCTGTAAGGCCAGCAAATAAACAAGCTGAAAATAGCGCCAAATGCAGAGCAGAAAATTACTCAACTTTAATTAACAAGTTTTTTGCACGGCACGCTATAGAATGCGCCGTGAATGCATTTAAATTGACTTTTTTGCAAGTGAATAGCAATTAAAATAATTATACATAAAGCTCTGTCCAAATTGGATAGCAGCAAAAGGACATCAACAAAACTATGCCATCAACAGAAACCAAACTCGAGCAATCTTTCCATTTTATACAATGGCTGAAGGAATTACAATTTTAGTTAGACAGGTGAACCGTTAGTATATATATATGTATATATAGCTGCAGACTTCATATTGTTTGTTTTTGTTACCCGATACTCAAAATGAGTATTGAGGTATATTAGATTTGTGGTGAAAATGGATGTGTGTAACGTCCAGAAGGAATCGTTTCCGACCCCATAAAGTATATATATTCGATTGAGCCCTGTCTGTCTGTCCGTCTTTCCGTCCGTCCGTCCGTCCGTCTGTCCGTCCCTATCAGCGCCTAGTGCTCAAAGACTATAAGAGCTAGAGCAACGACGTTTTATATCCGGACTTCTGTGATATGTCACTGCTACAAGTATATTTCAAAACTTTGCCCCGCCCACTTCTGCCCCCACAAAAAGCGAAAATCTGTGGCATCCAAAAATTCAAAGATACGAGAAAACTGAAAACGCAGAATCGTAGAGGATGACTATATGTTCTAGAGTGTAAAATCTGAACCAGATCGTATAATTAATGTAGCCAGAATCAAGAAAACAATTTCATTCTTTCTCGCTCTGTCTCTCTCTAACACACAGGTTTCATGGTCGGTTTTGCCAATTGCAAAATATGAGTTCAAGGATCTCAGAACCTATAAGAGCCAGAGCAACCAAATTTGGTATCCACACTACTGTGATATCGGACCTTGACCGTTTTATGTCACAATTTTGCCACACCCCCTTCCGCCCCCGCAAAGGACGAAAGTCTGGGGCATCCACAAATCTCAGAGACTATTAAGGCTAGAGTAACCAAATTTGGTATCCGCACTTCTGTTAGATCTCACTATAAAACGTATATCTCAAAATTTCGCCCCACCCCCTTCCGCCCCCACAAAAAACGAAAATCTGTTGCGTCCTCAATATTGCAGATTCGAGAAAACTAAAAACGCAGAATCATAGAGAATGACCATATCTATGCGGTTGCTGAATCTGGATCAGATCGGCTAATTTGTATAGCCAAAAGCAAGAAATCAATTTGCAGTGGCTACGCAGCGCCCGACGTCACGCTCAGACTGATTTTCTGTCTCTCTCGCACGCATTCTATGTCGTGTCGATTAATATTAGCAGCGTCTGCCGGAGGAGAGCCATACTGACTAAGTATAGGGTATAAATGTAGAGTTGCGGTGTCCGCAGCAACTCACAACGTTCCCCTCGTTTTTTTTTATTGTTTTGTTGTTTTTACATATAAAATTTAAGTCGTAATAACGGAACGGAATAAGAATACGATCGATGTTGGGACAGCTCTAAAGAAAGTTTATGATTAACCTAACTCTTGACACTTATAGTCGAGGAGACATACATCCTAGATAAAGAGTATTCAAAGCAGAGTCTTAAAATGTTATGAGCAATAAACAATCGATTTCAACTAACAACAGATCCTTAAGTCTTTATTCGGTTAAATCCCATTCGGAATACCCACTGTGGCTATGTTGAATAATCTCATAATTTTACTTGACCTGGATTGCTCGGCATTGTAGTTGCTGTCTTGTGCTTATTACGAGAATTTTTGGCAAATTATTCAATGCAGTAAATGGGTGGCATTACACATTCCTCTGGTTAAAGCGGCTTAAATAAATTCCAAAGGCTCAATGGGCATTACAGGGCATGGCACACACACATTCTGAGGCAAAAATAAAGCATTATTCCCCAACAAAAGATAAATTGCAGTCGAGTCAAGGTCTGGGCTTGTCTGAACGGCTGATGAACTGACCATTCGGATACTGGTGAGTGGACAGGCCTAGGCATGCAGGACGAAAAATGTCAATTGGGCTTCAAGTAGCACACACACATATCTTTGCCTGCCCCTCTGGCTCTCTGTGCCTCTGAGTGCCTCTTTCTTTGACCTTCATCGTAGAGGAGGCATGCTTGTTAGTGGCAAAGCAAGTTAAGAGCTTGACACTGATGAGTGTCAAATTAGTCCAAGCAAAATGTCAAACAAGAGGCCAAGTTGAGGGTTGGTTGAACTCCAAATATTTTGCATGTCAGGGAAAACTGGTCTGATTTTGGGAAGTGTACGAGTGAGTAAATTCCATTAAGACATCAACTACTCGTACATTATGCTGCAGCGTTTTCTGGGGAAGTGCACATCTGATATTCAAAAGTGGAAACCTCATTCCGTTTCAGTAAATTTTCCAATGCATATTCATAGGGGTATGCTTTGATGCATTTCAAACTACACAAAATTTTCTTGCTGACTTGCAGCAATAAAACTTTATTATTACGTTGCTTTGCTTTTTTCTGTTTTTTGTTTTATTATTCTGCTCTCTCTGACTCGTTTTGGCAAACATCAAATATGATTCGAGTATTCGGAGGCAGGGAAATTCTAAAACATTTACATAAGTGCTAATTTCCTAATAAAAATTCAAAAGTAAATGCAAATGCAAATTGCGAGTGGCTGGGGGAGAGCACAAAGTCAGAGTCTCGGAGCAAGAGTCGCTCGGCTCGGTATATTTATGCATGAATGGAATTCAATTTGCATAATTAAAGTAAAATGCATAGCCACTGCTAGTAAATTCATAAATAATCCAGCAATAGTAGTATATGGATTACAGCACAGGAGAGAAAAAACAAATCATTTCTCAATGTTTACTACACCATAGGAAAATTATGCAAACTAAAATGTAATACAATTGAATGTCAAAAGTCTTGTGTTTGCCCAAATGATTAAATTGTGATTATGCTATGGAAGCTCCTGAATGCACAAAAAACGCAGTGGCGAAAAATTAAAAGTCATCAGAGCGTATGAGTGATTGTCATGTGCCCGACTAAGTCAACCCATTAAGGCTGTCTAGCCCTAGTCATTAGGTATAATGGTTTCCGAGCATGTGCTGGTCGGTAATCCATTGGCTTATCTTACCCCTACTCTCGCCTCCGTTCCTTATAAGCTCGGCCATATGTCGGCTGCTTGGCCAAAAACTTTTACGCATGCCACGTCCAGTCCGAAAGCCATAAAAGAGTTATCAGTTTTAATGAGGCTGAAAAAAAAACGCCCGTATAGAGCTCTTGAAAACTTTGTCTAACTGTTGAACGATTGCGGCCGACACTTGCAATATTTTATATTTATTTGGAAAAAAATATCGGTATTCATTTACTTCTATGCACATTTAAAATTGCTTTTAAATTTGTGTACATTTGTTTCCATTTGTTTGTCATTTTGTGCTGTAAAAATCAATTGACCTAATTTTGATGGCTTTGAAATTGGTTTTTTGTCCCGCACGAAATGCCATTGTTGGAAAGTATTTTAATTATTTTATGTGACATTTAAAGGATTTGCTTTTGGTTTTTGTTGCTTCGTTTTTATCTCTGTCCAATTTGTTTGTCCCCCCAGGACTTTAAAGTGCATTAAAGTATGATAACATAACACAAACGAAGTTTAATTCGAGTTAATATTCATGGGCTCTTCATTTGAACAAGACACTTTCATGTTTTATTTTGGTTTCTATCATATGCAGAAAAGAAGAGTAATAAGGACTTGGTGTTATATCGAAAACAAAACGTTTTGAAAACCTAATCCGTAAAGGTAAATGAAAAACGATTGATTGAAAGACGAATGATTGTCTCACAAATTTGTGAGTATTAGCCGGCGCCGCGGAAGAAGGAACAATGGCTGTAAAATGTATCAGTTATGGAAAATCGATATGCTATGGTATGGGATGCTGCATAATTAATATTCGGATTAATTGTGGGAGGCGACGGCTCACCCGCTACCTAATCAATCAAACGCGTTTCTATAAAGATTCGATTTTTTGATTTGATCAAAAATGAATAACTAAGAACCAAGAATATATTTTATTACAGATCAGGATAAATATTTTCTCTGCACATAGCTTTAAAGAAATTCATTCGGGGAAAGAAAAATCCAGCCCCCACGTAATCAGCGACCCCAAAAACCCCCGAGCAACGAGTTTCACGCAAATCCGATGAATTTTTTTACCCGATACTCAAAATGAGTATTGGGGTATATTAGATTTGTGGAAAAAGTGTATGTGTGTAAAGTCCAGAAGGAATCGTTTCCGACCCCATAAAGTATATATATTCTTGATTAGCATGAATAGCCGAGTCGATTGAGCCCTGTCTGTCTGTCCGTCCGTCCGTCTGTCCGTCCTCTTCAGCGCCTAGTGCTCAAAGACTATAAAAGCTAGAGCAACGATGTTTTGGATCCAGACTTCTATGAAGAATAAAAGAATCTGCTACAAGTATATTTCAAAACTTTGCCCCGCCAACTTCTGCCCCCACAAAAGGCGAAAATCTGTGGCATCCAAAAATTCAAAGATACGAGAAAACTGAAAACGCAGAATCGTAGAGGATGACTATATGTTCTAGAGTGTAAAATCTGAACCAGATCGTATAATTAATGTAGCCAGAATCAAGAAAACAATTTCATTCTTTCTCGCTCTGTCTCTCTCTAACACACAGGTTTCATGGTCGGTTTTGCCAATTGCAAAATATGAGTTCAAGGATCTCAGAACCCATAAGAGCTAGAGCAACCAAATTTGGTATCCACACTCCTGTGATATCGGACCTTGACCGTTTTATGTCACAATTTTGCCACACCCCCTTCCGTCCCCGCAAAGAACGAAAATCTGGGGCATCCACAAATCTCAGAGACTATTAACGCTAGAGTAACCAAATTTGGTATCCGCACTCCTGTTAGATCTCACTATAAAACGTATATCTCAAAATTTGTTTTTTTCTGGTTAGAAAAAAAACATGATGTGATGTAAAAAATTTGACCTTGGATTCGTGTTCAGGGCCCCAAAATACATAGGGATAGGAAACTCTGGTCAGCCGCGCACGATACTTTTTTTGTCAGTCTGTGATATCATATTTAAAAAATAGATACTAAGAGTACGTTGTATATTAGTTGGAAAATCTTAATCTCTCAAATCTAAAATTAATCTTATTTTCCAGTATATTTTTTCTAAATTTTTACTTTGAAGACTGTGTTGTTGTATTTTTGTTGTATATGTAGGTACTTTAATTTGTTGTCTTTCCAAGTTTCGGTTGTAAAAATCGATGGATTAATGGTTCAGGTGCAGCCGTTTGACTGAATGCCGCATTTTGCCGTAAAAAAAAATATAACACAAGAAACTAATTCATTTCAACTTTTCCCGAGTTTTCAAAGTCAAAATTTCAAAATAATCCGCAAAAAAATTTAATTTAAAAGCTTAATATTTTCAAGACGGTAAGCTTAAGCTACAAAGTGCTTGGGTCCCATTTATAGCTAAATTTATCAGCTTTTCAGAATTCAGATTTTTTAAATTAACAAAAAGAAATCAAAGAAAAAAAAAATTTTAAAAAAAAGCAAACCAAAAAAAAATTCGGTTTGGTGCACAGCGGAAATGTTCAGTTTATTACGTTCAGTTTTTTTTACGTATTTCCTTTATTCAAATTGTTGTTACATTTTCTCATGTTTTTCACTTCGTGCTGTTAAGCGCACAATTTAGTGCATTGCCGAATCTGGCTGCGTCAACTGTTAGCACAAAAACGCAATCGTTTTTGAGGTTGGGTTAAAAAACAAATTATTGATGGAGAATACACAAGCTAAATCGACCTGTTGTCAAATTTATGTTAATGCTTCAATAAGTAATCTTGTTTTTTCCTTTAGATATTAAGATTAGTTTTGTGATATTAAAAGCTTTTTACTTTTCATTTCAGCGAGGAAAATTCTTCTGTCTTGAAAACAGAAAAATCTTGCGTTTTATGAAAACGGGAGCACAATTTAAATTACCGGAACCGATCATGTGCATATGATCAATAAAAACAAACCAATATTTTTGTCCCGAGATTATTTTCCAAATTTGTTGAAACTCAGCCTATTTGTAAATATTTCTACTATACCCACTTTTTACTCACAAGGATCGTTGGTAAGAAAACGGCATTCTCTCGCTCAAACTTTGACCTCCATTTTTCAGCGGCTACTCAGGACAGTCCAGGCAGGCAGGAGGACTGAAAACGAACAAGCTGCAAGTTCTCTTCTCCGTCTCCGTCTGCTTTCCGCCTTTCACTCTTTCAGCTCCAGTTGCCGGAGCGACGATTTCTTGGATAAAACTTATTGGCAGTCAGTGCCAGCGACCGGCAACAATGCATCGTTGATTTCCATAGCCTGAGGGGTTATGATTACCACAAAATCATGCTAATTTCAGTGACTGAGCAATGACGACATATTATGGCCATCGAATTGCGGGATTTTAGTCGTCCCTTCAGCACTGGCTTAGTTTCATCTGTTCTCAGACCAGACTTTGAAGATTACATGACTTTTGGTAACTCCAATCATCAGATATGGGAAATGACACCACCGCAGCTGGTGTCAAATGTGTCCTTCAATACTCGTAGATCGTATTCACTTCCGCTATTACTAATAATCGTATCTAATCTGAGACATTAACGTACCATATCATAAGCATATCGAATGGTTATAGTACCCATGTATTATCCAACAATTTCTGCTTATAAATAGCCTAGCTAATGGACTAGCTCGAACCAGACTCAAAGCTCAGACAACCAGAAATGAAGGTCGCAACTTCAGCAATGCTACTCCTTATGCTCGTGGAAGTTGCTGTGGGCGTGCAGGCCTGGGGCCTTATGTCTTCGCGAAGGCCAACGCCACAGAAAAGCCAAGCACAATGTAAGTAAATTCGGCTGATTAATTCTTCAAACAAAATACATTTTTAATCGGACTCTTCTCCTTCTCGCCAACAGTTCAGAAATGGTGTAGACTTAACTTTGGTCCGGCCTGGGGTGGCAGGGGATGCTAGACAAAAAGAAGTCATCTAGGATGCAGCTTAGTCGTACTTAACCATCGCAATTCTCGACTGAGTAAATAAGAAAATATATTTTCTTGTCAGATTTGGACAGACTGCACCGATTCTTAATTTTTTAAAACTTATCCTGTCTCAATTGTCTGTTGTATCTCTCTGTAGATAGTGTCTTATTTTCACAAATACCAATCTTTCTATACTTTATCTATTGCACTCTCAGCAACAATGGACAAAAATTCGTATCTTTATTTCAATTTGTGTATTTTGTCCTTTATTTTTGTTTATCTCTGAAATACTTTGAACTCTTTTAATTGCCTAATCACTTCCCCAGCTAGCTATATTATGATATAATCTCAATATAAATTAAACCATACCCGAGGCATATCGAATGGGTACAGTTCCATACATGGTAGTTCTTCTTCTTGGGAGTTATGTACTACATCACATGGTAACAGCCCAATTGTAAGGGATTTGGGGGCTACCGTAGAGCGAGAAGCTTACAGAGTCTCCAACACAGTAATGCAACGATTTCAATTGGCAAAGAAATATACGTTTATCAATATATGAATAGAATAACCACGCGCTCCTTAAAATCTCAAGATCTCAAAAACTATTAAATTCTCAAAAAAACTAAAATATTCACCCGTATTGGGTCAAAACTGTTCTTATATCATTTTAAACTGCGTATATTTTTAGCTGCATTTTCTGAAAGTTATATTAATATTTATCCTGCCGACTAGGAAATATTGAGTTTTGAGAAACACTACTCAGATATTAAATTTATTTGATCTGAGATGGTGATTTGATATACATATAAATATATGGCCCCGGGTTTTCCGTAGTGATACTTTAGTCCAGAACGCCAGTTTTTATTATAAGTAGTCTTTACTTATGAATATTTTCGAGTGAGACTTTGGCAGCGAATTAAATGGCGTCGATCGTTGAGGCTGTGTTCTCTTCTCTCTTTGTTCGACGGCCGCTTCTAGTCTCTCTCTCTCTGTTACTTGCTCTGTTATCTCTACAGACTCTGTTGCTCTCTGTGGCTTCCTACCAAATCCCACATATGGCTAACAGATCTACAACTTTACTGCTTATCAATAATTATCAATAAATCAATAAATATTTTAGCTGGTTTACCGATGCCATGATGCACAGATTTACTGCTCGATTTACTGCTACAACTTTGACAAAGTAACCGTCCGCGATGCCTCCGCTTCTGAGCTACGTGAAGTTCGATACTCGGAAAATTAACCATCGCGACTCTAAACTTTTCGACAACGACTGTACTTTCTTATTTTTCTCATGTGACCTAATGCCAATAAATGTGATGTTTAAATTAATTTGAAAGTGTTCAATAGCCAGCTGAATTAATTTGTAATAATCAGAGCTGGCATAATCACCGAATAAAATGCAAGTTAAATAACTAAAAACCAAACAAACATGTTTGCATTCAATTAAAATTACAAAGCCCAGACCTGGCCCAAACAAACAAGGCTGGAATTGAGCGGCAATATGGCGTTGGCATTATGCTATTAGAGACAAATTAAAGGTGAGCTGCAGTCTCAAGCGGATTTTGTGCACTCCAGCACACACCACACAGAGAATATGCAATTATGCGTTGCAGAATTTGTGCAATTGGAAAAAGCAGTTAATTAAATTTGGAAAGCATGATTTCTGGGTTGAGTTTGGGTTGAAATGCGAATGATTTTAATCAAGCTCATATTCAATTTATAAGCTCAGCAGCCTCTCAGTCGGAAGCGTTTAATTAAGCGAAGCGAGATATTCCATTTAAATATTATTACTTTAATCGTGCCAATTTGCCAAAGGACAAAAGGCACAAAGGATGTGGGAGTAATCAATGAGGGAAAGGGAAAGGAGAAGCGAAGCAGAATTGAAATTTCGGCAAGCTTTTTAAGCGATTTAACATGCCATAAAATACTCGTAAATATGATGGTCAATAAATGCGATAATAAAATGTGTTCAGGAAAATACAACTATAGCAGAAAATGCTTCCTCAGGGACATTCGAGGATATACACGCATACTTATACGTATACACACATGCTTCTGCAGAGATATGTGGATATATGTATGTACAATGGACCCGCATCAGAAGAAGGAAACCATTGAAGCAATCAGGCAGTCCATGACCACAGTTACTACATTCCGTCCCATTCCAATCCATTCCATTCCCATCCCATCCGAGTCCCCTTCCGGCTCCAGCTCCTCTATTCGATTATGATAAAATGCCTTTAGGTGACCACAGCATGCAAAAGATGGTGGGGGCGCCGGATCGGGATCGGGTTTTGGAAAGACCTCCGAAGAGCCCAAAATAATAATCGTGCGCATAAATAAAACATTTTAAATCAAGTGGTTTCCCCCACATTCGAAATAAGCAAACAAACAAACAAACAGACAGACCAAACGGAATGGGAAAGGATACAGTCCTGCGAGTGGGAGGAGAAAAAACTGAAATTGAAAGTCAAGACATGAAATATTTATGTATTGTGGGTTCTCCGAAAGTTTTGTGGGTGCGTTGCCATCTTGGCATGTTTGCTATTTGTGGTTTATATGCCAATAAATAAAAACCTTTGGCCAGGCCCACACCATACCCTCCCGAACCCGAGCAACAGACCCAGCAAATTTTAAAGTGTGTCCGTTCGGTGCTCACCAAACTGTAACCAAGTGAACCCACCAATCTGTTTGGTCTGAGGCTCTCCTGAATGACCCTCACTCTCACTGGGACGAACAAATTGTTAGTTGAACTTTGCTCTGGCCGAGTTCCGTTCCCTCTTGATTGAGCTTTAGGTTTTAAGGGTCTCCACCGGCCCCTGTGCCCGCACCTGCACCTCCAGCTCTTGTCCGGCTCTTGTCTCTGTCAGCAAACTATTTGCACTTGGTTTTGGCTATAAAATTGCATAATAAATGTAGCTACAATTTTTGCTCTGGCCGATAAATGTGTAAATTATTTTCAGTACTTGTTTCTGCTCTCCACTTCAGTAAATTTGAATGTTGAGGAGCTTTCTTTTATGTCCTCTTGGAAAGTGGAAAGTGGCAGATTGGTCGGATGAAGTGCGTCCAAGTACTGTACTGTGGAATGGAAAGGTACTCAAAGAAGTGGACCGACTGAATTCACTTGATGCATTCAATGGAATCAAAAATACTAATCTGTAAAATACAATATTTTCGATGAAGAGATTTTGTTGTTTTGTTATTTTTTGCACATACGAATATAGTATTTTCTTGATCAGGATCTGCAAAATACCCTTTGTGATCTGGATGAAGACTGCTCCTCAGCTGTCGTTTGCTTTCTAAACTTTCTAACACAACTAACTGGATGAAGATCTTTTGACAATAACAGAGATTCTCTTTGATAAATAGGTGTCAAAATGATGCCAACTAAAAATTGACTTGCCTTAACATGTAATAAGATGATGATTAATCTTAAA
Source organism: Drosophila miranda (assembly GCF_003369915.1). NCBI lineage: Eukaryota > Metazoa > Arthropoda > Insecta > Diptera > Drosophilidae > Drosophila > Drosophila miranda. The sequence goes on along the minus strand of NC_046677.1, from coordinate 13,390,377 downwards.
ATTGTATTCTCCAAGGCTTACAAAATTCCGTGCTCGTATAAAAGAAAAGGCTTACGACATCCCTTATTAAATATTACTAAAACCTACAAGAACTCTCTGTATTTTTCGTATCAGTCTCTTACAACATAGTTTTTCCTCGTTCTTTTCGTCATGTAAACCGTTTTTGTGGACTTCCCATACATCGGTGCCCATCCACAAACAATGTCGAGCGACCAACGCCATTGTGTGGTCTGTGAAAAGAAAATTTCAAGGCACAGCGGTAGAAGGACTCGCTAAGAAGTTAATCAGAATCTGTCAGCAGTGCCGGGGGTATTCAAGGAGCCAAGAGACCGACTTGGCTCTTGTGACACTACCCGGCAGGACGGCATTCTCAAAGAGATTTCTTGGCCTGGGGCAAGCATGCTACGAGTAAGGCCTAAAATGGGAGATGGCAAATGCTGCTTAGCCTTTCCGAGATCGGCCGACAAGTTATTTAATTTATTATAAAACATTGATATATGTATTATGTTTATTCATGCCCCATCTACCAGGGACGACCTGCTTCTGCTCCTGCTCCTAGTCCTCAGCCTGCGCCTCATCATCCTCATTGGATGTTCTGGTCGCCTGCCACGAGGAAATGAAAAAGTTTTAGGCTCAGATGCTCCCTCCTAGGAAGGAGGTCTTGCGAGTGCCAGAGGCGACTGGCTTTTTGTGTTTTGCTGTTGGGATCCGCCCAATCTTCCTCCCCCGACCTGAGGGTCTTTGAATTTTCACTTAGGCTCTTTGCATAATCAAGATAAACGATAAGTAAATTTATCTTTATTAACAAATCTTTAACGTGGCCTGGTAATTTATTTGCGGTCTCGGCATCGCCTGGCCTCTGTTAAGCAAACTCTCTTCGATTGCCCTTTTTTCGTTTGGCTGGTCTTTAAATTGACTAACGGTCTACAGCTTTCACTCTCACAGGTGCGGGTTTGGTAAGGTCAAGCAGTCAGTTTTGTTGGTTAGTTATTACACCTAGTTTATCTTGCCACTCGGCAAAGGTTCGCTCGATGGGCTTATGAGGTTTGCAACGTTAAACAAAAGTCTCCTAGAAAGTTTGAATACAATTTTTTTTAACCTCTATTATTAAAAAGATAATCGATATGCAAAAAGAGGAGAAATTAGTCCTAATTGAAAGGATGGATCCAGTTTCCGTACTTTGAAAGCATGTATCAATATCAATTACTCCCACAAAATATTCCTATTCCAAGAATGATAATTTTAAACTATGTATAATATTTCCTTATTCGGCTGTCTCCCAATATAAGTGTTTCCTTGGTTGTCCCTTGCCCTACCGGAGCTACGGTTCAAACCGTTCCGTAGCAAACACGTTCCGCGGAAACAATCATGCTTGCAATAGTTTCCTGCCTGATTGTAAAGCGATTATCTATATGTATGGCTTAAATATGTGGATGTGCAGCGCTGGTCTGTCCGGCTGGAGTCGCCTAGCCGTAGCTCCAGGGGCTGGGCCCGGCAACGGCAACGGCTGCAGCTCTGCGGCGTTCCTTTCACGGCATAAAGGATGTGCAGCCGGCATACATGACTTCCGTCTGAGGGAAAATAAAGAAAACGAATTGAGTGCAGGACAACAGCGACGGCAGGAATGATGGAGGGAACGCGGAGGAAAAGCATCCAAGAATGCCACTGATTAAAGTCAGCCGGGAAAGCAGCACACACACATGCACACAGGAAAAAAAAGGAGAAAACCTGGTAAGCGACTAAAATAGCTTCGGTATTGGTTTACTTTGCCTCTACCCATAAAGTAAATAAGGAATTCGAGATGCAGTCAGCACTGAAAGGAGCTAAAGCAGAAGCAAAAGCAGAAGTAGTTGTTGGAGAAGCAGCAGTAGCCGTATCCGTACTCGGAGGAGCTAAAAAGGCATTAAAGGATTACGTAGCTTGGAATTTACTATCATATGGCGATTGGCAACCTGCATCTATGTTCCGCTTGCTGCCATGCGGAATTTATAAAATATAAAATAAGTATTAAGGCAAAGGCAAACGACAAAAGGAAATTATAAAAATTGAGATACACATCACAAAGAATTTGAAATAAAGTATGGGTTCCTTTAACTTCTGTAAGTGGATTTATCAGAAACGTTGAGAATTACTGTTTGAGGAAACAATATAATACAATTATACTCTCTTTTACTTCGTATAAGACCGCTCGTGCATCGCGTTGCATCCAATATAGTGATATTCCGACAACGAGTACGGTCGTTTGACATTAGACAATAAAAATGCCCACGTTTCCAAATTATAGTCTCACGCGTAAGTTTAACTTAAAGAATAACAACTTGATATCCCTCAGAAAATTGAATTGTCTGATAATCTCTTGCAAATACCTGAGCAATCAATCAATTTCCGCACTTTTGTTGTTCATCGTGATCCACTTATCCCAGGCAGCCACCCAGTCACCCAGCCACCTGTTCCGCCGTCATCCCAAACACAATCGCACAAATAAAACTTCAATTAATTGAATATCAGAGAGTAAAGTGCCCACAATTCAGGCCATTCTGCGGCGTGGGGTGAACATTATACGCGGCTCGGCTTGGATCGGCCAGGCTCGTCGCGTCATTCAGGACATGACTCAATCCAACAATCATCCCAGGCCCCAGGATGGGGAAACAAAGTATAAAGTGATAAGACCAACAGAGATGGCGGGAAGAGATGAAGATGGAGGGAGCTCAGCACAAGCCAGGAAACAAGTGAAACAAGCCATATAAAAGTTTTTGCCCACACAACAAGAATGGTTCCATACATACATACTTATGTATGTGCATATGTATGGGAGAGTATGGGAGAGTGTGGCTGTGGAGAAAGTCCCTTTTATTTGGCCGCAGCTAATTGTTTTTCGTTACGCTACGCATACCAATGCATTTAGCCATTGGCCAGGACCATAACTCTCGAGTGTTTTATGGCCTCACGCACGGCAGGACAATATCTTACCGCCAGATATCCTTCCCTCCATGCGGACAACAGGGACAACACGGACACGAGCCCCCGTGCGGCCGTACACCCGTACTCCACATACTTGTGCGTGGTCCAAGCCATAAAATAAACCATATACGGAAAAGCAAACACTTGGAAATTTATTAATGTTTTGGTCAGCAGCTCAAACTTCAATTCCGATTGCAATTCCACCTTCAGCTCCGATTTCCAATCACAGTTCCCTATGTTGACTCAATCTGTCAAAAGCTTAAAATCTCATTTAACGCTTTCCGTGCTTCATTGCCAATTTAATTGGCTTTTGCCGTATTACTCGTAAGAAGAATCAAACCCAAAGACAATTTAATTAATCGAAATAGAGAAAAGCAGCATACTCTTACTTTAAGCCATGTGCAGTGGTCTTTCAGCATTACTCTGCTGAGTAGTCCACGAAACAATAGAAGACACAATTCACATGTCTTTGTGTGAGACCATTGTTCATTACTGGCTGCTCCACGCCTCGTTTACTTTGGCTTCACTCTCACTTTGTCTCTGTCTTTGTCCTCCTTTCTGTCTTGCTGCTCTTCCTTTGCTTTAGCTCCTCTTATTCGCCCCCATTTTCTGTGCGGAGAACAAACATTTTTGTGAAATGAGCCGCAATAAGTTGAAAATGCTTTATGGTTTCAATTGTTGCTATCTGGCGTGAGGATGAGAGCATTTTTGGTGGGTTCATTAGGACAAAACGGCAAAGGAATTAGCCGCTGGAAGCACGAGTACAGCAGTGAATTACGAAAATTAACGGAAGTGTTCACTTCAGTGTTCACCCTGGATGCGATATTAATTAGTTTAATTTCCATTCAATGTGGAGAGTTTGTTTACAAAAGTTGTAAACAGATCTCAAAAGATCTCTCATCGACCCTAAGAATGATTTAGATCTGTAAAAAGCTCTTTAAGTAATCATTTACAATTTTTAATAGTTATAATAATTATGAATCATTTCCTCATCGTTTTGTTTTATCGAGAATTAAAATTTTGAACTAGCATTTACCCATTACAATGTTCTGTGACAACATTTAGTTGTTAGGGCAAAAACTTTATTGCAATGTTAATTGTGAAAATTAAGCTGAAAAAGAAAGATGAGCACAGTACGGCAGTGAGATACCCTATACTCAAAAAATTTGAATACAGAGGCTAGCCTCTTGCGAGCTCGTTTGCGAGCGTTTTGCGACACAAGAAGTAGAGCTCAGACAAAAGTCTCGCTTGCGAGCTCGTTTGCGAGCATTTTGCGGAACTCTCGCAAAAGGCATGTTTGTTGGTTTGCTGGGCTATAAAGGAAAACAATGAGTCAAACAGCTGGGTGTAATGGTATTCTGATATTATGAAATTTGCCGGAGTGGTAAACCTTGGTTTTATACCTTTTTCTTGTTTTTCTGAATTTAATGAGGGCAAACCTTTCCGTACATCTGAAAAGTATTTACTGTATTTAAAATTTGATATACCCGTATAGTGTTTGGACTTTGCCCTATTGCAAAGCTATTCAATAAAAATTGTATCTTGCGTTTTAAACAGTAAACAACAGCAAAGGCTATGTACCCCTCTTTCTCTAAGAGTACCGAGTGTATCCAGTTTCCTGCACACTTACATCCCTTTTGCCGCAACGAGCCCTAAACACAGGAAAATAACAAAATGCAGAACATCAGCAGTAACAACAGGAACAGATACAGGAACAGAAACAGTAACAACAAGGATGGCGCAATCTGGACAACAGTAAAAACCACATGCCAACACTTAATGCCAACCACGCTAGATGGGGGCTGCTGGCCAGGACCAGGGCCTGGCTCATATTATGCTTAATTATAAGCGCTTATACGTATGCAGAAGGGCGGCTGGACAGCCCTCATGCCCGTAATACAGGCTAGGCTGGGCAGTTTCCAGAAGCACTCGCACTCCTCGTCTGAGGCTTCTCTGGAGCAACTGCATTGACCAAAAGTTTGGTGCACCAAAAAGTTTTCCTTGCCGGCAGCTTTATGTCAAAGCAAAGGGCGCCAGCAACAGAAGCACACAAGAAGCAGGACTCCTGTCATGTCTTCGACATGGCCGCAGAAAGTTTCGAGCAAGGGGTCGGTATAAGTACGAGTGGTGGGCTACAGATCGTGAAGCTTATCGCTGTCGTTCTTTATGTGGTAGCACAGCCACAAAGAAAACACAAAAATGCTATTAATGTTTGTTTTCTAAAGGCTCTAAAGCCGTAATAAAACCAGAACTGGAATAATATATATTTCAATGTGGCATATGGGATAATATGAAGTTGCATAACGCACTCAAGAAGACTCAAAATATAATGAATATCAGCACGATTACATTTCATACTGATTTGGACTCACCATAGAACGTAACATGATTAAGAAATATTCAATAACAGCATACTGTGCACATTTCCTAAATGTTCTATGGCGATTTCCCCTTCTTATGAGTATGTATAGGGAATATTTTATGACGACATCATTAAAGTTCATTACTTAAGGTTTCCTGCAGTGTCTGCGCTGCCATTTTGTTGCAGCATGCAAATATATCAAAACTTGAGTCTGTCTATGCCCGGGTGGAATCGTCGCCGAGATGCCCAGACTCCTCGAGACTGCTTGCTGATGCTGAAGATTTATTATTTATCAGTGCAGATTGTGCAACTACTTTGTTGCTCGTTCCCCGAACCCTTCTCTGGGGCTCGGTCATGTGTGCAGCATAAGATTGCTTAGACGCACACACACACACACGCACGGAAGCAATGTGAGGTCCTGTACTCTAGCTGGGGCATATGTAGGTATATCCTTTGGCGAGAAATCTATATGCATTGTCTTGTTGCAGTCTGTGACTCAAAATGCAGATTGTTTACTGATGCTAGATGGTATTTTCAATGGCTTCTTGCCATGTCTCGAATTGCCAATGGAAATTGCCTTGATTTTGTTTTTGCTGCTGCAGTTCTGCATACGAGTATGAGTATATGTGCAAAAGAGCGGATAGATGGGATGACTTAGGTATTAAAGAGATGAAAAAAGTTCGCAGTTCATCATCATCATAGTTATCATAGGGCATCACAGGGCAAACAAATCGAGGCAAATACTCCACTGTATTATTCCTCAGCTATATTTTAATCCGCTTCGAAAGTCCAAGTCAAACACTTTCTGAAGGAGAACAAAGGGACGACTGAGCCTCCGGCACAATCCCACATGACCTTATCTTCCCTCAGTGCTGCTAAACAATTCAATTACGGGCATAAACAAACAAACAAACAAAAAACAAGGAAAACAACAAAAAGAAACTTTGCCAAGTTACTGGAGAAAACAAAAATTAAATGAAAATGAAAACTAGACACGCAGACGGAAAGCTGAAAATGATCTAAGTATTTCGTGCAAATGAAAGCAGAAAATTCATTTTTTGCCGCAGTCAGCTGACGTTATCTGTGCCTCCTGCCCCGGCCCCGGCCCATGCCCATTCCCATGCCCCTGTCCATGCCCCTGACGCTCCCCCTCCCTGACCTGCTGCTTCTTCGCTGCATTTAACTAATTGCGATAATTAATTAGGACTAACAACTGGAGTTGGCTGAAAGTCTGTGCAATCCAGCCGACTGCATCGGGGGAACGGGAATAAGGAGAACAACAGCAGGAACAGGAACAGGAACAGCAATTGCGACAAGGAACAGCCCAGAGCACGTAAAGAACGCCTACGGAGACGGAGGTCCCGACCCCAGGTCCTGGATGTGTGCTAAGAGCAGGGGATTATCAAATTGATATATAAACTTTGCCTTCTGGGCTTTATGCATAATGGTGTTAATGGTCTTACTTGACTTTCTACTTTTACATTGGTCTTCTCTTCGTGTCGTACTGCGGCTAAGTTTTCTTAAGGAATAATTATCCCTCAGTTTACATATGGGGCATATACTAGTGAGACAGCTTGTTGGGTAAGTTGAAAATCATAAAAAATGTATAATTTTATGTAACTCTAGTAGCTGCTAGTGAAATGGTTTTGATTATTCTCGATAAATTAATAATAATAATATAAATTCGGAAAATCGAATGCAGAGTGAGTGAGAAAAACATCCGAAATATTTGATATCTGATAAAGTTAAAGTGACGAAACCTGCTTCGATTAACGAAGGCTAAGACGTTGATTCTAACTGATCGAACGAAGCAAATCGGTGCTCGAACTCAACCGAATCGATTCGGTGCATGCAGGTGTCTAGTATGTTTTATTATATTGTTATATAGGGAATATAAAATTAGTCCCCTTAAACAAGTCTCTTACGTGCCGTTAGGTTAGGTTAGGTTAAGGCGGTAGCCGGGAGGGGTGGGGGGGGGGGGGGGGGGGGGATAAGAGCCTCCCGCCCCCAAGCTCACTTGGACCTATAAAAGTTCCGTTGTGTTGCCGCATAAGCAAGTGCTCCTTCGCGTTGCCCGATCCGTGAGAGCATACTACTGCAGGTTAAGGGCAGTCCCATCCGGTGGCTTGGATGTATTTGGACAAGGTCCCTGGTTTGATTACGGACAGGTCCGAAATGTCCGTGAGGAAAGCGGCCCCGAGAATTCGAAGACGACGATTTCCAAGGGCTGGGCAGTGGCAGAAGAAGTGGGGGACCGATTCCTCCTCCTCCTCGTCGCGACAACTCCTGCAGAAGTCGTTATGAGGGATTGACAGTCTAGAGGCGTGAGTGCCGATCTGCCAGTGTCCCGTAATGGCTCTAGTAACTGCAGAGCACTGTGCTCTGCTGAGTTTATACAGCTCTGCTGAGCGCTTCTTCGATCGATATGGCCATATCAATCTTGAGACTTTACAGGAAACGGTTTGCTGCCATCTCCTATTGGCATTTTGCTCGAACAATTCGTGCGTTAGGAGCCTGCACGTAGCCAAGGGCATCGCTACTTGCTCCCTCTCCGGTAGGAGAGGAATCGTAGTACCCTGCCTGGCTAGCTCGTCGGCGGCGTCATTCCCCTCGATGTCCCTGTGGCCGGGGACCCATATAAGGAGGAGATCTAACTGATCTGCGATCTCGTGCAGAGACCTGCGGCAGTCATTTACAGTCGCTGAGTTCGACGATATTGAGCCTAGAGCTTTGATAGCTGCTTGGCTGTCCGAGAAGACGCACACTAAGTGGGTATCTAGAAGTAGTTTGGAGACGATCGAAATGGCCTCCTTGATGGCTTCAACCTCCGCTTGGAACACACTACAGTGATCCGGGAGCCTGAAGCAATGACTGATGTTCAGCTCGCTGCAGTAGACTCCGCCTCCCACGCGGCCGTCTAGCTTTGAGCCATCAGTGTAGAAGTGGACCGCATTTGCAGGTCCTGGTTCGCCCATCTCCCAGTCCTCCCTAGGTGGGATTGATACCTGGAAGGGCGTCGAGAGGTGATCACTAGGAATACAGTAATCTGTCCTCTCTGGTAATTGCGGGAGTCTCATCAGGATGCCCGAGTGCCCAACCGCGGATGCTTTTCACAGTCTGGCTTCTCTCATTCTGAGGGCGGAAAGTGTTGCCACCTTCTTTCCCATGAGATCCACAGGAAGGAGGTCCAGCACAGTATCCAGGGCTTCCCTTGGAGTAGTGCGTAGCCCGCCAGTTATGCATAGCTCTGCCATGCTTTGAACTCTGCTGAGTTTATTGAGGCATGTCCTTCTGTCCAAGGCTGGCCACCATACCACCACTCCATAGAGCATGGTTGGTCGTATGATGGCGGTGTAGAGCCACCGAACTATATAGGGGGTCATTCCCCATTTTAGTCCGATGGCTTTCCTGCAAGTATAGAGGGCCACTGTGGCCTTCTTTACTCTATCCTCTATGCTCAATTTCCAATCGAGCTTTCTATCGAGGATTAGGCCAAGATACTTGGCGTTGTTGCTGAAGACTAGCGTTTCCCCACATAGTCTTGGGGGAATCAGTACCGGAACATTGTACTTCCTAGTGAAAAGCACCAGTTCCGTTTTAGACGGGTTGACGCCTAACCCGCATTTGTGTGCCCATTTCGACATTTTCGTGAGAGTACTTGTCATGCACTCACACAACGTCTGCGGAAATTTTCCGGAGAATGCTATGGCAACATCGTCCGCGTACGCCACTACACGGCAGCCACCCGCCTCTATCTCCCGCAGCAGTGTGTTCACTGCCACGTTCCATAGAAGGGGCGAGAGGACTCCGCCCTGCGGTGTGCCTCTGCTGACAAATCTGGTACACGTTGACGTCCCCAGTGATGCCTCAACCGTCCTGCATTGTAGCATCTGATCGATCAGGCTCACCGTCCTGGAGTCAACGCCCAGATCCGTCAGTGCGCCCGTGATGGCGGTCGGAAGGATGTTGTTAAAGGCGCCTTCTATGTCGAGGAAGGCTACTAGGGTGTACTCCTTAAAGTTAAGGGACGCTTTGATGATCGATGTGATCGAGTGTAGGGCCGTTTCGGTGGATCTTCCCTTCCGATAGGCATGCTGGGAGTCTGAGATCAGACTGGACGGAATGCACGCCGTGAGATGCAGCCCCAGGAGCCGCTCCATCGCCTTTAGAAGAAAAGACGATAGACTTATGGGTCTGAAATCTTTTGGGGCAGTGTGCGAGGGCTTGCCTGCCTTGGGTATGAATACGACTTTGGTCTGAAGCCAGGTGTCAGGAATGCACCCGTGGGAGAAGATTCCCTCGTAAATTATTTTGAGCCAATTAATGGCTTTATGTCCCGCGTGAATCAGTTGGGCAGGGAAAATGCCGTCTGGCCCCGCGGACTTGTAGGGTTTAAAGCTTCTGATCGCCCAGGAAATGTTCTCCTGGCTTAGCAGTCTTAGCAGTGCCGTTTGTCGTGCTTTAAATATTTCCTTCAGTTAGAATTAATTACTATCGTACCATGCAAACGATGACCTAATAGTACAGATAGTTCGTCCAAAGTTTTCCTTTTCAGGAAAATTTCTTTTACGCTTAAATACTTTTAGAAACTCTTGCGCTGCCAAGGGATTTTTTCATTCGGGGAGTTTCTGCGTCGAAATTAATTTCACTTCATTAATTAATGAGACTTTCACGGGCCTCTGGCGCGGTGGGTACCGGCACTGTTCTCCTCCTGTTTGACAACCACACTCAAATAGTAATCAAGTTTCTTTCACTTGCAGACCATGCATGAAAAACTCCCAACTTGTTTTCCAAATGCTGACTTTTTCACTTCAACACTTGGGCCTTCCACGAGAGGCCCAGGGGAGAGATAGACACTGAGAGAATGGGAGCGAACTCTTTCGCCCCATCCCCCTATTTTTGCATAACAAAGCGACAAGCAGGGGCAGTCTGGCAGGGGGAGGGAAAGAGGCAGCGTTGCAATTTATTTAATAAAAAACGCGATGTCGACGACCCACGCAATTGAAACTTTTTCAACCGCAAAATACTAAAGCATACTTCTAGGCAATAACGTAATTCAAATGCCCCGTAGACGACGACACCAACACAAACTTTGCACATTTTTGCCCAAAAATAAAAAAAACCAAAGGGAAGGATAGATGCCCTTGTAGCTTGATCGTTGCAAGTAATAGAATCTCGCATAGTGATCCGATTTGTATCTGACTGCAGTGTTTGACGATTGAGAAGATTATTTTCAGGAATTGCTTTCCTAAAGCGCCTATCCGATCATAGCGACTATGAATATTTCAGGCAACGTAAAGATAGTTGTGTGATAGCTATTTCGACATAGGTTAAACATTGTTTGACTAGTGTTTAGACTTCAGCTGAACGTCAGTCTTCAAGTCGACTGTTGACACCAAATGTTTATGGCTTTTTGGATCGGAAAAATATGCGTTTCAAAAATCTCGTTTCAAACTCATCATACCCAATGCAAGGGTATGGAAAACTGAACTCAGCTGAAAACTAAAAACACTCGCACAAGCAGAGAAAAACTTTTTCCAAAAATGGCGTAAATTGTTGGGTCCCCAGAAGCAGAACCCTTTAGTCCAGCCCCCTTTGCCGTTCTCTCCTGCCGCACTCCAACCCCATCTATTCTTTGGGTAAATAGTGAGGAGCAGAGGGTGACCAAGTGGGAAAGTCAAAGCCTTGCGCGGCATTTACTAAAATATTCATGGCTTGGTGCGTCGACACTCGTCAGCGATGGGGCACGAGGGGGGGGGACTGGCCCAGAGATTTGGTGGAAGTAGGGTCGGAAGGTCGAACTGCTAACTGGCTTTTGGACTTGAATTGGTTTCGGCCGGCCCGGTCCCGCCGCTAGCTAGCTCGCTCGGCATTTTGCTCTTTTTGTTTATGACACGAATGAGCGAAGTTTTTGATATTTGTTGATTGCTTTTCGGCTCTGATTGTGGGCGTCGGTGGCATGTTGATGAAGAGGGCATGGTCAGACGGGTAGAAACAAATCTATTTGAAATTTTGATTTCATGTTGTTGCGAGTCTCAGTTTCGAAAGTTGTTTAATTGTCTTGCACAGGGTGAGTTGATGAGAGTCGGGATCAATATTTATTATAGTTTCGAGTCGAGATTTCCGTCTGACACTAAGTAAATAACATATACTTGTTTTTAATAGTTGGAGCTTGTCTTTAAAATACTGGAGCTGGTTATTCTTATAAAAAATTCCATTAAATTGTATTTCGATTCAGTTACTTAGCCGCTGATTCATCGCTCGTGTCTCCACATATACCCCTTGCGCTTTATCCCCCATTAACAATAAATTCTCTCCAATCAAAACACTTTTGTTTTGCATTTCCCACGCCTGATAAAATAAACGGAGACATTGGCAAATGTTTTCCTTGCCAGCAGTGCGAGGGACTGAATTACTTTCGTGGAAATTCCTTTGTGTACTTTCTTGGATATGCATAACAGAACTGAATCACATTTCAAATATGTATGGGTGAAGTACAGCTACCGGTGGGAGTACCACCACATTTAAATGGAGGAGGCTTATGGAGCTTATTACTTGAGACGCATTCCTTCCTTCCTTATCGCTGATTCAGTAAAATTTCGTGAAGAAGGGGAGGGGAGTGAATAAGAAAACTGCTAGGAAGGAGAAAATATATTATTTGTTGAATAAACTAACGCGAGGACTAAACACTTTAATATTTAATTAAAAAGAAGTTTGGAAGAACCGCAAAATTTGTAAAACTACAAATAAATTTTTAAATGTCTTATCCAACAGGTCCTTAATAATATAACTCGATCTAAAACATGTTCTTTCCTCATCTACGTGGCATTTTGATTTTCAAGCTCAAGCCCTCTCACATCAAGATTCAATGTAATTATTGTAACTACTCGTAGTTATGGTCTCCATCTGGTGGGAAATTGACTTTCTTAGATAATCGTAACTAATTGCGAATTCCGCAATGCGACCTCCAACTTCACAGTGTTTGCTGTGGCCTCAAAAGCAATTTGTCCATTTCATGCCATAAACTGGCCAACTAGAATTTCGTAATAGCCCCGATAACAATGGGCTGGCTGGCACATCAGCATCAGCATGAGTACGGGTACAAGCAAGCTCACCTTGAACGACGGCTGGGGATGGGACGGGACAGGAGATACACAAAGATAGCCAAGGATAGTTGGCAGGTTGGATTAACCCCGTTCCTTAGCCGCAGTCGGCGACAAGACACTTGAATGGCAGTTGGTGGATGTTGAGGTTGCTTGCTGGCTGTCGACTGATGGGCTTCTGGGCTACTGGGTTGCTGGACTGCTGGACTGATAAGTGCTGGTTATGAGGGAGCCAGGGCCAGTACTCGTACTCGGGAACCATTTAGGTCCATGACAACAAATGGCCATGCCAAATGGCTGTCAACGACAGATGCTTCTGTTTCTGTAGGTTCCGCCTGCTGACGTTATTTGCATTTGCATTCGCTCTCTTTCACATACTCCGCTTCGGCTGAGGCTATTTTTAGCAAATTTTGATTGATTATTGCATAATATGGTATAAATTTAACGTATTAGTATTTATGCATAATTTGTATATAGTACATACATAAACCCATTATGCGAATAAAAATATCTCATAATCGGCCATAAACAATGAAAGAAAAAGTTTATAAATATCTGCAATATCCCTCAATGCAAATTGATTGGCATGGACGTAAAAAATATGCGAACATGGCCACCGGAAATGAGCAAAAACACAGAGACTGCGAGAGTGGAAAAAACGTGCAATAAGAGATGAATGGATGGATGGATGGATGTAGATGGAATCGTGGCTGTGTTTCACCTATTATTGTTGTTGCTGTCATTAATGTTCGATCTTTGTTGCTGTGCTTTATGGCCGCATCCCCTGCTGGGAAGCCCGACTCGTTTTGGCCCGTTGATTACAATTCGCTTCCGGCAGTCATTAATTTTTATTTAGCACATTTTCGGACTCCACGAAACTTCCAGGAGAGAGAAAGATAGACTGAGAGTGAGAGAGAGAGAGAGACAGATGGTCAGAGAAATCGGTGGTTCCCCGTGCAGAGGTAAGAAAAATGGCGCAAGGACAGCCCCGAGTCGGGAATATGAATAAATTATGGTTATGTGTGGGCGTTGGTATGGATCTCTCTCTCCCTCTCTCACTGTCCTGTTCCCTCTCTTCCTCCACGTGTGTATGGGTGTATGGCATGCGGGTGTGCGTGTGGAAGTGACGGAAACGGAAAGTGTGTTAATTTCCGACAGCAAAATGTTTACGCTTCTGATGGACGTGCAGTGCAATTGATTTCAATGGAACGGCGGCACAAAGAAAAAAACTGCTGCCGAAATTGAGGCCCAGAGGTGCAACATGTTCAGCAAAAACACGGAATGATATTTTTATTTATTTACACACATACAAAATATTTGTGGGAAATATAATTCGTAATATTTACGTACATATATGTACAGATAGAGAGACATTTTATGTACCAGTTAAGAAGTTAAATTAAGATCATAGGAGAGTGTGGTACGGGTAAGGATGGACCTCATTCCTATAGTTATTCCAGATGCATAATGTTCGTCCATGAAAATCGCATGGAAAGCACTCATTTATTATTCATTCAATATTAATTCAGGCATTAAAACACACTGCGATGACCTCTCCAAAATATATCATTAAAAAATACTTTCATTTTGCATTAACCAAACGCCCATATCCTGTAGAGCTATCATTGTCCGATTTATTGCCACCAAGGGCAATGTGGGGCCACTTACTCCCGTACCTCTTGCTCGCTCAGTGCCAGAACAAAGGCCCAGCTCCATCAGCTCCAACAGCTCCGACATCTCCGACACCTCCGATGTCCGCAGGTGAACTTCATTTGCATATGTCGGCTTCGCTCAGCAGTTTTCCTTTTTGCCCTCTTTTCCATCACTTTTTTTGTTTTTGATTTTTCCTCACACACATTTTTACTCCGCTTTCCTCCGATTCAGGGGTGTGACCACCCCTGCCACTTGCTTTATTTGAACGCCCACTTTTGTTTATCCTTTTCGCCTACTTCTCTTTGTTTTCCCGTACATGCAACATGTAAAATGCATTCGAGTTGAACTTGTAAGGAATTGCTCGGGAAAACGAGTTTCCATTATATAAGTATTGGCAAGTATTCGTACATATATGAATCTGCGTGCGTTGGGAAAGTGTTTAATATCCATTACCATCGAGAAAGGAAATGAAAAGCTATCCAATATTGAAACTGAAATCGTTGACGCACCATACTTAAAAAATGTAATTTTATTGGAATTTCGTAAAAATCAAAAACAATATCTTGATACAAATACGAATAAGTAACCTTTAAAGTCCCTTAAAGATTAAATGTAAAATATATTGCAAACGGATCGTTTATGTTGCATTTAAAGATCTTAAAAAATTTGGAATGAATTTTCTATGAAATGATACAATTAAATATTCGTGACTTCGGTTTAAATTTTGCTGGCAATTGCTCTAACCGCCTAATTGTTGGGACAACAGAGTCATAAAAGCCCACTAGCAACAGGTGGCACGGTTCCGAATAAAACTCGGGAAAAAATAACAATAAATTGTGCAGCCGTAGCCGTAGCCGGAATACAGACATGACCCAATGCCGGACGCCGGCCCACGATATAACATTTTACGAGCATCACACACACACACACCCGTGCGCTCTTGCACACGCACTTAGGCCGCCGTTTCCGTTTCCGCTCGGTAAATGTTTCATTTTGTTGTTTTCGGGGTTTCTTCTGTTTCGTTTCGCCTAAGGGGAATTCCGAGACCGAAACCAAGAACCGCCGCCTGTCACTCACTAAACGACTCCGCAGTGTATGTGTGTGGGTGTGTGTTGGCCAAAGTTAATGTCCAACATGCTTGTCCATATGTCAGTTAGTACTGCCCTTCCCCTTGGCCTTCCGCTGGCAGGTTGTCCAAAGACCCACAGTCGCAGTGGCTGCGTATGGGTAAGAGCCATGTGTTGGCTTCCGAGACAAAATGGCTTAAGTAGTCACTTTTTGTGCTTATGCCTGGACTTTGGTTTAATTAATTACAAGATTAATGTGGGTGTGTGTGTGTGTGTGCGTGTGTGGGTGAGCGGCATGTGTGCGAGTGTGTCTGGCCACACTGTTAGACGTTGGACATTTGCTAAAGTGCGTGTGACGCTGTCGCAGATGAGTTCATGCCACATAACAGAGCAAGTAATTGCATTCACACCCCACGCATTTGTCATTAGCAATGTGAGCACGGTGTGAGGGAACGACCCGTCGAGTGTACATATAGTCATATAGAAGGGGAATGTAAGTAAACTAATGCCTGACAGTGCATTCATTAATGCTTTTCTGCTTTTAAAATGAAATGATCATGATCAACACTTTATTCGTATTTTTGTTATATTTTTCACAAAATGTACAATAACTGATGAATAGGGATTGATCGCCGAAGCATATCGTATGTTATGATGTCATGTTTGATCAATTCTTGTATCCTCCTATATAATGTTCGTTATTTCAAAAAGTTCGACACTGGAAGTGACGGGACAATGCAACTGGCGCATAATTAATTCAAAAGATGTAATCTTTATTACCGAATTTTAAGCATTATTTATTGTCGTGTGTCCCGCTGCTGTTTCCCGCCAATATCCTCTCTCCTCCCTCCACCCATCGCTCAATTCGTTTTTTGGTAGATGTCAACATTTTAATTAATCCTCCGGAACGCTCAATTTCAGTGCGGTTTTGTCAGTCGGCATGTTAACAATCATCCAGATAGGGATGTTTCCCGACTCCCCCTACTATTAGCCCCACTGTAACTGACATCTGTCAACACTCATTAGCTCAGTGCGTGGATGTTGGTACTCGTGCGGGTATTTTATTTTTTGGTGATTGATGTGACTGTTATTCAAATATATGTATGACACACGAAAAACATGGAAAGAAAGCTTTAAATTTCATGTACAGGACAGGGCATACAATTTTTGATATTTGATGGAGCAGCAGGGCCAGAGCTGATTCTCGTAGAGAGGTTTCTCTTCTTTACATTCAAATGGCGTGCCAGGGCAGAGTCCTCTCCTCTTCTCTCCTCTCTTCTCCGGCCCTAACCTTTTTTTGCTAAAGAGCCTTTCAACTTTCGATATGTAATCCTTTGATTGATGCGCCCAACGTCAAAGCACGGACTCACCCATGCACACGCCCGCACACAACACCTACGCCTCATGTTCGCCCGCCCATCGGCCTTGGTCCTGGGCGGGAGAATGAGTACGAGTAGAAGCAGGAGCAGGAGCGCCAGCAGGCGGAGCAGCAGTAGCTACCAAAATCAACGCCTATGCAAATTTACCGAAGGACGAAGGTGAGACGAGAGACGTCTGATAGAGAGATGCGAGTGGCGGTAGGGATTTGAGAGTGGGGCAGATACAGTGGAAGAGTAAGAGTAAGAGGCAGATGAGTGTTAGACATATGATGACAAAGACGATTTTCGCATTTTTGCTTTTTGATTAGCCAGCCATTGGCTTGGGAATCCTTGCAAGGATGCGTCGAGCGAGGAAAGCTGATGCCGGCTCGCCTATAGTTCGTTCCTGCTCGGTTTTCCGGGCCCAAGTGAATTTTCAGCTAAGTTGGGGAAACTGTAACTGTAACTGCAACTGTTGGACTAGCCGTAGCCCTAAACAGCAGCAGCCACAAAGCAAGGCATTTGATTAGCCCAAATGGAAATCATACAAAGCTGTCCAGGATGAATGCTGCAACTGCAGTTGCTGCAGCCTCCGCCTCCGTCTGCGGAACAAAGCCGCAAATAAGCCTGCACAGACAACAGGCAAAGTGGAGGCAGTGCTCGCATTGCTACTCGGACATGATTCTCTTCTGGAACTGGTGGGGACTCAGCATAAGGAGATTCATTTTGTTGTGTGATTGGTTCGGCCTGGAGTGGAATATTGTCAGGAGAGAGGTAATTGCCTTGGAACCGAAATTCGACGTTCAACGTTCGGCATTCGAAATGCGACTTTGAGTTAATTGTGTGGTATATCTCCATATTTGTTTTCAGCCTATTTAATTTTTGCATTTCCGTATTAGGATTTCAGTTTTTGGTCTCCATTTACAGATATCCGTTTTCGGACAATTCCCGTCGTTTCAAGAGATCAAACTGTGCAATGTCTTCGATTCTCATTTTTGGGGCAGTGGTTCTTCATTGCTCAGGCATATTATTGTCTTTTTTTAAAACGCAGAGAGTACTGCTAACACACGATGTATGTATGTACATTTTCCTGAAATTTCAAGCTATTCGATTTAATTAGAAGGCATAATGGAAAAATACGTATATATTGCTGCCAATGCGTTGGTGGCATCTGGGGCAGGCAAGCCACAAAAAGTCATTCTTAAAGCTTAGCCGCTCAGCGAACCGCATTTTGATATCTGCGAAAACCACTGGACGTTGTCCGAAAAAGCCACGAAATACAAATTGAAATCAATTAGCTAATTATGGTGCAGAGTGCAACCGCAATGTGACAGTGACAGCGTGGGAGGGGCAGCAAAGTTAAAGCTGACTTTAAACCGGTATCGATTGAAGTGCCACATCCCGGAGTCGGTCATGGCCCAAATAGGTTAGCCGGGCTGGTCTGCTGCACTTGAAATTCATAAGCCGACGAGACACCACCCCATCCCACCCGCCCCGACCAGACCAGACCAGACCAGACCCAGGTTGCGGCTCGCTAACGATTTGGCAGAAAGCGATTTTATAATGCAAATTCCTTCTCTCATGGTTCGGAAACTTCTTCCGAATAACTTCTCCAATGAGCGGCAACGAGAATTTCTGTTTGCCGGCACCCATGCTGTCGCTGGATAATTGAAATCACATAGCGCGGGTGGCATGTGGCAGGAAGGCGAAAAGGTGTGCCCAGGTGGATCTAACTTCGCACTCTGGCAATAATATTATTGAAGGATTAAAGTTTAAACTTTTAAGTGCAAAAACACTTCAATTCAATTGTGAGTGTGTGTGCCTCTGTGTGCGTCTGTGTGTATGGGGCTGCTGGGCTCAGAGCTCGGAGAGTCTATAAGGGCGTGTGGTGGAGCGCTCTTTAAGCCAGGAGTGGTCTACAACTTTTTGTTGCGGCTTTGTTAGGGGTACCACAGCCACAAAGTTGCATTTGTTGCCTGTAGTTGCAGTTGCCCTGCACCGCGTGTTTTCTTATGGTTTTCTGAACTTTAAAAATAAAGTCTGAACCTGAATAGTTTAAATTAACCAGGGAACCAGAGAACCACCAGAGCGGGAGACTTTTAAAGGCATCAATCGAAACAATTTTAGAATTTTAAAACGATTTCGTCTTTGTTATATGCAGAGGAAAGTAGCTTTCTCCTTTCGTGTAATAAATAAGTTAAACTAATTCAGTTAACTATTAATTCACTTTTTATTATTCGGTATTAATACCGATATATCGAACTATTTGGACATATGTGTACTCCAGTGCGGAACACTGTTAAAGAAGAAAGAAATGCTTTCCCCACATAGAATTTTACGGGTCCTGCTATTCATATTTCCGGCCGTATCCTTTTTTCGCAGTCTCACGGTGATGAAGAAAAGTCCTTACAAGTTACGAATTTTGAAATCCTAAAGCTTAGAGCTATGCCGCAATAATAAAGACACTCCAGAACAGTAGGGTCCTTTTGCAGGATTTTTCATGTATGTTATTGTAGCAGAATCTTCTGGTATTTTCCTTCTTTCTTAGTGAAAATTCTTTTTTTCGTATATCTTGATTTCCTTCCATTCTTCGACCATCCCTTAGCCTCAGTAATGCCTCTCCAAATACGAGAAACCATATTCGTTCCCTACTGGCCGTAGGCAGATCGCTATGTCAGCATATATTTGTTAACGATTCCTCAAAAATTAAATAAGCATTACATTAAACTGCATAATGGCAGGCAAATATGATGGGAAACATAGTCCCAGAGCGCATAAAAAACGAAGGAAAAAGAATAACACTTAGGAGGACACTGGAGAGAAGGAGGACCGCCTGCCACCAGCAGCTCCGGCGCGTCGGGGGACGCTCTCAACGGGAGGCCATCCTTCCTCTTTCCATTCCATCATTGACAAGTGGCCTTTAAATGAAGTGAAGAAGCCAAAGCTGTTGCCGTCTTCTGCAGCTGATGACGACGACGATGGGCGATGGTCGAAGGCGAATGGGGGCGGGGTCGGGCGGCGACGACGACGATGATAACAGCCAGGCCAAGAGCTGTCCTTGACTATTAGTTGTCATGTTGTAAGGGCTCAATTCCCGTTTCTCCTTGTTCTAGTTCCTGGCCTTTTTTTCGTTTCCACATTTCTCAACACGGTAAAGGAATGCAGAGCGGGCCATTTCTCTTGCAACTTCGTGTACAACAATGCTTCCTTCTTCTTCTTTGAAGTTTTTCCGCGACTTTCACTTGAGTGCTTGCAGCAGCATCAGCAGCATCACTAGCAGAAGTGGGAGTGGCTGGAGGAGGGGTCGCGTTTAAGTGATAATCCTGACTTATGCTGCGAGTAATGTTGCTAAACTGTTGACTGCACTTTCACTTCACTTTAACTTTTCCCCGCCTTTCGTCGGTTTAAGCCACGCAAAATGTTTGGCTTAAGCTTGCGTTCCTTTATTTCCTGCATACGAGTGGCATGCTGTGTGCAGTACATATCAAACACTAAGACTGGATCCAGCTTAGGACTCAGAAATTACTAGTCGGAGCTATACAAACTGTTAAAGTTAGGATAAAATTAAGTCGTAGATGAAAGATAAATCAAGAATACATTCACAGTACATTCGCCTCGAAAGATTCTAACTTTTCTCTTGAAACGATTGTATACTGAGAAATCCCATTAAAAATGGAAACAGGTTGTATGTAAACGGATTGTTGAACCATAATTTGTCGGCTACGAATCCGATGAGCTGGTAGAATCTACCAGTAAAATATATATTTATTGTGCTACATACGATAGTGTTTTTCAAAAATGAATACGTTGATGTACTTAAAGAACAAGATTCTATGATTTATTCACTTATATAAACAAAAACCGATCCCCAAATTTAACCCATTAACACAAGTGGAGAAACACTTATCCAATATAGTCCCAAAATTGACAGACCCGCAGTCACGATGTTTACTTTAAGTTAATTTAACCTCACTGTTAAATCATATTTAAGGCTCGGATTTAAAGAACTAAAATCAGTTCGAATATACAACTGAACTTACAATAGTCTACACTTTTCTTTTAAGGTCTTAGCAAAGTACATAAAACTTAAAATTATGTTTTACTTTCTTGTGATCCCTTACTGCTACTCAATTTTCATATATTCAGAATAATATTCATTAATTTTTTCATCTTTTCAACTGTTTGCGTATGTATTCCCTGGACGGATTTTCCTGCAATGTCTGGATAGTTTTTGAAGATCTCTATAAATTTATATATTTATTTGCATCTAACACGATATAGACACGCATTTGTTGTCGACGGCTGACATTTCGGGCCCAAATGCCAGTTGCTTGAATTCCAGAAATACTTTTACTCTTTCTTGCTTCCTTCATGTCAGCCCTCCCACAACCATTCCCACTCTGTCAGTCAGAGTTCCGCTCGCATTTCCACTCCTTCTGCTTGTGGTTTTGCCTTTGCGGCTTATGCAACTGAAGAGAAAACGTTGCTCACGTTTTCGTGAATTGATTTGCGAGCATTTTTGTGGTGGTTGGGTGGATTGGGGGGTCTCACAGGTTACCCCCTTTCGCAACCCCTTTGGCCCGGCCTTGTCTTCTGCCCCTCATTCATAATGAATAATTTCCGCACGAATTGAATTGAATGGCCAAAATGGTTTTGCCGGCTTGTGCCGTTTCTGCCTAATGGCCATTATTATTATTAGGATTATTATGATTACGATTACAGCCGTAGAGCGGAATATTATAGTGCTTTTCTGTCCGCCTTTTTGGTCTGTTCAATAGTTTTCCCTCACGATTTTTCGTGTAGCTCGGTTTCCATTTGAATAGATTGACGTTCAATGGCAAACTTCCAGTTAATATTTGATGATTTATTGCGTTTTTAATTATTGTGTAAGGCACCGAAAAAGAACCTAACCTCTGGGCTTGGTTCCTTGTGTTTTGTAATTTGATTAATTAGTTGTAGGACCGAATCGGAAAGGTGAAATCAACAGCATGTACATACACTTATACAGGACAAAACTCCGACCAATTGTTTATTCGCTATTTTATCGATTATCGTTGTCGACGAATTGACATACATTCAAAAGTGTGATAGTATAGAATCTTGCCTTCTCATCTAAGTCTCGTATTTGTTTCTAGAATTTATTTGAATAATAAATGTTTCTTCTTCTATGATACGAAAGACAAATATATTTGCCTTTATATTCATTCAAAATAATAAAATTTATATAAAGGACAGTATGATGATCCATATTTATTGATCCATATGTTGTCCATATCAATCTAAGGAAGATTATAGCTAACCGTTTCATCCGGTAACTACGGGTTATTTATAAAAGAAAAACAAATCTCAGTCGTACAATACAACAATATTAATTGAAACGCCACACGGAGAAAATTGACACAAAAAAGTAAACGAAAGAAGAGAAGTGCGAAATTCGCAAAAAAATTAAATTTCAACCAATTTCGAAATACTTTCATTTGAGGCAATATCCGAAACAATATTTCCATTAATTGGCAAATAAAAACAATGGGAAGAAACACACAAAACGCAAGCACGAAATCATATGCTGCCTCCCATATCCCGTGTCAGATTGGAGTGCGTGGAATAAAATGGCGAAAAAATCAAGACCAAAAAATCCAAATAACCAAATGCGAATTATCAAAAAGGCAGAGTCCAACACCAAAAGCTTTTATGTACTCAATAAAAGTGTTTTTGTAAAACAAGCAAAAAAGTGAACAAACCAAATTACACACACACAAAAACGCACACGCAGACAGGGGGCTATTCTCAAACATGGGCAAAATAAGCCAACAACAATCAAATTTGACCAACAAAAACTTGTGCAATAATAACTGCATTTGGCCATTGAATGTTATTGCATTAGTTTGTCTGGAAAGGGGGAGGAAGGGGGCAAAGCAGCGGGAAATGCAGCTAAAAAGGAAGCGCCGAGAATGAGGAAAATCGCATTCCAGCAAAAAACTTTTTGCCAAATGACACTATGGCATAAAAATTGCATTATCCCCTTTGATCTGATTGTTTTCCTTTATTTCTGTGGCCTGGACTGTGCTCGTGTTCGTAGGCAAGACCTCGTTACAATCAAAGACCAATCATGGCAGAATGAACCGAGGGATTCTGTTATTGCAATACCCGTAATTGTTTCAAATTTTGCTGTTGAACTAAAATAAAAAACCCTCGTTTAAATATAAATATATATAAATAAATATTAAAAAAATGATCAAAAGATGCTTGATAAATATTAAATTAAATTAAATTTTAAAAGCTTTTATATGTGTTCTTCTCGAGAGAATTAGTATTCATAGAATTCACCAGCACCCTTTGAGAGCCGATTGTTTAGATTGTCCAGAAGTACACTCTCATTTTTGGGAATACATTTTTTGTGCATAGGAGTAGTCAGAAAATAAAGAAAATTAATTTCTTCCCCAATATTTTTTTTAAGCAAGTTTCGGGAGCACGGAGGCTCTAAGGATGTCTATATGCAATTCACAAGTATGCTTAATGAGCGAGTATATGTGTGTTCATCTGTATACTGACGAAGATTTTGCAGAATGTTTTTCTATCTATCTCTGGCCATAAAGTAGAAAATATCGAAGAACTTTGTTAAATCGGTTGCTCTGTTAAGGAATTTTGCCTGCTTGTAATTAATCACCATCCATTAATGAAGTCAGGATGCATGCTGGGACGAGTATGTATTCTGGACCATGTTAATGAGGAGCTCTGAGTGCTGTTTACGATCCCAGAGGAAGGAGCAGGTTTCGAACTAATTGAAGACAAATAGCCGAGGTTGCCTTCTAGTATCTCCATCGTCTTGGGCTTGGGTAGGGGCGTTTGTCGGTCTCTTGCTGAATCTTTTACAGGCAAACACTGGCTCCGTGGATTCCGGTAAGAGGTAGAAATATAATTTAACTTATTAATGGACTATTTCTGTACAAATATGCGAGTACACCTATGAATTTCAATGCAGTCAAAACGCCCTTTTCCAATTGAGCGAAAATGGAGCTGGAAAATGAGTGCCAAACAATGCCATAAACAAGGAAAACGAAACCGACACGAAGTAACACGTGAGGCTCCCCGTCCCCGCCTCATACGATGCGATAAGTCAAAACAATTATTATTATGGGAGCGAAAAACCGCAAAAAGTACGGGGGAATCTGGGACACATGAAACGAGACTCTGGCATGTCCTGACATGGCTAAACAAGCACAAGCTGATTCAATTTAAAGGTTCAAAAACTTTGTGCAAATCTTTGTATAATTTTGGTCTGTCTAAATCTCCTGTTTGGTTGTGGCTTTGATTCGGGGGGCACCTCTGTCGCATAGCTAATCTTCTTTTTTTGGCGGTGGGCGACCGGGGTAGATGCAATGTTAACCATGATGATGACGATGGCAACCAAATTCCGGCCACGAAGTGACAAACGCATTGAGCAAATACATTTTGTTGGCCAACAAAAATGCCAGACCCGAATCACATTACACTCGTGGACGACCTCTCTCTCTGTCTCTCTCGTTTTTTCCGTCTCTCGGGCATGCGCCTTTCGGTTTTCCTCGAAAGTAGAACGGAAAAGGAGAACACCTGCAGTTCACCATCGAAAATCTACAAGTGGTCGCCGGCTTTTGAGGAAACTCTGATTTTCTTGGGGTATCGGTCGTACTGTGGTGTGCTTTCGGTGAACTGCTTGCTGATGATGGAGGGGAAAATTATAGTACTGTGGTATGTTTGGCAAACTGCTTTCCCATGGTGAAGGGGAAAGTTATAGTATTTTGGTGTGTTAAGTAAACTGCTTGCTCATGATGGAGGAGAGTATTTTTCATGTTAATAAAATAATGAAAGCAGTGTATATTTTAGAATGAACTAAGGACAAAATTACGAAATTGTAAAAAGATTCGAATACCCATTTTTTCAAAATAGTCCGTACAATTTTGTACCTATAATATGCAGAAATCACCGTCAGTTCATGCGGATATACAAGTAATTAAATCAGTATAAACATAGCCTAAAGTCCTACCCATGCTTCTCTGTTTCTATTCCGCTAGGTAACTCCAGTCCACAGAAGGTAACCACGTATGAAAAAAGCTCATTTTCACCGCCAATCAGACGAGATTTCCGCATGGAAAGTCCGACGATTGCTCAACGCGACGCAGCGAAATTTTGCTTAAAAAATAGTCTATTGTATCCATTGGTGTGTAATTATTTTTGGAACCAGAGAACGGATATATGTTCTAGTTTTTCTGCTATAATAAATAGCTTCAAAAGCGTTGATCAGTGAAAACTGTATATAGAGAGATCGGATAATAATGAATTTTGCTACTCCGATATTGTATTTTTTATTTTCTGCTATAGGTTTTTTCTTGATTACCTATGGGATTGTAATGTGTAAGGCAATAAAGTCATTGAATTCAAAGAAATTAGCTTGATCGTTTCTTATACCCCTTTTGAAAATATTGTAAGTCTGAGTATTTTTGGAAAAACATTTCAATTAATGTCCAAATAAATGATATGTGCTCCTGTCATCTTCCTCCGACATTCGAATATTTTTCCATCTTCTGCAAACTCTAGCCACAAATCCAGGAGCAATTCAACCGAGTGGCACGTGACAAAGACCCGAACCTGCCGTAAGTCACGTGAAATGGAGCACCAGAACTGGGAAGCCCTTCTGCGACCTGTCACGCAGGCAGGAGTCAAAGCTGCTGCGTGCGAAACTTTAGCGAAATACTGCCGCAAATAATTGCATAAGATGAGCAGAAAGAGCGGAAAAAGGGAGAACTTGTTGCATGCTTCAAGGCGTTTGTGGCCTTCTGATTGCGTGTTAAGTAGCAGTGCGGGTGCATTCGAGGGGGCTAAAGTGGGTGGCCTAATGTGGGTGGGGGTGTGTTAACGGATTGCGAATGTAAAGTGGATTTGCCTTGGTGATGCAAAAATTCAAAAGAGGAATATGGGGAATAATAATAACCAATTTTATTGTAAACTATTAAAGTTGCTCCGAACGATGTCATTTAGAAGCTTGATTCTAATGTGCGAATGGACTTCACAAACAGGATTGAATCTAGATCCGTGAAGATGAGCAAGCCGTTCAATAGTTCAGGTAGTTGCACTTTTCCTGACTCATGTTTAAATTTGAGAGCATCAAAATGGAGACATTCTTTGTCCAACGCACCAATCATTTGTAAATGCCCGATATACATGTTTTAGTTTTTTGCCATTTTCTCCATAGGGGTTATTTAACTACCGCCGCGATTGTTTTTGAAGCTCTTTTGACCCTTTTATTTTGCACCAGTTACCAATAAAACATATTGGCCGAACAAATTTAAGTTGCTATTTAATTCAATTATGTTCCCTTTTCTCCTCGTTAAATACAAAGAACACTTCGGTTACAAATATCAACCCGAAAACCAATCCACAATCCACAAAGCAACTGAACCAAAAATTTGAACGGGGACAGCAAGCATATTGTACCGGTATGGTAGACATACGATGCCAACAGATCCCGAAAGAGAGAGAGAGAGAGGAAGAGTCATATGTAAATGTACATATTTATTGCTACAATTTCTAAACTAATTTAGCACGGCCGCCCCAGAGTTTGCACTCCCCTGCCTCGGCCTCTGTCATACAACATCATGTAATATATGCAAAACAGAAGGAAAACAAAACCGAAACTGGAAACAAACCAAACCAAACCCACCCAAACGGAAGCAGTGCACTGCTCCGAACTTTTGTCATCCCATAGATATGGTAGTTTGAGCACAAATATACAAACATGTACTATGTAAACCATGTAACAATTCAGGCCAAATTCTGACCAAATATGATCGGAGAACCTATGGCAACTAATTAGGCAACAAATGATTGACACATGATGGTCTGTCTGTCCTGTGTGCGACAGATCTGTTGTCTGGGTGCAAATACCATCCAAAGAATGGAATCCCCTTCTTCGATTTTGTGTTGAGTAAATATTTATGCCAGACCCCTGGGCTAATTGCCGAAAACGTTTTACCCAAACATTCCCAAAAGTGTCTTTTCATTGCTTCACCGAGTAAATATTTATAAATAATTAGGAGAAGAAACAGACAAAGGGGGAATTGTGCAGAGGTGGGGTCTAACTTAACTAATTTTCTAATTAAAATCGCATTACACACAACCGGAGACTAGACCCACAAAGTGCATATTCAGTATTTACAGAGTATGGACCATTGTTGGTTTACTTACATTTGCTGCAAAAACATTTCGTTGTAATCCCAATTGAGGTGGCCAATCTTCAACCGCACGTTGTCCCCATCTCTCTTTCTCTTTTTTACATCTACATCTACATCTACCTCTTTCTCTTTTTCTCTCCCTGCATGTGTTAATGAACAAATTTCTGCAATTTTGTAATGCGAAAAGGTGCATAAACTTTATTTAGATTTATTACTGATGTGTGTATAGTATTTCAGTTGTACACACGTGTGCTTGTGCGTCTGTTTTTGTATTATATTACAAACATTTTAATTAGATCTGAGTGTTTCTCTGTGGCGCCCCTGAAAATGCAGTTCTGTAATCCAGTTGATGGGCGACTTAAAAATTAAACAACTTTATTCAGAGATGGCATGTTTTTTTTTTATATTTCAACTTAAACAACTGGTGCACTGTGTACATATGTTTCATTATATAGGTATGGTTACCATATCCATCGTCAGAACAATACCTGAGGCAGTCCTTTGTGTTTATAGAGATACACAGAAGTTTGAAGGATTACTTTGATTCTTTTGATTTATATTTATGAGTACTAAACTCAACTTAAACAACATTTTCGTAGTATCTAGACTCGAAATAATTTTAAGCCGAAGTCTATCTGCTATTCCTGACATAAGTCCTTCCTGACATCTCTTGACTGTTTCTGAAGTCCATCAGTCCATGCAACAAGACTCTGTAAGGACGAACAATGTGAAATTTGAATGGTCTTTGCGAACTCTGAGATTCATTGTGGCAAAAAGATGCTTCCCACACTAATTCAGCATTTGATACCCCATAGTGTGTCAATTAGAGGACCAGACATTTGCATTAAGTGCTCCTGGCAACGGGTAACGGGCAGCGGGTGTGCAGGAAATACAGCCTGCAGGCAGGCTGCAAGCAGGGAAGGGCCACTCCATGCAGGAACAGGATGAACTTTGAACCCGAATTTTATGATATGTGAGACCTCAACTTGCGAGTAAAACCGTCGTGAGTGCATCCTAAGTGCCAAGATTTCTACTTACTCCAGCATCTGACAGAGCAGGAAGCACTTAATAATTTCTAAACAATTGTTTGTGTCTTTTGCGAACAAAAGGCAGACATCATCCTCATCATTGTCTACAGCGATTGCGGGGGAGGGACGATGGGTCGATGGACTACGTGCCATGCTACGGGTACTGCACATCATCTGAAACTGTACATCATAATTATCTAAATGCAGTCGGTGGCCGAAAATATTCTTGGTTTAGCGTGTGAAAATCGAGTTTCGACCGCATACGAAATTACAAACCAAAGACCGGAAAACCAGACATACAAAATATGAAGTCTGGCTCAGTGTTCGAGTCTGATGGTGCCACGGACACGAGGACGGACACGGACATCGAGATGAACCTGAACGGAACCGAACCAAACCAAACCGAACGGAACGGGACAGTGACATGTTTGTAATTAGCACTTCGGCCACGGCATGGCAATGGATTGGCCGTCCTCTGGGCAATGGCTATTCGGTTGGTCTGGTAGTGGTAGGTGGGTAGGTCATGCTTTTGCAGGCCCGAAATTATAGAGGGGATATAGACAGGATTGATGCAAGTGCGTGGCAAAAATCAACACGCAAATTAGTTTATAATTTCGCGCACATTTCGTCAGATTCCGTCAGAAGCCAGATAATTACGATTGACCGAATGGAAGTCGCCAAAATGTAAATTACAGGCGGGAGTCATGTTTCGCTCTATGGAAATAGCTATTTGAGATGGCCAAAAGGAAGTGGTTCGGCGACCATTAGAGGCAGATTCTGATCGATTTGCTAGTAATTGAAAGGAAAATGGAGCTGGCGAAAGTGGAACATGTTGATGAAAGCTCTTTAATCGATGGCAAAACCGATTTAGAAAGAGCTAAAGCTATTATTTCTGATTCTGTTTATGGAAATAAAGAACTATGTACCATTCACATAATTTTCATTTCCTTCGGCGGGTCTTTCCATCGCCGTTTTTTCCCCGGTGAAATGCTGCTTTAACCTCATTACCCCTATAAGCAAGAGAAGCATCACTGTGCTATCAAAAATTCTGCTTGGAAAAATTTAATTTGCTCTACCTTTGATTTCTTGTAAAGCAAGCCAAACAAATTTAAGTTGGCTCCAAAGAGCTTCTTTTTTCGAATCGTTGGAGTCAACTCATGTGCCAGGAGAAGCGAGGATGGCAACGGGGAGAGACAGAGAGACAGAAAACGCGTTGGGAGAATTGTAAAATAAATTTGTTTTAATGCCGCCAACAAGTGAATTTTTCTGCAAACGGAAATGAGCCATGCCCCAAGGGAGGGTTAAGGAGTCGGCTGAAAGTGTGGATTAATGTAATGCAATGCAAATGCGATTCAAGTGAATCAAACTGTAAATGCATTAAATCTATTAGAGGCATTTCATCAACTGTCGGCGGCCCTAACTCGATTATCTCCATTTTATGTATAAGAAATCAAGTTTTTCCGAGGCAGGGAAATTTACTTATCAGCCGAAGAACTCAATCAGCAGAAGGAGCGGAGCGGAAAATAATCTGAGACTGTCCCACAGCCCTCTTACAAGGCGTTAATATGACAGTTTACAGAGAGCAGACCAAAGAGATGATTGCCTGACGCGTCTTTTTAATGCATTTGCTTTTATTTGAAGGGATCTAGACTTGAGGATACCTGGCATTCGTACGTATATAGGCGTATCGATATATTGTATGATCAGCGAGATTTCGGAGAATTTAACAGAATATATTGAACACTATCAGTAAATGTCCTTTAGTTGCTAGACTCAACTACAGCTCTCCCCTATATTTTGTGATACTTATTTATTTGCAGTTAGAGCCACCGTCAACTCACAACTTTGCATCATTTTTCTTCACATGGGCACGTACATAAATGTTATGTTGACTTCCTGCGTTTGAGTTCCCGATTGACTTGACTTGGACTTTGCCTCTGGCGTTGGCTGACTGCCTGACCGGCCCCTGGGCATGCTCTGTTCTGGCCTGGTCTAGATGGAGCCATAGCCAGTCAGTTGGCGGCCTGTAAAGGCGGATTTGTGTTGCCCTTAGCTGGCTCTTGCACTGTGCTGTGCCTGTGCCCTCCTTTCGCTGGCCTCTGGGCCCTGACGATGCAGTCGGATTGTTCGGCACGGCACAGTGGCGGCAACAGCTTATATTATTTATCTAGTTTTATTTTCAGTTGTTTTCACTCTGATGCAGGGCGGGTGGGAAGTGGGATACAGAATGATGATAGATAAAGTATTTAGAGGAGTGTCTTCTGGGCTTTCTTTTGGTGTTGTTTTAAACTATTGATTTCTGTTAAAGATTGAAATCTATTTTTGGTCAAAAGTTAGGAAGCTAGGAATCTCGAGGAATTTTCAGGTTCTAGTAAAAAGAGAGAAAAACATGCATGAATATATTTTCATCTCGACCATTTCCTGACTCGTTACTTCTCAATCAACTATAAATCAAACATATTCCCAATCGCTTACACAATTTCCATTTGCTTCATTTACCGATGCGCCTCGACTCGTCTCGTCTAGTCCCACAATCCCAGTTCCAGCCACACTCCCACGGGGATTTTCACATGGTTAAGTTGAACGTCCGCTGCCACAGACGGCAATGATTAGCAGTTGAAATCTTATGCAACGCCGGATTGCCCGAGAGTCTTGGGGGAGGTCCCAATCTGCGGCGTCTCTACCGCCGCCTCCTCCTTCTCCGGCTTATGCGGAAACTCGGAATATTGACACATACCCCAACCGTATACAAATGAGCAAAAGGGGAAGCTTGAGCTGGGCCTGGCCGTAGGGGAAATTCTGCTTGTGTGAATCTGTTTTGGGGCTTGCCTTCGATTAGGTATTCAATGTGGCCGGATATCTCTAGTCGGGCAAGGCAATTACAATTGGCCACGTGCTCACTTTTGGGTGTGCGGGGACAAGAAATGGAAGCGTGATTCCTTAATTTGCTTAAAATTTAAGCAGCTTTTCAATTTAGAAAAGTCACTCCCATAAGAACATATGTCCTTCAATGTTATGAAGCCTTTTCAATTCGATAATGTTTTTCTAATTCTGCAAATATATGTGTACCAATAATCTCTGTTCTATCCCATCATTCAGTGTGGCACACATATATATTGAGGAGTAAAACTTTGTTCGTGTCTATTCGTTGGGCCTATCACGCTGCCATCTCTAGTTTCTGGGCATTCAATAGGGGAGTTGTTAACGCAAAAATTTTGGTCAATATGTATCCTCAATGGAAATAGGCAGATGGCGTGGCGAAGCGAAGGAGTGGGATGAAGGCGTAGTGGGATCATATTTAATAAAGGACCCCCCTAAAACAAGCTTAATCTGCCTCTTGTGGAGTCTCCTGGGCGGTTTACCACCCGTCGCTGCGTTGTGAGAGTGGAGTGGAATATGAGGCACATTCTGATGAGGCAACGCAAGCTTCACTTCGTTGTTCTGGGCGTACTTGCCCGTACTTTTTGTTGGCCCTTTTCGTTTTGTTGTTGTTGTTGTCAGACAGGATATTACACCTCGGATTTTTTCGCTGTCTTTCACTCTCGCCCGCTGTGACATATTTCTATGGCTGTACTCCTCCCTTGGCCCGCTGAGTGAGAGTTTTCAGCCAGCCAGACACATTTTTCTGGCGTGTTCGCATCCGTCGCTGGTATTTTTTTCCGATTTTTTTTTTTTTTTTCTTTTATCTTATAAACATTGTCAGCGTGTGCTCTTGTCTCAGATTGTTGCATATATCTGCCGACAGTCCTTGAGCGCTTTATTGTTTTAATATGTTAAATCGTTAGTTGCCTGAAATTTATATTCTTTAATATGTGCCACTTATGAAAAACGTATTTATAAAATGGGGAACATTTTTCACACAGAACATTATCTCTGCAGAGCCGAGTGCTGCTCTATTTTGTATAATTAAAGCGTACCATGGACTTACCATGGTAAATATATATGTAGAATGTATTACAACATTAGATTCGGGAGCTGCACGTGGACAGAGTAGGCCATCAAAGTTAGTTTGTCAAGCGATATTAAACGATGCATTTTTCATAAATTTGTTAGGCAGGTCCTTTGTAAGAGAAATCTTTTTGTCGTTAAAAGAAAAAAGGGAACCTCATCAAAATTCATTGCCTACTTAAAATAAAGTTACCCGAGCTGTAAAAAATGTTGCTGTACATCAAAAAAGAAGTAGCAAAATGGGTGAAGATTCTTTTCATAATATTTATGTGTAAAGTTTTTTGGAAATTGTTAAAAAGATGATATACTGTATACAAACTATATACGATCATCTCTATAGTAAACAGGATTCACTTTAATGCTCATTAGAAATTACTAAAAATATACATTTAAAATAGTTTCTAAGTTTGACTAATTTTTAAGCCTTCTACTATTAATAGCACACATATAAAGGCATGTTCCAGACATCGTTTATTGTGGAAATAGTACTCTTTAAGAGTAATTGTTTGGAACTAGGTATTTCTTAACTTTTATATTTTTAGCTACTCGTAGGTGCTTACATATGTACATCTGTTCATGTGCATAAAATTCATTATGACTTCCTTCTAGCACAAAACTGTTTCTAATTGACATTCCTTTATCGACACAAAACTAATTTCCATACATTTATCAACACTTCCCGTGGCCTGGCCCTTTGGCGAACGTAATTTATTCTTCTTTGCCGACTGCTACCGTTTGTGCTGCTGTTGTGTTGTGTTCTGTTCCTTTTTTCGATTGTTTTTTTTTCTTCTGAACATCCGGCGGGTAAATAGGTATGGTACGAGTTTATGCACCCCAAACCCGGTACGAAATTAGCCCGTTTTCTAATGAAACAATATACAGATACGAGGGGAGCTTCGGGTCTGTCTGTACTGATAAAAGTACAAAAGATAATGCCAGCGGCAGTTGTGCGAACTGAACTCCTCCTACGTATACGATACGAGTGTTCCCCACATAACTCAGCTCGGTTGATTTTGAAGCACAATTTTCTTGTTTGTGGTTTTTTTCCGTGTTCGGCGTAGGGCTTCCCTCTTCCCGTTTCCCGCTTTGTTTGTACTTATGCTCTACGTGCGGTTAATCGCAAATGAGCAACGTTATTCCTCGTACACATAATGAGCCCAATTAGGCTTGCGGCAAAAACTAAATGCCGTGTGCAGCTTGTGTAATGGGCCGTCTAACTATGCGTAGTACTCCTTCCCCGGTTCA
The DNA here is from genome assembly GCF_003369915.1 of Drosophila miranda. Classification (NCBI taxonomy): domain Eukaryota; kingdom Metazoa; phylum Arthropoda; class Insecta; order Diptera; family Drosophilidae; genus Drosophila; species Drosophila miranda. The sequence continues at coordinate 13,357,444 of NC_046677.1, read as the reverse complement.
GGCCCAGGCCCAGGCCCACAGCACAATTACGAGTATGTTAACGGCTTTACATCTCGTCCGATTACCCAAGCCCATAAGAGGGAGCAGCATACCCAACTTTAAGTTCTTCAATCAGCGCACTCAGTCTTCCCGTCCGTCTGTCTGTCCATCAGTCTGTTTGTCAGTAAGCCATTTTATGCTGCGATGATGCTGATTTTGATGCTGATGCTGTGCTGCAGACTTGCTGGCGTCCAACGGCAAAGCAAACTACTTTATGAACTGGCGCTGCAGTTGTTGCCCGCCGCCATTTTATGGATCCATTTTGATTGGAACTTTGGACTGCCGAATGCCATTCGAATGGGCCAAGTTGTTGGCAGTTCTTTCGGTTTATGGTCTCAACTTTTTTACAGTTCTTCTTATTATGTTAGTAACTTTAGATAGAGCCAAGATATTGAATGACACCCATTTTGAGGTAATTATGCTAGTATGCTTTGAGCGGTTTTTAATGCTTCTGAGTGTACTTGTTTTGTGGACGATTCATTGATATTTTTACACTTGCAGGGCATTCTATTTTGGTCAGATAAAGGCATCTGTAACCCTTTAGCTATATACAAGCATTATTGATGATTATGGCAAGCCTTGCCTGAAACTTTCAGGTAAATGTGAAGAAATATAAAAATGCATAAACAGTAAAATATATAAAATTAACCAAAAATATGGGCGGAATATGAAAAAAAGCTGAAATGGAACAGCAAGGAAATTTTCTTGAAGTTTTTAGCTGAAAGTGATACCTTTTAATCAATGCACTCCACCTTTAATTGCATTCTAACCCTATGGCAGCCTATTTCAGATAATCATATCATTTTTTGCCATTACCCAACCTCACAACAGGCTAAGACTCAAGTCAAGATGAATAACGTTTAAAGTCCTCTCAATTCCCAACATTCCCCCACTTACTTGGTCAAACACACCCACAAAGGCACACACACACACACACACACCACATAGCGCGATCCCAGTGACAATGCATTTGTTGAATATTTGCACGAAAATGGCCTGAGAGCATGTGAAATATTTATGGACGAGCATTGTGGATGTCATGATGATTAGTTGCATATTCTCTTAACCCACCAATGCAAGCGCCGCGTCGTCCGGGTCTTTGATGGCTCAGATAGCAGGGCGCTGGTGCCGGATAGGGAACTGGAGCGGGTGCGGGATCGGGAGCTTGTGCCACTGTGGCTCTGGGGCTGATTTGGACCAAGCAAATATTTAATTTAAGAACATTTTCTTGCGTTATCCTCGACCATGGGACGTGAGCCAGGATGTGGCGTGCCCTGTCCGGTCTTGTCCTGTCTTCGGAAATCTCAGTTGTATTCTTACTACTTTCTCTCTCTCTCTCTGTCTCATTTTCCTTTTAGTGCTCCATTTTTCTTCTGTTTTTTCTTCGACTGCAACTCCAGAAGCGTCCGCAGAGCTGAGGCTCAGTCATACTCGTATTAGCCCCAGTCAAACAATGGCATTGGCAAACCGAAGAGCAGCACCAAATTGCAACGTGCAGAACCCAGCAGAGTGTAAGGAAAAGCCCAGAGAAGGAGGTGGAGGAGGAGGTCGATCTGCAGGCGGTGGGGAAAGTGTTGTTAAGAAAATGCACCAGACAGAAAATCGATGGAAAAATGCTAGCTACTTGCTGCTGCTGCCGCTTTTGTTGTTGTTGTGTGCGCTTATTTTGTTTATTTTTTCACTGCTCGCCTTTCTCTGTGGCTGTGGGGGCGGCACTCTAAATCCTTTGTGTGGCAGATTAACACGTGCGCCCCCTCCCGACTGAAGGAAAACTAAGGAGAAATCAGAAGGTCACATCGAGGTTTAATATCGTCGTGCTCAGCAATATTTTTAAATAGGGCGTTCCCCATAAATACCAATGACATATGTACATATATGTACAATGTACATAATTTTTCATTAAAATACTTTAAACAGTAATTGAACAAAGAGTAACAAATTTTTCCTCCTTCCATCTCCTTGCCGAATCAATTAGAAAACTATAGCGAAATCAATTTGCCACGTGTCTCTTCACGCACATCTCTTCTTGATTTGGTTCTAAGCTACAAGCTCCAGACTCATCTTTTATTTATACAAAACAGAACTCGCTGCGTTAGTTTGCTAGGGAAGAGAAGGTAAGTTTCAGTGAAAACCAAACATAAAAAAAAAAAAAATAAAAATTAACACAAAAATTGTATTACATGTTTTTTTTTTAACACCTGATCTCGTTTTAAGGTGTAAGAGTAAATTTTGTTAAAAGTGTGAATGTTGGAAAAACAATTGATAACGGTAGAAACCATTACTCACTTTATATCTGCAATTATTTTTATTAAGATTGCCATTAATGGAAATATTTATTGTAATTACGGCAAAGGCTACGGAGAGACTAATGGTCAGAGTAGTTAGAAGGACAATTGAAGATGAAACTAGTGCATAGTAGGACGAGATAGGACAGCAGTACTAATAAGAATGATGAGGGTGGATTCGACTTCACCACAGAGAAGTTTGTGGAGAAAAAGAGCGCCATGGAAAATCCTAAGGGCTTAAACAGGTTGAATGTTAATGAGTCCCAGCCTACTCTCACTGGATGGAAGTTTTCCAGTGTTTTAAGTCCGCGGAGGGCGAAGATTAGGCCTTTTTTTTGAAGCAGGCACAATATTATAAGATAGGCCGGACTTCTGGACGTTGACATGCAATGACTGCATCTTGCAAGAGGCGATGCAATTACTACACTGTCAAATGGCCCGTCTGAAACCAGCAGAAGGCCGTTACGCGAGCATGCAGGAAAGATAGCTGTTAGACTAATATTCGAGGAAAATTAGCATTAAAGTTACTAAGTGAACTAGGCAAGCATTAAAGATACAATACCATAAAAATACGCATAAAAATCACACCAAGCATTTTTCTACGGTCAACTAAGGATGGGAGGTTTACTAATAGCAGTCTACTAGAGTAAGATGGGAGTCTCACACCTGCATCCCAGTTGAGGCCCCGCAGAGCAAAGAGTAACGAGGGGGAACGTTGTGAGCTGCTGCGGAGACCGCAACTCTACATTTATACCCGATACTTAGTCAATATGGCTCTCGTCCGGCAGACGCCGCTAATATTAAACGACACGACAAAGAGTGTGTGCGAGAGAGAGAGATAATCAGACTGAGCGTGACGTCGCCACTGCAAATTGATTTTTTCCTTTTGGCTATAAAAATGATCTGATCTGATCCAGATTCAGCAATCTGATAGATATGGTCATTATCTATGATTCTAAGTTTTTAGTTTTCTCGAATCTGCAATATTGTGGATGCAAGAGATTTTCGTCCTTTGTGCGGGCGGAAGTGGGCGGGGTGAAGTTTTGAAATATTCTTGTAGCAGTGGCATTTCACAGAAGTCTGGATCCAAAACTGGATCGCACGAGGCGATAATAGGGACGGACAGACGGACGGACAGACAGACAGACAGACAGGGCTCAATCGACTCGGCTATTGATGCTGATCAAGAATATACATACTTTATGGGGTCGGAAACGATTCCTTCTGGACGTTACACACCACTTTTACCACAAATATAATATACCCCAATACTCATTTTGAGTATCGGGTATAAAAAGTTTTTCTGTTCTGATTTTATACGGTCCTGGTGTACTTTGTACTGAGGGCACCATACACAGGAGACGTATTCTAAGATCGGACGAACAAGCGAGGTATAGAGAGTCTTTGTTATGTAGGGTAGAAATGTGTTCGGAAAACTTTAACTTGGGGTCTAACCTAACACCCAGATCATCCACCAGGGTAATTCTCTCAAGAGAACCACCAAATAGGGTATAGGGAGCCAACAAGGGGCTAGAACGATGAAATGTCATAACTTTGCATTTCGAGGCATTAAGGAGTAACAAGTTTGCACAACACCATGACTGAAACTTATTGAGATCGGATTGCAAGCGAGAATGAAATGAAATTTCCTTGTACTGGACACAGAGTTTAACAACATCCGCATACATAAGTACACGAGAGTATGTTAATACCGAAGGCATGTCATTAATAAAGAGTGTGAAGAGTAAGGGGCCTAGATGGCTGCCCTTGTGGTACTCCCGAAGAAACCTTTACTGGTAAAGACAGGGAGTTTTTGAAGAGGACTCTTTGAGACCTGGAAAAAGATAGCTAGAAATCCATCTCAGGAGGTTGGGCGGAAACCCTAAAAGGTCAAGTTTTTGCGCTAAAAGGGAATGGTTTACAGAGTCGAATGCTTTACTAAAGTCGGTGTAAATAACATCCGTCTGTAAGTTACCATGAAAGCCTTTAATAATGAAAGAGGTAAACTCTAACAAATTCGTGGGGGTTGATCGCCGCCTTATAAATCCATGCTGAGTTGGAGATATTAGTGACTTGCAGAGATGTTGCTAGTGCAGAGTTAATACCTTCTCAAACATTTTGGGAATAGCGGATAACTTTGCTATACCTCTATAATTTTTTGCTTCAGACTTGCTGCCTATTTTATGGAGAGGAATTATAAGCGATTCCTTCCAGATCGGGGGGAAGCAAGAAGAATCGATGGACAGGGTGAATAGTTTAAGCAAGGGTCCACACAGAGCCATGGCGTCTGGACCCGGTGAAAACACCGGCTTAACTAGTCGAAGATCATGAAGTAAAGAACATTCATTTAACAAGGGACTGAAAATTCCGTTCAACCTCGGTAATCCGTATGGCTACGGATGACCAGAGTTGCTTTCCTCAGAATAGGTGATTTGGAAAAATACAAGTGACATATATGGTAGCTTAGTCGTATAGAGTCAGTAAATTCCCTAGACCATTTTTTGATTAAACCAATGACTCCTTTGGCTTTATTCGAAATAGCGGATATATGGAAATAAAAACATAAATTAGGTACCATAAAGTGCAATAAAGTAGTTCTGCACACTAAGCAAATTGTGGATAAGGCAAATATTTTCGTTTTTTTGAGTCTAAAGGTGTTTTTAAATTGGTATTTATTTCAGTTCGTCAATAAAATGTTAAAACTTCATGCTTCATGCTTATATGCTTCAGTGATAGGTAGAAGTTTACAGAGACATACCAAATCAACCATAATACTATATGAAGTGTTTTATAGACCCTTTTCCTGAAATTTCCTTAATTAATCGCTTTTTGCAGAGCTGCAAATAAATATTTGATATTCCCTTATACCGACCAAACGGTGCTCCAATGAATTCCGAAGCCAGAGTATACAGAGTATACCCAGCTCTTATGGTATTCAGTCCCGGAAAGGGAGGCCCACTATCTTATCCCACTGTAATTATGGCTGCCAACAAATGTTGGCAATATATTTATAGCAATCCAGACTTATTTAATGCATGTGGGCTAGGGATATATTGATGGTGTTAGCACAACCCAGTTATATGCTCGATGGGTGTACAATGGGTAGAATTATTCAGCCGCGAAGATTCGTGCTGGTTAAATTGTTTCGATTGTCTCTAACTTAAACTAATTTAAATGGTTTAAGTTATATTTGTGAAGATTTCTCATATAAAATATTCTAATGTATCCGACGTTAACGAACACGAACACGGTAAGAAATCAATTATTTAATTTGCTCACATTTTTTTTTTGCTTTTATTTATAAAATTCAATCATAACAATTTAAATTCACTTTGTTTTAATTTTTGGGAACTGCGGTCTTAAGTTTCATTCATTTGAAAATTTGCTATTAAATTAATAAATCTCATAAATGTCTGTTAAATATGGTAAACAATACCATTTCGTATTTCTGGTCATGTTATTATTATTTATTCCGCAATTATTAAATACTTACAAAATAAAATGCGTCTAAATAGAAATACATACACTGTCGCTCAGAGTACTCATATAAGAACAATACAATGGGCATTTATCGTATATCATTATGTTTCCATTGTTGATTATATTAACTAATCAATTAAATTGTTTTTTGGTTTCCCCCAATGGGTATTTAATTTGTTGCTAATTACAAGTTAGATCTTATCAGTTTGGAGGCTTTTTTTTGGTTTTGGTTTTGTTTTCTAAAAAATATACATATTAGTATACATTTCAAATACATTTCATGTTTTTCAGTTTAGCCGGTTTTTGGCGGCTCATTATAAGACGACAAGCCCACGATATACGAGTTCATGTGTACTTTATTAAAAGGCAAAGAACAATGCTATCATACATGTAAAATTACAGTTGGTTTTGTTTCTTTTTACAAGTTTTACAAATTGGTTTGTGAGCCGCTTCTCATTTGAGAGCAATTCCTTTCAAACAGTTCCCGAATCTATGACTAAATTTTCTTTCTAAAAATTATACATACAAAAATTACAAATTCCATTTCACATTTCTAAAATTCCATGAAGAAGACATTTTTTATGTTTAGGCTACAATGTTTATGCTATGAGGAGAAGTTCTGATTCCCTGGTCCACGTTGTGGCGATTTCTGCTGCTGCTGGTTGGCTGCTGACATGTTTGGGCTATTTGTAGTTAAATTATTTGGGTTTTGGCCAAGCTGTGACTTGCCGTTGTTATTCGTGGTCGTTATTGTGGCCACACGTCTCAGACGATTATCTGGTATCGGTGGTGACTGCAGAGTGCCGGAATATTGCTGGTGCTGGGGCGAGAGTGAGGACGGTCCACTGCCACTGCCACTGCCGCCAAAGGCATTGCGTATGCTGCTGCCTCCAGCACCTACACCAACACCTCCAACACCAGCAGCGCCACTTGCCGAACCACCGAAGATGCTTCCAGTGCTGCTGCCAATCAGACTCAGCGAATGCTCGTTGGAGAGTATCTGATGAGCGGCCAGATTCATTTCCTCCGGTGTCATGTCCAAAGCCTCTCGCATCTCCCGAGCAGCCGTGCCAACGAATTCGGAATCACAATATTTCCCCAGTCCCTCAGCGGCGAGTACCTGTGGAGAGTGGCGATCGTATTATCTCGGATATTTCCTCGTGGCACAAGTACTTACCCCTCCAATCAATGACTCGGCCAGGCCGTTCATTTCAGATGAAGTTGGTAAACGACGCTGATCGTAGGGACTAGCTGGGGTCGATTGGATCATGCGCTCGTGGCCAGGAATAGCACCATTGGGTGCGTAGACTAAATGAGCACATAACAAGAAAATTACGGAGAGAATTAGAAAAGTTTCATTCCGAAATTGGTTGATTTTTTGGTATATACGTTTATGAAATTTATATTTTTACATAGCTTGATGATCGTTACTACTCCTGGTTAAGGATTCTAAAATTACTCCTTTGTGTGATAGCTATTCTAAATGTATCTTACCTTTATAGTGTTACCTTTTTTCTACTATTAGTATTTACATATTACTATCCGATTCTGCTCCTATGTAACCAACTACCAAATAGACCATTCGTGTAAAGTTGCTATTATTCTCGAACCTGGATTCAACTTGGCAGGCTAATAAATATAAATGTATATCAGAAAAATATCTTTCCTCAAGTTTTGTTCAAAGTAAAGTAAATTGTTAAGGAACTGCTTCTTGCTTGGTGTTCTTCCTGGCATTCTTTTTCTTCGATTTTCATAAAATATTATATTTTTTCACTCTTTTTGACTAGTCTCTATCTAGTCAAGTCTTTGATCTTTCTCTTGGATGTATTTGCAGATTTTAACTTTAAAGTTTACTCATTACATGTCAACATCTGATCGCGTATTTGGAACTTCTAGCTTGAATATTTCTATGCTTGATTATACAATATATATTCTGATTCTGATACCATGTAACTTCAAAGTTGATATATTTCTTAGCATGATCATCGAGCTTATACAATACGACTATCTTAGCATCTATGAATATGTAGCACTACATTTAATGGTTGGTTAGGCAGCATTCTATAGTACATATATATACACGATATCCATACATCGTCATTCCTTTTTAATGAGCATTATAACTATGTTAACTCTTTTAAGCACAATATGGTAAAAAATAAAAGTTAGTCCAACGAAAGCAAGCAACAATCGCTATATATGTGTGTGTAGGCATAACGTAATACACTCCAGTTACAATATCACTAAGGCAAGGGGTTCTATGAACAAGGCAAGCGACGTATGTAAGCATTTTTTGTGTGTGGATGTTTCTGTTTCGGTGTTTGAGTGTTCAGAATGTCTGTATGTATTTGATGGGCACTGGGATCAGTATCACTCGGGGCCTCCAAAATGACTTCTAATCCCACAAGGAAAAACAAAAAATGCGACGACAAGACAACATTGAAGGACAATATTAAATTTTGGAAGAGTATTTCTCACGGAAATTGGCATGTCAAGCAAATATAGGTATAATTTATGTTTAACAAAAATAATGGAGACAACGTTCAGATCTCGGAATGGGAATAACGATCTATGTAGTATTTGGTTGGGTTAGTATTGGGTAAATGTGGCTCATATCGCCGCAAGGCACACACATCAAACACACACTTTCGATATATACGAGTATGATAGGGCTAGATCGGGCCATGGCCAAGGCTTTGGAGTAGATGGGAACAACAACACGGCTTTGTTATATATATAAATATATTTATATATATAGAATATATAGACATCGATATCGGGCTTTGGTTTTTATGGTTTTTAATTACGTTCATTGTTGCTGTTGTTGTTGCGTGTTAAACGATTGTTGTAGTTGTTAACGTTGTTTCTGGTTGTTGTTGATGTAGGTTGTTGTTCTGGTTGGTTGTAGGTGTTACGAGTATATCATTAATCCACTCAGTTATCAGTTACCAGAGAACTCTCAGTTCGATCACACAAAATAACATATTCTTTACCGATAGGGGAATGCATCATTACTGTTTCTCTCATTTCAAACATAACCAAAATAATATAGCAAAAATTCATTTTTAGGAACGATTCCCATGGGCTTATTTGAGCTGGGAAACCATTTGTGTTTTGTTTTTTTTTTTTTTTTTTTCGCTTCGAACTCTTCGGAAACTCATCCAGCAAGTATATCGCAGTGTTCGAAGCTCAGCACTCGGTGGTTTTTAAACTCGAATCACTTATGCTATAATAAAGATTTGTATAAGAAAGAGTTATACAAAAACGAATTACTTCAACGAACAGAATTAACTGAATTGATTGATAATGATAGTTTTTCACGTTTTGTTCGTTTTGGTTTTTTGTTTTTGTCTTCATTTTGATCATGGCAATGGGTTTCGATGAGTTAATTTGTCAATAAATTTCGCTGAATTTCTCAATCATATTCGTTAGTTTGTAATCAACAAAAGGAGCCACATACTATTCGGTTAAGTGTGTTAAACTTTTTAAAAGGATTACATTTTAGTACTGAGAATGTGTGTGGTGTTTAAAATCCAGGAGAGGAACTAGGAAGAGGAAATATTCGACTTCTTCAATTAATTTAAAGATTTCTTTTTAAATACAGCTTCTTATTATTCTTATCTTCATATATTGATTACTTAAAATTTCCCTAAAGATAGTTCCTGAGTTGAAATAAAAAAGGTTTTGAATCTAAAATAAAATGTTTCATTTTAGCAAATAAATGTATAGGCTGTATTTCTAATGCTTCACTTTTTACCCACCGCAGGACAATGAATATCTTTAAATTATATATAAATTATTAAGAGCCTCAGACAAAATCGTATGCTTCAGATACCCATTTTAGTTGGGTCTATTATTCAATAAATATTCCATATTTGTGGCAAAATTACCTGTATGTGAGTGGGCCTGCAATTAAAACCAATTCTCGAATATATATGGATCATATGCAAATGTGTTAAAATGTTGTCTTGTGTATTATTCTGGATTTTAGCTATGTTTTGTCCCAATTTACATTATGAGGAGCAGCGAAAGCGTTTCTACTTTTTATCTGTAAGAGTAAGCTGCGCCTAAATATGTGTAACTAAACTACAACTTTTAACTACGATCATTAATTTGTATATATATATATATATAGGCGCGTCTGCGTATAAATCTATTCATGTGTACTACAAGTGTTATGAGGAGACATTTCTCGATAGATTTTAATGCATTAGTTTTTTGTTTGCGATGAACAAACAGCCAAGAAAATACTTAGTACGAGCACACTGAAAACGAAACAGTTGCTTGGCAGTCTTTTCCGGTTATTTTATGATGTTGCATTTGATTGATATTATTTGTAACATTTTGCATGCCGCAGGCAGTAACAAATCTTAGAATTCAGTGGGCAAGAGACTGTACATAATTTGATTTGCAATGTGTTATAATGGAATGCAGCTGCTACGAAATGGGCTATACAAAACTAAATTATGAATTACAAAATAATTAACGAGGAGTTCAAATAAATTTGTTTCTTCTTTGACTGTCTTTGTCGAATTTGTGGGAGGAAAAAGCCAAGAAACAAATTTTGTCGGAATTAATACCAGGATTTCGTCCAATGAATAGAGGGAAAAAGTATAAGAAAGAACGCATTAACAAAAGGTGGGTTAATAAATTGTTGTGCAATTGAATTGTTGCTTTGTAGATGCTGCTGTGGTTTTTTGTTATGTTTTTTGGTTGTTTGATTTAATTTTATTATTGCAATTTGCAGCATTTTAGGCTTACCATTGTTATATGGATGCAATAAAATACCACGATTGCGGTTGCTGAAATTAATGTTCGGGGATTGAGTAAAAGTTTGGTTTATGTTCTTTTTTCTTTTCTTTTTTGTTCTCAATAAATGTAGTTTGTTTTTTGTTTTTTCCTTCTATGGTTCTTTAAATCCGCTAGTTTATACGTAACAATATGGATTTATCTGTAATTTGTGATTGCAGCTAGGTGTGCAACTAGATTGCAACTAAGTTTAAACTCTTTTTTTTTTTGGTTGGGGCCAAGTAGTTAGACTTGGCTTGGCTCCTTTTGTCCATTACAAACTTTAAGGCACACTTCACTCTAGGTGACAAATAAAAATGCCACAAAAGAAAATAGATAAGTTCGATAAACGAAATGGTATGGATCAACCCACTAAACAGCAAGCCATAGTAACAAGAAGTATCGAACGGAGCTTCGTGTGTGTACGGGTACTTCGGCTAAGTGAAAACCAAAAGAGCAAACTCCAACATCGGCCTAAAGAACGCGCCGCCTCGACCGGGCAGGCGCAGGTGCTCCCCGCATACTTACTCATAAGAAATCGCATTTGCTTCGGGTGGCAGGGTGCCGGCCACTGTGGCCGCTCCCATGCCCATGCCTCCAGCTCCAGCTCCAGCCCCGTTCTTGGCCAGGGGCCGCATCGAGATACTCTCGCCGAAGGTGCGCAGCTCTCCCCCACTGCTCGCGCCGTGCAGCTCGTCTTGGAGTTTTCCGGCGGCCGCCATGCGGGCTTGCATGATATTCCGTGTGATGTGGTTTACCCCGTCAGCCACGCTCCGGTTCAGGCTGTCGTACAGATAGTCCCCGCCGGATGGATCGGAGCCGAGCACCAAGGTGCTGCCGCCCACGCCTACGGCCGCCGAAGCGGAGCCACCGATCGTCAGGGCTCCGTTGCTCTGCGTGGCCTTGGCACTGCGGCGGAAGGTTCCATTGCCATGTCGGCGAATAGAGGACCACACGCTGCCGAAAAGCGTGTGGTGGCGCTGCAAAAAAGGACATCGAAGAAGGTTAAATCTGCTCTATGGATTGAGCTTGAGCTTCAAGTGAGTTATTACGGTATAATCCTTCGTAATAACTTACGCGATGCATTGGCTCAGGCTCTTCGGCCAGCTCATCCAGGTTGCCGGAGATGGCACGCTTGAGGGCAGGCGACACTTCGTGCAGGGTACGCAGACCAGCCTGCAGAGTGACCGTATTGTTGTCTGGATGGCCCTCCTTGCCCTCCTGTTCTTTGCGCTTCTTGAAGCGCCGGAAGTAGTCCTGTATCAGATACGTGGCATAGAACTTGCCCACCGTCACCTCATCATCGTTGCCCGGCGGAGGAACCACCTGATCCAATAGCTTTGGATTTGTCCGCTTCCAGATCTGTTTGATGGTGGCTCGCAGCTCCGAATTGCAGTCATCGATGTTGCCCTCAGTCTTGATGCTTAACGAGGTGCGAACGACCGCGAAGAGGGTGGCGTTGAAGAGAACTGTGCCGTCAGAATTAAGGGGCATGTTCATGGACACCAGACGCTTGCAGGCCATGCGGTGTGGACAGAGCTTGCCAAAGCCCAGCGGCGGGGAGATCTTTCGCAGCAATGTGACAACATCAAGATGCTTGATCCGACCCTTGGCATCCGGATCGTACTCGCTCCACAGGCGAATGAACTCGTCCAAGTGATGGGGGCCCAGAATGGACCAATCTCGTGTGAGATAATCAAAGTTATCCATAATGACGGCCACGAACAGATTGATGATCTACGAACCAAAGTAATCAGTCTGTTTCTGTAGAAATGCATACTCGTCTTACCAAGAATGAGCAGAGCACATAGAAGGATATAAAGTAGGGATAGGCTATGGATGAGCCACATTGTTCTCCAGGCGTATCTGAGTTCATGTCACACTTAACGTCCGGCTGCGCCGAACAGGACATCATGATATCCTGCCAGGCCTCGCCAGTGGCCGAACGGAACAGCACGAGAACCGCCTGTTGAAACGTCTGGAAGTTGTTGTTGTGCGAAATGGAATTCCCACCATCCAAAGCAATTTTACCAAAAACCTGAGTCAAACAAATGCATAAGAAAGTGGAGAGAGTAACAGATTTCTTATACAAGAGCCTCACCTGCATTCCCACAACCGCATAGATAAAGAAGAGCAGTACAATAAGCAGGGCTACGTAGGGCAGTGCTTGAAATGATTTAATGAAGGTCCAGAGCAACGTTCGAATACCTTCGCCCTTGCTGAGAAGCTTAACCAGGCGCATCACACGAAACAGGCGGAAGAAGTTGATGGAAATCAAATTGGAACCCGCCTGAAGTAATTATTCATTAGAAGATCTTTCGTATATTAAAGTACAAGTAACAACCACTTACTGCCTTAGCCTTGGACTTACAACCCTCGACAATATCACAAGCCGCTTGAGAAGTGTCTTTGCTCTGCCAGGAAGTATAAAATTATCAAGTTCATTCCCTAGAAATTTTTTGAGGATTATACGAACCTTGATTTCGGAGTAAACGATATCGATGAAACTGCCCAAAACGATAATGAAATCAAAAACGTTCCACGCATCGCCGAAGTAATTCTACAAACACACAATTTATAAAATTAGCTTTTTCGAAATATATACGTCTAATTCGATAATTCCTACTTTAAATCGAAAAGCGGCCAATTTGAAGACGAATTCCAGTGCAAAAACTGCAGTAAAGATCATGTTTAAGGCGTCCAAAAGTTCCGTATACCATAGTGGTTGATTATAGAATTTCATGGCCAGTGTGACGGTATTTATCATGATCAGTATAAATATGGTGTACTCAAACGACGAAGATGTCACGAACCACCAGACCTTATATTGTATCCCGTGCTTTGGTATATAGCGACGCACGGGTTTTGCCTTCAGTGCGAATTCTATACAATTACGCTGGTTCTTGTCCAGATCACAGTTCTTGTATTCCTGTTCACCCTCATTTTGGAAAGTGACAATAACGAAACCGACAAATATGTTCACCATAAAGAAGGCAATTATGATAATATAGATTATATAGTAGGCAGCTACAATTGGACGGAAATTGTGTATTGGACCACCGTCTTCCTGATTCGAATCAATCGAGACATATAGTAAGCTGAAATGGCAAGATAGCAGAGAGGTTACACAAAATCCAGATGATAGCTTAAGTTCTCGAAACGCACCCTGGCCAACCCTCGAATGTGGATACTGTGAAGAGAGTCAACATTCCCTTGGCCACATCGTCGAAATGAAATCGATTGTTGGTCCATTCACGTTCCTTGAGACGCGGCTTGTGGACATCCCCATCGTCATAGACCAGATAAGTGCCACTGAAAGTATCTTGCATTGTGTTCATCTGATCTGAGCATACTGGGCTTCAGTAATACTTACAAGCATTCCTCTTGCGTCATTTTGGAGCCATCAGAACATTTGAAAAATTTACCCTAAATGATTGTTAAATGGGAGGAAATACGAATGGTTTGTGGGGGAGGCAGGGGAAGAGATTATAAAATATTAATAGACCAGCATGGAATATGGCAGAGTTATGGAAATATCTGAGGGTGAAGAAAGTCCAACTTGAAGTATTCTTCGGTTGAGCTTACTTTCCCAGAGATGACAAATATTACGACTGCTTTACGGTAGGGACTATCGACTAAAGCCTAGTTCAAATACGAATATATTATGCAGCAATGTACGATAGACTATCTAGCTATCTATATACGATCAGATCAATGTACGCACGAGTATATACATTTACGAGGTGTTTTATTTGCAAACTCATTTACATACACTGCCCAAAATTATGGGGTGGACGATAACAGTATTAGTTTCGTGGACGCACAATATTTACAGACAGGACATCAAGAAACATGTTGAAACTCGGGTTAAGTACATGGGAAAACATATATTCAAACAAGTACTATATTACATTGGGTTAGCAGGGCGCTAGCTAACGTAACTAGTAACTTTTGCTCTGAGATTAGTTTCGATAAGCAAGAACTGATAACTAGTAGCAAGCCTTGGTAAAATGGTAGAGTTTCTTTGGTTTACCAAATATGGAATGTTGCAAAGCGTACGAGTCGGTAGTATTTTCTTTGAAGCTGAGAAGAGGGCGAAGAAAATTTACGTGGGCTTTGTCATACAAAAAGTTTTAATATCTTTGACCTCTGCGTGAACATTGAGAATATTTACCTTTCAATCGAACACTACCCAGTAAACCCTAAACATAAATATCGAGATGGAAGAGTAAGTACGACAAAATTCAAAGCACACATTGATTAAGCAGCATTTCTGATAGTTTATTTATAGCTTTCCCTTTTTAAAAATAAAAGCGCACACTTAAAGCCGACTCTAGATACCCTCCACCACTGACTTTTCACATATAATTCAAAAGAAATTACCTTAAAGAGTTGTACTCCAATAACCGCAAACATGAATTGCAACAAATATGTAACCAACATGATATTACCAATGGTTTTGATTGCGACTACCACGCACTTGACCACATACTGCAGAAGTAGTTTCAATTTTTTGTTCAGTGTAGGCCAAATGTTTGGATTTGTGTGTGGGGGATTTTTTGAAAGACGTGTATAATATAATTATTTTATTTAATTTTTTTATTTATCAATTTAAGTTTGCGAGTGGCAGCATCAATAATAGGATTTTGTTGTGTGTATTTTGCGACCACATTTTTTAAAGGGAATCAAATGGTTTTGCATTATGTCAGTAATTAACAATGACATTTTTTTCGATTGGTTGGCAAAATTCAATTCAAAACAACCGAAGCACGTTTGAAGAGAGGAAAAAAGAAGAAAAATATGTATGTAATATAGAGGGATCAATTTGCGATGTAATTGGTTGGCTATAAAATCATTTGTTTTGATCGATTGTACAACTAATACCAGGCTAAAAATATATACGGAGAGTGACAACGGAAAAGATTACAAAAAATAATACGAATATGAAAATAAAAAATAAGTGTCCAAGCCACATATGCTTTTATATGTGAAAAAAGGAAATGTTGATGTAAGCAAAAATTCAAATAAAAATGTGTTAGTATCTATCTTGGGAATCTTTGGAATCCTTAATGAATCCATTGTAATTGAAATTTTGAATTGTGGTGAATCGATACAGTATTTGCTTCAAATGTCGGATTAATTTTCCATCAAAAGATATTTGCATAAGAAATTATATTTATTTATTTGAGTGGACTTGAGGTACAGCGTACAACACTGAAAAAGATAGTGAAGCGGATCAAATCACGATACAGTTTACAGTTTACTGTGGATTCATTCAGGTATTCCGGCTACCATGTTGAAGAGGCTGGTTACTAATGATGGTCCGGCCCTTGACGGACAGTTAATAGGTTTTTTACACAGGGGAACTGTTTTTTTCGGCCTTGATGCTAGGGTGCAAGGTTGGTTTGCTGTTTTGATGCTAGAGAATAAACCCAAAATAAACATGGTGCGCTCTTGCGTGAGATTTTGAAGGGTTTTGCGTGGGTGTGATGGTGCTTATGATCTTTATCGACATATGTATAGGTGTAAATACTAGTTGCTTTGTTGGATTTAGACGTTTACAAACGCGGAAAATGGGTGTGGAATATATATTAATTTTAAAAATAGAGAAAGATATATGTGTACTGGTTCTGTCATTAGTGTGAGTTGTGTTAGGATCGGTGTGATGGTTGGTACTCCTTCTTAAGAGCGTCGACAATATGAAACTCAGGTAAATGAAATCCCTCAAATACAATTCTATAATTTCACTCGTTGACTTTTACATCTGTTGACAAGTTGGTTGCTTCCTCTGCGGTCTTCGGGGATTATGCAGCGCATTAATAAGCAATACTGAAGATATTTGTAGTATTTACATTCACTTGTTGAATAATATTCATTACTTTAATTATTTTATCTATTAGTAAAAACGAAGTTTCTGTACAAAAATTAGTCAAAAACTTTGTAAACCATACAAAAAATGAACAATAAATTAAAACATAATTAGTCAATGCAAACTGAAAGGGAAAACTATTTTAGAACAACATTTGTATATATTTATTTGTTAGGATATTTTTTGTGTGCAATCACAAAATGACAAAATAATTGAAATTTATACAAATTTTTGTCTTAAACGTATCGACTAACTATGCCTATTCAAAACTTATGTGGGAATATTATTTGGATAATGTCTATTGTCTAGCTAAATTATCTTAAAAGTAAATCTCTAGAGTTGTTTAAATTCTTTGAAGGCTTTGAACGTACAGAGGATCACATGCATCGACGTCAATGGCAGATTTATACAATAACTTTCTTAGAATATAGCTTGGAGTTTGTATATCTTAGCCTGGTACTTAATACCCTTGAAGAAAATTAGATATTCTGCCGTGTGAGAAAATCAAGATATAGATATGTATCTATTTGCAGAGAAATAATTTAACTGAAGAATGGAATCTTCCCTTTTGTTTTGGAATGCCATTTTGCAGCACCATTGAAATACTTTCGAGGATAGTTACAAGGGTATTAAGAGCTTCGGCATGCCGCAGCTTGTTCTTTATATCCATCTTAAAACTCTTGATCCTTAGACTAATGGAAAACTAAAAAACAAATGCAGAAAAAGTCGAACTAAGTTGAACTTAAAGCGAAAATCATACCTTAAACAACTGGACTCCTATCACGGCAAACATGAATTGCAGTAGGCATGTGACGAGCACAATATTTCCGATAGTCTTAACTGCGACTATGACACACTGAACAACATGCTGTATGTGATACGACGATATATATAGTTGAATTATTAATTTATTGAATGTAGTACGTTATACTAATGGTGGATAAGACTTAATTGCTTTTTTTTTGCTTTTGATCTCGATTTTCTTCTGCGCGCACAGTTTCAATCGGGTTTTAGTATGAATAGTTATACATAGTTTTAACTATGCCCAAGCCACGCCCATACGCTTCTATTCCACGCCCATTTTCGTTAAGTGTTAAGAGCAATGCTCAAAGTCAAGCAAAGTCAATTGTTTGCAGTGTATAATTCAATAATAAGAATCTTCAGCTTGCGTTTCGGTGCACCCTACACCCAGCATTTCAAGGTTTTACGGTTGGTATTCGCATAGTCTAGAGATGATTGTGGACCCCCACCCTTCTTTGGGGTTATTTTATTTGACTGAGATTTCTAAAAGCTGCTTATATGTTAAAAAATTAAAAATATACGAGTATTTGTTGTGGGGTGGTTTTGTATGAAGAAAAAATCAAAATAATATTACATGAACTAAAACCAAAAAAAAAATAGAACAGTTTTAATTGAAGCATTTAATCGAGATTGAGAGAAAGTATGAGGAAGTATGTGTAGGACTTGAACTTGAATGGAGTCTTACCTTGAGACCTTTGGCACGATTAATGGCTCTGAGTGGCCTTAGAACACGGAGCACACGGAGAATTTTCACGACTGAGATCGCATTCGAACTGCAGTTGAAATCGATGTTATAGTTTATGTTCCAGAAGTAAAATTATATCACAACTACTGGGTGAGAGTAGTGTTTCGATTATTGTTTACCTGGACACTAGGGATATCAATGAGACACAGACCACAAGTAAATCTAAAAGATTAAATGCGGATCTGCAAAAGGCTCCGTCGTGTAACACGAAGCCGTATGAAATCAATTTCAGAATCAGTTCTATTGTGAAAACTGCCGTGAAAAAATAATCAAATTTATTGAGTACCTGCAAAAACAAACGAACAGTGAAGGACATCGAATGAAAAGTGTTTCCAATATACGAGTACGCACAGAACAGTAACGCTCTCAACTCTAATTAAGCCTCAATCATAACTTACAGGAATTCTTTATCACTTGGAGTTTCTTTAATAGGTCGCTACGGGAGCTACTTACTTTGTTCAGGTCGTCGTTCGCCCTTAGGGGGTTCTCTGCGGCCAACATGGCTGAGGAGAACATGATGCAACATAGGATAATGTTGCCGAAATTGCTGTGGTTACAGAGCCAGTGGCAGAAGACACGAAATCTGTGTGGGAACAATTGGATATACGTTTATCGTCGGTTTTCATATGAGTGTCTAAGTTACAGATCAACAGAAACAAATAAAATAACAAATCAAAACACACGGCATGCAGTTAGGGATCGCTAAAGACAAGTTTAGAAAAGCAAATTATAATGCAAAGAGGCGACTAATCTATTCAAAATTCAACTACAAAAAGTAAGTTTCTTGGAACTAATACATCTTTGGCTTAAGTACTTGGGACAATACGCAAAACGAGGTTAAGCAAAAGGAGAAATACACAACTATACATAGATAACTCAAGGACAGTTGCATACACACGCACACATGAAACATGTCACACGCACAGACACAAAAAAATATACGAGTATCATCATTCGTGGGAATTCTTTTGAATTGACGTGGAAACTAAAACTAAAAAATAATAATAAAAACCTGTTCGTTTGAGAGAAAAGAAAGAATGATGTGCCCGGTGGTATGGGTAGGATTTTGTTGGCCGTATTAACCTCAGACATACGACGTGGGCGTGCTGTAATCATGCCTTCTTCATCCACTATATATGCATTTAAAATTTTATCATATATTATGTATATATATGTATGCCAATTTGGAAAAAAATAATAAATACATATATGAGAATTTGGCAAGAGATCGGTAATAATTCTTATACTTTAAATCTAAGAACTTAGGCTACAAATACTAATATCTTAATAATAAACTATAGTTGACGTCTTTTAAAAATATAACATATTCAAATAACATATTGAAGTAACATTTGTGGGCTTAAAATTATAGTAAGGAACAAAATATGAGAGTATTCGTCCTACATTGAAAAATGCCAAAAAAGAAAAAACAATATTTTTAATTAAAAAGGGAACAAATTCCAGTTAACTGATAAGTTATATAAAGTACATATATATAGCTTTAAAATGCTTTACAGCTCGATGGGGGTTTGTAAATCGATTTTCAGTCACATGCAAACAACGAACTGCCGAATCAGAGTGCAAAATAATGCCAAATATTACGGAAAAGTTCATAAATTTTAATCACAAGACAAATGAACTAAATCAAATCAAATCAAAGAGTGTGTGTAGCATTTTAATTTCAATCAGTGATTGATTTACCTGTTTGTGTGGCTGAAAATGAAAAATGCACTACCACGCGGCATGGGCTTTTTAGTCTTCTTCATGCTGACTTCGGATAAACGTCGGGGTCGTGCAGTAACATGTGCTGATACTTCGGAATGGGAGTCTTTCGATTAATTATTGAGTGTGTGAAGGTGTTTGTTGTTTTTTGTTTGTTTTTGTTCAGTGTAGTTTCCAAAAAAATGGCGGCAGAGGATGAGAGGCGTCGGCAGCAAAAGTTTCAAGGAATATTTTTGGTTCGGTTTCTTGTTAGTTTTCAGTAGATTTCTAGGCATAAGCTTACAGTACTTAGAATCTACTTTCAGACCATAAAGTAATCTTAGGCTAGTCTTAGTTGCAAATTGAAATGAATATACGCTAGAGAACATACCTTCTTCCTCCTCCTCCTCGCACATTTCACGTACTTCATCATCAGAGAGTGTTTCGTGGTCCCTGGAGTACAAAACAAAGAAATGTCTTAATCAATTTGATCTGTATGCAATTTGCTGCTCCCACATTTTATCTTCATCCATTTCGTTATGTTCCATATCTATATCAATGCTTAGATGCTCATCATCCTCGCCATCAATGGTCGGAGTGGGACTGTGGGATTTCTTCAGAGCTGGATCATCATGCTAGCGGACAAGAACTCGGATTTTAACACGCCTGAGATTTTTAGATTGCATTGGATACATACAGGCTCCTCCTCTTTTTCCACCTCGGATAACGAGTCGGCATCGGCCAAATTATCTACAGCAATGGCCAAGAACACGTTCAGCAAAATATAGTTACCGCATATAAACAAGATGATAAAGTAAACGCAGGCCAAGGCACCATAGGAGGAGACACCGCCGTAGGCATTAATGCCTACATACATCACGGCATTCCAATCCTCACCAGTCATGATCTGAAAGGATGCATTTTATGGATAATAAACACCACTGTATGAGGAGTTGGGAAGTCCTACCTGAAAGACTGTGAGCAGACTCTGCCAAAAGCAGTCGAAATTCATTCGATACTTCTCCTCTTTTCCGTCAAAATTAAATTTACCGCCAAAAACTTGCATGCCAAGCAATGCAAATATCACAATAAACAGGAAGAGCAGTAACAGGAGAGAAGCAATTGATTGTATCGAGTTCAATAAGGAAGCAACGAGATTTGATAGAGACCGCCAGTATCTACGAAGAGATCAAACATTGTAACGTATATAAAGATAATGGGAACCGCATCAACTCACTTGGTTACTTTAAAGACACGCAGGAGACGGACACAACGCAGCACGGATACGCCCAAAGGTGGCATCATTCCCGTGTTTGTAAGCAGGGTCTCCGAAATGCTGCCAATCACAACAAAGCAGTCGAAGCGATTGAACAGCGAAACGAAGTAGCCCTGAAATCCCAGACTGTACATTTTCAGTAGCATTTCGCAGGTGAAGAGGCCAATGAAGACAACGTTTGTGTACTCTGAAAGGAAAAAGAGTTGTGTTCAGTTTTGAAACTGTACGAGTTTACAGAAGACCGAAGTTGAGACCACCTTGAAAGTTGTCCAACCAATCCATTTGCTGATAATGCTCCGTGGCCAGGACGCCAGTGTTGAGGAACACCAGGACAATGATTAGCCAATAGAAGGCTTGAGATTTGACGGCTTTGCGACAGGCCCGACGCATTCGTCTGTTGACACGGTCGAAGTCCTTTTTCATTTTGCGCCATCGGGACTCAGTCATCTGGACTTCGGGCATTTCCTCTCCCAGATTCTCAGTGGAATCCATTTCGTTCGCCTGCTTCACCTTGCCATCGGCTATAAGGCCGCCCACAGCATCGGGCTCGATATCTTCGGCCTGGGTGATCCAGTCGAGGTAGCCACGAAGATCCTCCTCGATCTGCTGCTTCTCGCGTAGCTTTTGGAAGTCACCGCGGTTCTTTGCCTTGTTACGCTCCTTGGAGAACTCACCAGACAACACACCAAGAATCAGGTTCATCACAAAGAACGCACCCAGAATGACCATGGAAATGAAGTACATCCACTGCCAGTCACTGCCCATGGAGTCTTGGATCTGTGGAAGATTTATTACCCATGTACACGAGGAATTGATAGATAAAGCATGCACTTACGCTGTAGAGAACATCAGTCCAACCCTCGAGGGTGACGCACTGGAACACCGTCAACATGGCCAGACCAAAGTTGTCAAAATTGGTAATGCCCTGGTTGGGTCCGTCCCAGCCACCGTAGCACTTCATGCCCTCCGGACACGTATAGCCCACTCCGCAGGGCCGGATTTCCTCCTCGTATTCACCTAGATTCCGGTTTGGATCCATTCGGATTGATTGTTTAGGTTTCATGCATTAGCGATTGAATGGAATGGAATGAAATGGGATGATAGGTTCTCTGAAGTGCCATTAGGTTTTCTTGTGGTGGGTGTGTCTGTGGCGGAATATGCCGCATCTTTGGCATACTTATATTTGTCCCAAACATTTAAAAACTTCAACAGCTCTTTTAGCTGGTAGATCAGTCAGGAGCAGGTGACTGGAGTTCTTTTAAAGTTTATCTCTGACTTTTGAGTGTGGGTGTAATTGTGGAATGGAATATCTGGACAGCCCTGGGCTTCCTTTGAAGACTAATCTTCCAGTAATAGAGCTTTTGGACGTTGATTTTGTAATGCGACATATCTGGTAGCATTCAAGACAATTGAATGATATTTGTACAACGTATAAACATCGTACGATTCGATGACTCGATTCTTCTTACCTGTGATCTCATCGCGACACGCCTTGTGCAATTTACCGGAGAACAACTCGAGGCCAATGATCGCGTAGATTATTATCACGAATATGACCAGGAGTGCAATGTGAAACAGGGGCACCATGGCCTTCAAAATTGAATTTAGCACAACCTGCAGACCTGTAGAATAGCGTTATGAATGGCCAATATTCGTTTTGATGGTTAGCATGCTCCTTAGTTTGATTAGCGGTTTTTCAAACATTTAGTGCAAACACAGAGGTTGAAAACGCGGCACAGAAATTGCGATTTCTAAAATCAAATTTAGAACTCCGAAGGATAATGGTACAACATTAGCTGTGTTGATTGATTAGCAACAGATAAACTTCTTCCCGACTCAGTATGAACTATCGGAGATATTGACAGTAATATTTGTGCTGTGCACAATGGGTTAACGGAACATTTTCAAATTATCTAACTGAAGAAAAAGCTAATTGAAGTACAAAAGTATGGTCTGAATGAATGGTCTGTTTGTACATAGTTTGAACTATATAATATTTTCCCAATCTTCTTCAATATCTTCCATCTGTGCTGCATTTTAACTACGAATCACTCCGTAGTTTCTCGCAAGGCGATCCTACTAGGCCGGTGAATTTGTGATTTTGATTTGAGCTTATTCTGGGCAGGTGCATTCAGCTCTTACTTGGTACACCCGATACGAGTCGCAACGGACGCAGCACACGAAAGGCACGCAATGCCTTCACGTCGAAAGCATCCTTCATCAAATGGGAGAGTGCCGTACTTATCGCTCTGTAAAAATGTGTGGCATACAAAGTTCATACGTGTCTCAGTTTTGGATTGACTTTTGTTGGTAATTTTGATTATTGTTTTTTGGTTTTTCTAATTGGCTCGATTTCGATTAAATTGGATATAAGGTAACATAAAAAATGGTTAAAACGAGGCCAGAGGGGGCCTAGGCGCTCTGCGCTTTTAACTGGAATATTTTGTATGCTTACCCTATAACTACAATTGTAAAATCTAATAAATTCCATCCATTTCTTAGATATGCACCATTATGTAACATAAAACCATATGCTACAATTTTCATAACACATTCCGCTGTGAATATAACTAGGAATACATATTCAACTTTTTCCTGTTATTGTGTTTTGTGGGTTTTGTTCGTGGTTTTGTTTGGGACGTACGGATGGGGGATTCGGAGTTGGTGGTATTCGGGGAATCGGGTTTTCGTTTTGTTCAGTTCATTGGATATGTGATTTGGATGCATGAGGTGGATATAAAAGATACGTGAAAGAAATGCATATTGATTAAAATTCCGTAACATTTTTAATATAAATAGAACATAAATATCTGTGCCATTGGAATCAGTCAATGGAACTACTCACCAAGGTTTGATTCGTCACATTCGAATCGCTGCCCGGATAAGGCGTGTAAACGGCCAAGGCAACACAGTTGGCAAAAATTGTTAACAAAATAAGGAACTCAAATGGTCTAGCGAGGCGGAGTTGAGGAAAATCAGCCAGAATATCTGTTACTTGTATTTACTAGTTCAAAGTAATATGCGAGGGGTGGACAATAACTTAACTTAACTCTTAACTTATAGGGCAACGCTGCTTCTGTCTGCAAGCTTCCGTCAGTTGACTTCTGTTAAAATTTGAAGAAACTGCGTCATTTAGTTAGTGTCTAACAGCCATTAAAAGCAGAAAAATATGCACGTTATGGTTTAAATGTTGGATAATAAAGCTTTTCGTAAAATGGATTCCGCGTTTGCTCACAATCGACCACAATGAAAGGGTGCACGCATGTGCAGATTCCATAAAAAAAATTCATTACTTAGGCATTGAACTTCTCCCTCACCCGCCCTATTCTCCGGACCTGGCACCGAGTGACTGTTTCTTGTTTCTAGTCCTTCAGAAACGGCAAAGCGGACAAAGATTTTATTGCACAAAGTGAATAGAGCTAAAAAGAGACTATGTTGAAAAATAAAATCCAAAAACCTGTGTTTCAGTCACAAAGTCCCGGTCTTGAACATTGAACAACCCTTGTATGTATGTCGTAAATAATCGGCAGTGCAAGAACCACGATACCCCACTGCTAGATCTGTTTCTCTACAACTTATTCTTGAGCTGGTTTATGAGAACGTTTTTAAAAAGGGGTTGTCGGTTAAAAAAGGATACTTCCACTCTACAATGCGTATGCACATGGCTCGCAGTGGATTCTTCAGGCTTAGGCAGAAGAGCGCTCTCTGCGGCCGATCTGGCTGCGGCTTGCCACGGCGCTGTGGCCTCTTCTGGCCGGCGGCAGCGGCATTAGCTTTTTGGCCACCAGCGCCGCTGGGTCCGATTGTTGTGCCGTTCATGGTTTCCGGAATGTTTGCAATGCCCATGGCGTCAATGCCTGCCGGAATGAAGGTTCGGATTTATATTTATGTATGTTGTTCACATAAGTAGTTCGGACAAATTATGCCATAGGTATTAGCAGCTCATGGCAGGTAGTTAAGCAAAGACTCACCCATAATGGTGTTGCCGCCTCCGAGATCCGTTTCGGCGCCATCGTACCTCGCCGAGTGAGAGGCATCGCCGCCGCCGGCGGCTCCGCCATTGCCGTTCGGCGTGTAGCCGCCACCGGAAGCGCCACGCTCAAAGTCCATGATGTTGAAGAATTTGCCGGCACCGCCTCCGAAATTGTCAATCAGCTCTGCAGAGCTGGAATAGAATGGGGAGAAGGCCTGGGTGTCGTCCTCCTCCTCCTCGTAGTACTCGTCGACGTCGTCGTCGTCCTCGTCACCTTCAATTTCGCCGTCCCGCTCTTCGTCGTCGTCGTCGTTATGGTGGTGCTGCCGCTGTGCCAGCTGCTCCTGCTCGTCAATATCAATGGTTGTGCCCTCTGGCTCGTCTTCGTCCTCCTCTTCGTCCTCGTAGAACTGTCCTTCTTCAGCGTCGTCGTCCTCCTCGGTGATCCTACATGTCCTCCTAATGGAGGGCCGGTTGCGCGTATTTTTCCTTACAACCACGTCGGCATTGTCATCCACTTCGCCGACATCCTCGAGTGAATCATTGTTGCCACTAGCCCGCACGATCCGCACACCGTCATCTGCATCCTGGCGGCGCTCGCTAAAGCTCTCACAGTCAGTGTTGGTGTTTCCTCCGGCTCCGCCCAAGGACTGGTCCTGGTCCTCCTTGGCTGCGGCAACAGCCGCGACAATCGCCGCTGTTCGGAGAGTCTGCGAGCTGAGATCCGGATTGTTGGGATCGTCGTCGTCGTCGTCCTCCTGGCAGTCGTCGTCCCCAATGAAACTGCTTACGTCCCCGACCCCAAAGCCGTGCAACGTGCTGTTATCTCCGGTGATGTCGCAGTTGCAGCTATTGCTGCTACTGCTGTCCCCTCCAACGGCGCTGTAGCTGCTGTCCTCGTCCCGGCCACCGCTGCTAAAGCTGCTGTTTGTGCTGCCCGCACTTGTTACACTATTCTGCGGCTGTTGCTGCCACGCAGATGCCGACGCTGCCGCCGATTGAGCTGCCGCAACAAGAGCCTCCTCCGGCGTCAGCCGCTGACTGCTTTCTCCTGGGGCACTGGCGCCTCCTCCAGCCCCTGCGCAGGATGCACAACTTGACTTCCGTCGCTTGCTGCCGTTCGCCGAGGCACTGCCCCCCTGATTTGGTCCCGATCCGCCGGCTGCCTCCCCGTTCCCGTTCCCGTTGCCGTTTTTGTGGCGGCGCTGCTTAAAGTCGAGTTTGTAGGTGCTATTGTTGACTATTTGGCTGGTGACTGTGCTGAGTGCGAGTTCAGTGTTGCTTGGTCTCTTATTGGTGCTGCTTGGCTGGCTGGAGTCGTCAGGGACCTCAAGCGGACTGCAACTGTGGGTAGGAGGTAAAGTATTAGAGCTCGTCGACGAACAAAACACTTCTCATATACATTCGGATGCACTTGCCATTAACTACTTAATCCTAAAATAAAGAAAATGATTTTGTTCATGGACTACAAAAATTATTTTGTTTCATCAAACCGGAGAAGCTTTACCCAGACCATTGGAGACATTGTACCCACCATTGGTACATTATAGCAACTGAAGCTTCTATTTATCCCATAAAAACTTCCAAAAGGGAGAACTAATAATAAATCAAATAAAAATTTATCATAGTAACAGTGGGAGAAGTCCGATTTTATAGCTATCAAAGGGAAGGGTACAATGGAAAATTTAAAATAGCTTGAATACAAATTATTGACCCCAAATTAGATTATCGAATTCTTTTTTTGCGGATAAATAAGTAGTAGCGATATTTAGTTATTAAGTGTATATAAATGTACATAATCTTTTGACTAGTCCACATTCCACACAAGGAAAAATATAATAGCTGTTTCCATACCACAACTCTCTTTTCCTTCACAAAAACGAAGTACCATTCGGCCGTTTATCTCGCTCAATCCGCCAGAAGGCGCCACTAGATGAGGAAGAGTGAGAGATTGAGAGCGCATGGCATGAGAGTCCGCTAACGGAAATTTTTGTATGGTTGCACTAGTTCTTATAGCCGCTGAGAACCAGGCGGTAAACAAAAGGGACGGACCAAAAGGTTCGTAGCTTTATGGAACCGGCTATTCGTGATACGAAAATGCTTCAGTCTTGCTTTACATTTATTTACTCAAATATACTTTTTGGCTTTTGGCGACATCTATTGATCTTGATCAGCGATCAATGGTGGATTTTTTACGATAGTTCTGGTGAATGCTCATGATTAGTTATTATGAGGCATAAATTCATGGATCAAATTTGCAGATGTGGAGCGTACAAATAGTTCGATTCATTTTCTTGAAGCATGATGAGTTGCTGTTGGCTTATATCGAAAGCTGACATATCGCAAAAATGGACAAAAATAATACAAAAACGAGGGGGAACGTTGTGAGTTGCTGCGGACACCGCAACTCTACAGTTATACCCGATACTAAGTCAGTATGGCTCTCCTCCGGCAGACGCCGCTAATATTAAACGACACGACAAGGAGTGCGTGCGAGAGAGACAGAAAATCAGTCTGAGCGTGACGTCGGGCGCTGCGTAGCCAGTGCAAATTGATTTGTTCCTTTTGGCTATAAAAATTATCTGATCTGGTCCAGATTCAGCAATCTGATAGATATGGTCGTTATCTATGATTCTGCGTTTTTAGTTTTGTGGATGCAACAGATTTTCGTCCTTTGTGGGGGCGGAAGGGGGTGGGGCGAAATTCTGAGATATACGTTTTATAGTGAGATCTAACAGAAGTGCGGATACCAAATTTGGTTACTCTAGCCTTAATAGTCTCTGAGATTTGTGGATGCCCCAGATTTTCGTCCTTTGCGGGGGCGGAAGGGGGTGTGGCGAAATTTGGACACGAAACGGTCAAGGTCCGATATCACAGGAGTGTGGATACCAAATTTGGTTGCTCTGGCTCTTATGGGTTCTGAGATCTTTGAACTCATATTTTGCAATTGGCAAAACCGACCATGAAACCTGTGTGTTAGAGAGAGACAGAGCGAGTAAGAATGAAATTGTTTTCTTGATTCTGGCTATAATAATTATACGATCTGGTTGAGATCTTACATTCTAAAACATATAGTCATCCTCTACGATTCTGAGTTTTTGGTTTTATCGTATCTTTAAAAATGTGGATGCCACAGATTTTCGTCCTTTGTCCTTTGGGGCGGAAGTGGGCGGGGCGAAGTTTTGAAATATTTTTGTAGCAGTGACATATCACAGAAGTCTGGATCCAAAACATCGTTGCTCTAGCTCTTATAGTCTTTGATCACTAGGCGCTGAAGGGGACGGACGGACGGACAGACGGACAGACGGACGGACGGACAGACGGACAGACGGACAGACAGACATGGCTCAATCGACTCGGCTATTGATGCTGATCAAGAATATATATACTTTATGGGGTCGGAAACGATTCCTTCTGGACGTTACACACATCCACTTTTACCACAAATCTAATATACCCCAATACTCATTTTGAGTATCGGGTATAAAAACAAAAATCCTGAATTTAGCTTGGGTTTCGCGAATATACACATGTACGTGCTAGTGAATGAGTCCATTATTAACTATTCTCACTGTGAATTCACTGACACTTTTCACCATTTACAATATTCTCGGCATGCTCTTGAGCTTCTTTAAAAAATTATATTTATTTATATGTTAAAGATGGTCCCGAGAAACTATGCATGTCACATATTGAATCTGTGAAGGTCTGTGAAATTAAAACCCATCATGAAATTAAAATTATGTGCATAATAACGTATCTCAAAATAAAAAACACCTTCTGAATATTGAAATAACTTACTACTTATTAGGATGATGCCAAGAACACGCTTTAAACTAGTCATGCGAATACATTCCCAAAACAAAAGGCCATATACGGACACACTTAGGAGCACATCATTGGAGTGAGCACAGGGTATACGACAGCGATGTACAACACAGAATTACGATAGCTATACGAAAGTTGTGGGTCTTGATCTAACTTACTATGCCCTAGAACGCCTAGATGGTTCCAAATAATCAAACTCTTGCAATGCATTGTAAATGAATTTCTTTTCGTGCTCCCGCTGGAGCTGCATATACCTTTGTTGCAGGACCGAAGGCGTGCCTGCTCCCGATGGCGACGTTCCGGCTGGAGACGCTCCTGCTGATGTTGTCTTGATGGGCACAGGCAGCGTTATCGTCGGCGAGCGATGCTGATGATGATGATCGGGCCTCACAATAACCACCTCCAAGTCACTTTTGGCTGCTGCCGACTTGCGATTATATTTCCGACTGCCTCGCGTCGGCGTCTCGGCCTTCAGATATCGCCTTGAGGTGGCCGGAGACGTTGGTGACGGCTTCCTCTCAATAACCAAGGTGTTATCATCGTAGGCTATGCAGTTAACTAGCTCTCCGCCACCCATCACGTTTGTAGCCGTTGTGGCCGTGGCCGTTGTCGTCGATGATGTGGCCTCATCTCGTTGGTCATAAAGCTTTGCCTCCTTTTGTCTCTGGAACTGCAACTGTCGTCGTCGTTGGGAGGATGATGTAGTCGTAGTTCTCGAGCTTGTGGTGGGCTCGATTGTAGTCGCAGGCCGTTGGTTCTTGGTAGGGCATGATTCATCGATGACGACAACACTGACTGGCGTTGAATCTTTGCTTGCTTCCCTACCCTTGTCCTTAGATTTATCCCTATCCTTATCGTTATCGTTATTGTATTTATGATTTAGCTTATTATTTGAACTAGAACTATCCAAGGCATCGTATTTGTTAATTGGTTGCTGTTGCTGTTGCGGCTGCGTCTGCGTCTGCTGTTGCTGTTGCTGTGTCAGTGAGGCATGCTCCTTATAATCTCCTTTTGGGTTTTGATGGTTTTCGTTGAAGGGAGATGAGGTGTGTAAAGGATAATTTATTAGTAAAGCAATATCAATATTTGATGAGCGTTATAAAGATGACTGGGGTGCTGTTCAAATCGATAGATTAGAATTAAAGTAATGTATGAAAAAGATTCGATATTAAAATATAACGTGTCTAGCTTTGCGACCATAAAGATCGAGCTCCATCGACATTTAAATGATACAAAGAATATTGTTCTTAGATTAAAAACTGAAATCTTTCAAAATCATGACTCATATTCAAAGAGCTTTCAGTGTAAATGTCGTTTAACAGTTTGTTTTGAAGTTTTGTTAACAGCAAGTAATTGAATTCTAATATCAATCGATCAAAAACAAACTTGCTCAATTAACCGCATGATGAATGATGATGGAAATCAACGTAATTGATGTTATTATTTGGAGGTGGGAGGGCAGTGTTCGTGTACTGGTAGTACCTGTATTCATATTTGAAGTTTCCTTCAGGCGCTCAATATGGATTTGGCTTTCATTCAAAATGCACTTCGAAGAACTATTGTGGTCTAGAAACGTGTTGGCCAAGTGCCGGAATGCGGTCAGCAAGAGAGCCACATCGAGGGTATCAACAGGTGTTTTTGGTCTCAGACACAGATACAAGCACGCACTAACACACAGCTAAGCACTCTCTCACACTTTCAGAGACTCTCAGACACATTTATACTGAGGACAGCTTTTAGAGTTGTTTGGCAAAAGAAAATGTTTCGCCATTAAATTGTAGAAGTTTGACGGTGGTGCTTAATTAATTTTTGTAAGTTTTATTGGTTAACGTATTTGGACGAGTTTAAAGCGACGGTTTGTAAAATTTGGCATTTATGAAAGTCTGCGGTTGAGGGTTAGTTGTACACCTATGGAAGATGGATTTTATTATATGGGTATTATTAGGCTTCGAATAGGTTTTCACTGTATCGGTTGCTTGAAGCACATTTTATTGGATTTCGTTTAATTCCAGTTGAGTGAGCAGACAACGAATTTCCATTAGTATTGATAGCTTATCAGTCATTGGGGTTTCGCTATATATAAACCCTTGACACACATACACAGGGACCATATATGTGAGTGTCGTGTGTGTATGTGTGTGTGTGCGTGTGTGTGGGTGAGCAGGCACCAAAACAAAAACCCACGCAATGTTTACATTTTCCTTCCGAGTTATTGTGGCATGCAACTGTCAGATGGGCCGTCATCTCTCAGAGAATGAGAGCCACTCTCTCTCTAATCAGCACGTCTCTCTGTAAAGCTCTCTCCCAGTGCAGGAAAGCTTTTTGGCCTTTGCAGCAAACAAAATAAAAGTTTCGCCAAAGTGTCACAAAAGCATTTAAATATATATTTTTCCCTTCCTGAGTGGGGCACTGGGGAATGCGAGTACGCACTCGTCACTGATTAATATGGGTAAATGGTACACATTAGACGGCTGAAAGATGGTCAGAAGGCTGGTTCTGTTATAGGTCTGGACTATAAGAAAAAAAAGCCATCCACGGGAATGAGGTCAAGAGCGCGCGCGTTTGGCACTAAAACTAATTTGCTCATTAGCTTTTGATGTCCCGCCTGGGAAATGCTTTAAGCATACTTTTGTGAGTAGCCTCTTTGTTGGCTACTCCAAAAATGACTCTGTCTCGTTTGAAGAAGTTGGGGGCCAACAGGGGCTTGTGCTGACCGATTGACCTACCCAGTCATATGTAATACCCTACACACACACTTTCCACACACAAAGATATATGGATATCAGACAACACACATGAGGAAAATTCACACATGTGTGAAAACTTTTAAAGACGCAATGCGAAGAAAAGGGAAACCACTTTTCCACATGCTTCAGGTGCTTCCATTTCACTGCTTCACTTTGCAATTTACCCACAATTATCACTGGACACTACACTTTCCGTTTTGTGGTATAAATTTGTTGGATTTTCTTTTCTTTTCTGTATTGTATTTTAGTATTTTCCTCATACGCGACCAACAGCAACGTGAACGAGTTTAAGGAATCAGCCACAAAAGCACACTGTGCAGGAATCGTTAGCTTTTCACAGAGGCAACCATGAATGTGTTGACATTTGCCAGAGCTTTTAAGAAAAGCTTACGTTCCCGATTTTGGTGGCTTATCGATTGATTAGGGTTGTTGAAGGTTGGTTGTAAAATCGGATAGGGTCTTTGTTGTCTGTGGAAGCTGTTGGAGATAAGTGTAGCCATGAACGAATTGATTCCGATGGAATCCATATTGAGTTAAAGTCTTGTCTTTTCTTGCGGCTAAGAACTACTTTCCAAGTTCTTTCCAAGTCGAGCAATGCGATATTTGTTTTAAGTAACCCCAGTTGCTAGCTCTTGACATGGACATACTTAGGGAGAGTTTCAAAAATATTTAAAAATAATCAAAAATAAGATGAATATAAGTGAATTCCTTTAGTCAATTAAGTATTAATAAATATCGCATTTGTACCGTAAAATTAAATCACTGAATTATAAAATGCGTATTCAGTGAATGTGGATTTTATTTAAATGATAAATAAAGATTTCATGAAGGTAATTAGTGAATATTTCAAAAGATTCTAGCGCAAAAAGGTAATCTTATAATGAAGCTAACCTATACCATTTGTAAGCACTTACTATTCTCAAAAATGGTTCTCAATCATGCTTAGCCCTAGACGATTTGTTTACCCAACGAAATCGCAATTGGAATTATTTCCGTATAATGGAAAACCTGGGCATTCATGTTTTACTTATTTTTATTTAGGGGCTTTTCTGTTTGTTCTCAGCATCAGTCCCTATAGATACTAAAAAAACAGACGATGCTGCAAGATTTCTGAATCGATCGGAGTGAGTGTCTTCATCCCGCTTGCACTCGCATTTGTTGTTAGACAGCTGATTTGGTCGAGCGCATGCCCACACGTAGATTTTGACAGTTGAAGAGAGATCCGGAGAGACTGGCACTGACATGCTGAGAGAGAACCGGTTGGGAGTGAATTTCGAATGCTGAAAATTGGTTCTGTCGTTTTTATGGGCATTTTCTGTTCGCTGTTTTCCCTCTGGGAGCAGTGTCCTGAGTCATCGCGAAACATTTTCTGACGCCTAGCTATATATTATCATTATTTATAATCTAAATTCAATTCTTTTCGCCCCTGGGTGTGTTGCCCGATGAGGTATACAATTTGGCTAATGATATATATCCGGTAGGAAATGGCCCGGTGATTTGTTGGTGTTTTCCAACATCTTTTTGGAAATAAATGTTCACAAATTGTCGTGTCAATTTGTGTTTTGGTTCCAGGATACTCATTTTTAAAGCTGAATGTTCAAATACATATACATATCTCTGAAGACATTTGTTACTGATTGATTGGATGTTTTCTTTTCTGGTTTGAGAACATTCTTGATTGCGATTTGTTGCATAGGCTGTATAAGAAGTAAACAATGGTTCATATGGTTCTGGAATTCCACTTCGCTTCCATTATAATAAATCTCTACCATTGAATGGTTTCAGCTTAATACTATTTCAGATAAAAAACAAAGAGATTTTAAAGATAAAACAATTAGGTTTTCATTTCCGTTTTCACCAGAAGAATTTTAATAAAATTGATTAATCCACGAGTTAGAGGAGAAACAATAAAAATAACTCCATAACGACTGCCCATCATTTCATTCTAAACATAAAAGAGCCATCGAATAGTGCCTTTTACAAGACAGTTCTCAGTAGAAGTGAGATCTGTTTCTATTGTGTCGCATGCAATGCTGTTTGGCTGAAAAATGTGTGTGGCTAAATATTATCAAAAACAACAGAAAATCGTCAGAGGGAAAGAACTATCGCCGAAGAGAAAAGTGGACTGAGGGGCAGGCTTATTGTAGGATCGGTGCTCGGAGTCGGTTCGTCGGTCATTTTCGTTGGGCCAGAAGATGTTTTCGGCGCCTAAATATAGAACAAGCACACGTAGTTGGATCTGTCGATGCGGCAGTGTTGTTATTGCGGTTGTTGTTCTCGTTGTAGCCCCCAATTCGGAAAAGCAGCAGCAACAAAAACGATCAGCAGACAATGAAATTAAATTTAGCC
This sequence comes from Drosophila miranda, assembly GCF_003369915.1. Lineage (NCBI taxonomy): Eukaryota > Metazoa > Arthropoda > Insecta > Diptera > Drosophilidae > Drosophila > Drosophila miranda. The sequence goes on along the minus strand of NC_046677.1, from coordinate 13,323,563 downwards.
TAATTGTATTGCCTTTTATCTGAATAAGAATCGGCAAAATGTGCAAATACTGAAATATACACTGCAAGAGTTTGATCATCATGGAACACTTAAAATTCCTATTTCTAAGCGAAATTGTATAGTACAAGTATCTGCCCGATCAAGTAAATGGCGGGGTAGCTTGTTCAACATTTCACTTACACGCTGATCCCTCTGTGTCTCCTTCGCGTGGCAACAATAAAAACACCCCGCGATTTTCATGTGGCGGGGCGGCCGTGCGTACCAAAATCCGAGCCAAAAGGCACAGGCAGCATACGTGGCGCTGGTATTTTTAAACTTTTTGGGAAATATCTTCTCTTTAGCTCAATATATATTCCCCTTTTTGCTTTGTATGCTGTATACTTTCCACCGATTTTATCATTTAACCAATTAATAGTTACAGCTCTTATGACAGACACTCTTCAATAATAAACTATTCTCTCAATTTATTTTACACACAGACTTTTGTATATATTTTTATATATAGCTGCTTTAAGTATGCCAGCTCACTGTATAATATAGATTCATCCCACAAAATGATACATATATTTTCAATATATTCTTTCACTTGAACTCTTTTACACTGGTATTCCTTGGGCAACTTCTTTTCACTCAAAACTGTATTTCCCAAGCAGATAAGTCTAAAAATTTGGGCTATATATGCGATAGCGGCACGAAAAAGTCAATTTTTCTTCACCCGTACAGAAAAATATTTTCTGTGTGTAGCTTAAAAATAAATCGGAACACACACGAGCGCGTAGCACGGTGGTTGGCGGAACTCTGATGCGCCGAGCCAACCAAAACTAAACCAAATCACGCCAACGATCAGCCGAGAACTGTCAGATTGGTGAGATCGGTCGTGCCTCTCCCATTCCATGGCTGTTGGTGTACTCTGTGAGGTGGTATTTTTTGGTTCGTTGATTTTGTTGGTATTATTTAGGATTTTATTAGGTTACAGTCGTCTTTAATGCAAGCGAATGTTTTCTGAAGAGCGTACACAGATCCCCCTTTATATCGACCGGTGTGTAAATGTTATTGGATAGTAATTGAATTCGCAATTAGGTATTTATAAAAGGTTATAAATATCACTTAGGTTTGATTAAAAATGCGTACACCCAGAGAAAAAAGCCCTGAGTCGCCAATATATTTGCACCAAGAGTGAAAACATTAAAATGGAAGTGTTCTTATTTACCTTTTGACATTAATATGAAAATATTTGGTCCAAATATATTTCATGTTTAAAAAAAATATATTTCACATGTACATTTTATCATTCATTTTCATAGTTAACTTAAACAGATTTCCTAAAAAATTAATATTTAATATTTATTTTAAAGTGTTTTTTATTTGAATTAATTATGGGCCGTATTAAAAAGACTTTTCAGTATATTTATATATTTTAATAAAAGGGAATTTAATTTCATTTGGTTTTTACTTAAGAACTGAGTAAGCCTCCAGATAAACGAATAAGATCAGGGATATGATCTATTCGAATAGTGTATTCCCCAAACTTAACGCATAAAAAAGCTCAAAAGCTCTTTCGGCCTGGTTAACATTCGAAGCTTTTTTTAATTTTAACACAAGCTGATTTTAACATAATGTAACCAGGAATATATCTGGAGCAATTGATACGCTATTACTGAAAGCGTTTACAAAGTCAAATAATTGTATGTATGATCAATGCGAATCTGGAGTTCCTTGAAATGGTTATCTATTTTTACAAAATATTTGTATCTGCCTCAGTTTTACGCTTCGAATGCCACTCAATGCCTGTGGGTGCATGCAGCTCCCCACAATAACAGGTAAGTGAAACAAAACTTTTATAATTACCAACTAAAGCAAAAACAGTGCTACAAAATCTAAGCTGCAACAAACAGACCCCATGCTGTACGATACGTACAATTCAAACAATATTTATATATGTGCTTATGTCGGTGGAACACCGGTCTCGGAGAGCAAGGAGTACGGTGGCAAGACCAACTTTGGTTGTGTGTTCGTTTGGAACACGTAGCATATTTACAGGAGTTGAACTTGTAAGCAAAACTGCGCCAACAGGAAAAGGAAAATCCGCACAGATTGTCCTTCTGCACTGGGGATGGATGGGATTCCTCTTGCCAACTGCCTGCTTATACATACATATATTGTGTAAGCTTATGAATATAATTATGCGTTCGTTAATGATATAACAAGGGATATACCAGGCCTACGAGTACTCGTACCAAGAGGTGAACAGATAGGTGTTCTCTCAATACTCCATAGCGCTGTTTGGGGTGTATGAGACACGGAGCTTAAGAAAATTCAGATCCGTTGAGTTTCTTTATTAATGCTAGCCTTAAGCTTGAGCCGAGGACAATTCTAATATTTTAACTCCTTGAAAGAGTTAATGTTAATGTAATGTTAATGGCAAAGTCGAAGAAACATTTCTATCATCTCTTCAAAAGATATTTAATAAAAATAAGTACAGGTTGTGAATGATTTTTCTGAGTATCCCTTGCATTGAGGACGCGTACTTTCGCGAATTCGTCTGCTTCTCATCGGTTCAACGTTGCGTATGCACGATATTAACTTGTCGGCTAATTAAAAGTTTTTGCTGCCTGCTATCTGAGTTTTCTTTTGCCAGCGAGAACGAACATATTCAAAAATCGCTTGCTGGTTTTTGTGGGACCACACATTTGCACACTCTTCTGCAATTGCCAACCTAATTGCATTAAAATAACTGACTGACTGACTGACTGGGAGGGTCACAGAGTCCTTCGCAGAGTCCTGGCGGACTTCATTATAAGTTGCCGGCTGCGGCAGCCGAGAACCACCCAAGCAGGCAAATGGGGCAACTATATTTCCTATCTCTCGCTGCAGGAGGAGGAAGCAACAAAATATTAAACTTGATAATTTTCTGGACATTTTAACTGTAAAGTGACATTTCATACTTTTGCGACCTTTCTGTGGGGGGTCCTTTCCGGGCGAGAGACGGGCGAATAGTATACATAAACGTTACTGCAGCAAGGACGCCACTCGGCAGTCACAGGACTCTCGATAAAGTTGCGCAAAATGCAAATCTCAAAGGAAATTAATTTGTGTTGCAATGTGAAAATTGTGCTGAAATGAGATTTTAGCTGTGTTTCTTTCACTTTTATGTGAAACTCCAGGAACTGCATGAGGAGCAACTCAATGAGAGTGCTCCTGGATTTGGAAGGAAGGCCAATAAAATATTGATGTTTCGACAAAAAATAGTGAATGTTTTTTGTATGTTTTCTGTTTCGGTTTTTATACCCGATACTCAAAATGAGTATTGGGGTATATTAGATTTGTGGTAAAAGTGGATGTGTGTAACGTCCAGAAGAAATCGTTTCCGACCCCATAAAGTATATATATTCTTGATCAGCATCAATAGCCGAGTCGATTGAGCCATGTCTGTCTGTCCGTCTGTCCGTCTGTCCGTCCGTCCGTCCGTCCGTCTGTCCGTCCCCTTCAGCGCCTAGTGCTCAAAGACTATAAAAGCTAGATCAACGTTGTTTTGTATCCAGACTTCTGTGATATGTCACTGCTACAAAAATATTTCAAAACTTCGCCCCGCCCACTTCCGCCCCCACAAAGGACGAAAATCTGTGGCATCCACATTTTTAAAGATACGATAAAACCAAAAACGCAGAATCGTAGAGGATGACTATATGTTTAAGAATGTAAGATCTCAACCAGATCGTTTGATTATTATAGCCAGAATCAAGAAAACAATTTCATTCTTTCTCGCTCTGTCTCTCTCTAACACACAGGTTTCATTGTCGGTTTTGCCAATTGCAAAATATGAGTTCAAGGATCTCAGAGCCTATAAGAGCCAGAGCAACCAAATTTGGTATCCACACTCCTGTGATATCGGACCTTGACCGTTTCGTGTCCAAATTTCGCCACACCCCTTTCCGCCCCCGCAAAGGACGAAAATCTGGGGCATCCACAAATCTCAGAGACTATTAAGGCTAGAGTAACCAAATTTGGTATCCGCACTTCTGTTAGATCTCACTATAAAACGTATATCTCAGAATTTCGCCCCATCCCCTTCCGCCCCCACAAAAAACGAAAATCTGTTGCATCCACAATATTGCAGATTCGAGAAAACTAAAAACGCAGAATCATAGATAACGACCATATCTATCAGATTGCTGAATCTGGACCAGATCAGATAATTTTTATAGCCAAAAGGAACAAATCAATTTGCACTGGCTACGCAGCGCCCGACGTCACGCTCAGACTGATTTTCTGTCTCTCTCGCACGCACTCTTTGTCGTGTCGTTTAATATTAGCAGCGTCTGCCGGAGGAGAGCCATACTGACTTAGTATCGGGTATAACTGTAGAGTTGCGGTGTCCGCAGCAACTCACAACGTTCCCCCTCGTTTGGTATTTGATCGCTGCTGGAGCGAATGGAATAGTCGCAAGGAAATTAACTTGCAATGACCTTTTTGTATTATCAGCATCAACATTCAGTTCCGTTTTATAATCTTTCTGTTTTATCTTTAAGTTTTACTCTATTTTAATCATTGAGCAGCCGTCATATCTTTTCATTTGTCCACAACTGCTTTTCAATTTCCTTTAATGACGCAATCGAGTTTTTCCTCGTTGTTTTGTGTTCCCTCTGCGCTTTTCATATTTACACTTGGAATGTTTGCGCTCATGTCCTTTAATATTGCTTTTGTGGGAACAGAAAGCGGAGGAAAAAACGAGTGGCGGCTAGGGAGGGAATTAAGGGAAATACAAATACGAAAGGGACGGCCAGTCCACAGCTTAAGCCGCAGAATTTGTTTTCATGCGAAAGCGAGAAACGAGAAAAGGAGAATTTTGAGAAAGAAAAAAGCGATGCAAGGGGTATTACTACGGAGCCAGACGCAGACACGACACAGGGATGGGCAACCAGACATGGAAGTGGCCCTTTACTCTTTACTCTTTATCTTTTTTGTTATATTTCTTCCATGGCTAGACGCATTTCCGATTACATACTATCGTCCTGGGTGCTCGTTCCCCTTCTACCCGTCTTTTTTATTTCAATTGTAGGTGTCCGAGGTATAAAGGTCTGGAAAAACGTACACATGTCCATCTTTCCAAAAATTATGCTTTACGGATTTATGAAGATCGCTTCTATGATACTTCTCACTTCTAGGATCTTGCCAGCTCTGTTTCTCTGTACAAAATCCTACTACAATATGCTTTTTCGCTTAAGTTTTTCGTACGAGAATAAGTAACTAGTGCCCTCTCGGCACCCAGCTGTCCAAATTCCAGTTAACGGAGTCTCCCTCTCCTCCATTTCATGCACCATAAATCATATGTGTATTTTCAGCTTCCTTCTCTCATTTAGCCCAAGCTTCTCCCCTATCGAGTACGAGGCTCATTGCTTAATTAAGCGACATCACGCGGAGCACATAAACATACAAATATCACCTACACACATATTTCATCCCACATTCTCTGTCTATAGACAACGCCTACCCACAGAGTGTTTCTTCTCTTAGCAATTATTAGCGTGGCTATAACAAAGGATTTTATTTCATTGCCAAGGAAGGAGCATGGAGCCTGAATGTAACCAAAGAACAAAAATGTGGCTTGGCCGAGCACTAGGCGATGACGGTGCCAGACCATGGGATGTTTTTGTCGTACATTGATCAAAGTCTGCATGAAATAAAAATATTAAATCAGATTTAAACTGTTTACACTTTATATTGCTATAAATAAAGGGTTCAAGCCAAAATTGCTGAAGGATAATTAAGTAGTTGGTCACAATCATTATTCTAAGTGACTTTAATTATTAAATGCGAGACTAAAAATCAATTGGGCTTGAGAGCAATCACACTGTGTGCCTGTCATTTTGTATTTAGCACGAGACAAGGATGATGAGGCCTGGATGAGCAGATGACTTCTTCATACTTGGATTTTGCAATATACTCGAAAAATCATTTGGTGATTTCGCACGTTCATAATTTTTACTCGTCATCTGCAGAGTAGATTTCAGATTTCGAAATATACATGTTGTAAAATTGGAATTAAAAAGTAATACGCAGACTTGAGACAAAACGAGACAGAAAATCGCAAACTGAAGTTTTTTACCTCCTTAAGACCGATCGATTTAAATTGAACCGATCTGCTCGAAGCAGGTTAAATTGTAAATTTGCCGTGAGTGAGGGCGTAGGTCATTTAAGTAGGTTTTATTGTAAATTTGAGGACAAGGTTACAGAGTTGGCCACAATAACCAGATTATCAGATAAACCATCTAGAAAACAAATATGGTTTGCCACAAATCTTCCGATGAATGATATGCCGATCACTCCGAGGTACAGGGTGTTGTTTCCCTCGTTGACAGCCAAATACCACGTCCAACCGATGTTCCCCAATAGTGCATGATCTTTAAGCCAGAGTCCGAATCGTTGATAGGCCTGTCGACCACATCATAGATCAGAGGTACAAGGGTCAACAAATGGAACATAGCCACTCCTGAGGGATCCGATTTAAGATGCATCTCGATGTTAGCCATGGGCAATGAGATGACTTTCAAAATGGTTGACGAAATGATAATGCGAATCCGCCCTCGTCATCATCCGCAACTGGCAACGCACGCAGCAGGCCCGCTATGCCTTCGACCAAGCAAACTCCAGCCACAATATATCCATAAGGATGCTCCTCGCTAGAAAGGGCGTGCATTGTACAAACACAAGCTGCGATTAGCAGCAGATCTGCAAATATTCCTCAGATAATCATATTACTGTTTTCAGAATTTTAGTTCGAAAAATGTACTTAATTTTATATATTATTATATTATATTTTCACTGCATGATAAACCAAATAGAATGAACCACACAGTTTCTGACAGACATGCCAAGGAGCACATACTATTCGATTTCAGTACCTTTTTACTAGCTTGTATTAGTAACTATTTCCTTAGATACCATAACCACTATCAATTTTGAATACCCATTAACAGTCACTAGTAACAATTAAATGTCAGGGTTCACTAATTTACAGGATATAGAAATGGGTCTAGTAAATAGTTTCTAAGCATCAGTCAGCAGTCACACTCTTTCGCCTGTAGTGTCTCTCTAGCAATCATTTTTTTCAACCAACCACATTCCGCTCGGTCACTTTAAGCCCAAGTTGTAGTTGGAGCAGCATTCATGTGGGCAGCAGTCCGTGTCCGTGTAGGTGTTCATTCCTGTTCCCGTTCCCGCGCCTATTCCAGGCTATCATATACTCGTACTCCCACATCCGCTCCGACTTGCACTTTTTTCAGCTGCATGCGTCACAGCTGGCTCTGCTTCTTGCGCCTTCTGTCCCTCCATTGGGGGGGCTACTTCCTTTGGCAGAAGCGTTCCCCTTGGACTTTTATTGACACTGATAAGTGTGCCCAGAGTACGGCAAAAAGGTAAGCAAAGCTGGCAATTTAAATTGAAATTGTTTGCCGCATCGCAACAGCAGGCAGTAAAAACGAGAAACGACAAAACGAAAACTACAAAAAGTAAAGCAGAGCAGAGCGGAGTCGAAGCAAAGCAAACGAAAAAACCTGGATGGGAAAAAATTAAGTGAGACAAAGTGTTTTGTGACAATGCGGAGTAGATGTGCTGCAGAAGCGGGCGGGTAGGAAAAAGGAAGACCGACCTGAGATTCGTTTGCTGCAGCTGGTGATCTGGTCGAGTGCGTGTTAATTCCATTTGGGCAGCATTTTTATTGACTAACCACACAGACACTCGTATTGGCCACGTCTCCATTCCGACTCCATTCCACGTTGGAGACTTGCCAGGAGGGCGACGGGGGACGGGAGTAGGAGTTGGAATATGCGTGCCTTGATTGTTTTGTTTAGCATGCATAAGAGGCAGAGCCGGAGATGGGCTTGAATCTTCATTGAGTTCGTTTATTTGCATCTCACACCAACTACTGCATTCCTCGCCAGGTGCTAGAAATATCCTTCCATTGGCCTAAATATGTTTGCCTGCAGGATGCTCATCCTCCTCCTCTGTCAGTGTCTTCTCACTCAGTGAGATTTCTGTTTCTTCAAGAGTGTTTGTTTTCTAAAATTTAAAATTCCTATTAGAAAGAAATGAAATATTTTTGATTGTATGCTTCCGTCACAGCGTCTCACAGTTTTGAATAGCTAAGACAAAGCTTTAATAAAACTTCACTCACACAACAGGCCATTCTTAAAGTTGTCTTATGTTGCTTATACGACTTTGTGGATATTCTGTTATTCTGCTAGTTTCCTTTTCCCCTTCACAAATTTATCAATTGTCAGTTTAATTTGTTATGAATTGCTTCAAAATTGTAACACCATTCACCATTCACCATAAACTTCGCACATTGGCAATAATTAAAAAAGAATTTCAATGAGAATGCTTTCAGATAAATTTGTTCCGTCACCGTTTCCAATTGAACTTTTTCGCTGGCCCTATTCGAGTATATCCCCTGGAGGGCTGCACAAACTTTGGCAATAAATACACGCATCTCTGCACTCATCCAGCACTTGCACGAGCCGAACCCTCCCCTCGATACCTTTCTTGGCAAACAAAAGTTCGAAGCACAAAATAATATCGTACACAACGCATATTTTTCGGTCCTTCCTCAACTTCTTTGCACGGTGAGTGTTGTGGCGCAGAGGAGTCTTCGGAGGGGATGGAGAAGCTGAAAAGAAAATAGCGCGCAGAAAGCGGAAGTGCACATTAGTTGTATGCAAAAAGTTTTCTGTAAAGGGAAGCAGAACTTATGTACAGCAGCAGCCCCTGTAGAAAAAAGAACAGCAGCAGCAGCAACCCGCAAATAGAAATTTGTGGATGGTTCACCCTGTCAGCTGAGCAGAAAACTCTCTGCCGAACTAAGGAACTAAGCAACTGCCAAAGGAGCCCGCCCAACTGAGAAGGTGCGAAGCATTTTCGTGCACACCTGTGCAAAAAATGCTTTCAAAAACTTCTATATTTTTCCCTTATAAATATTTTTCCATTTTTCTTTTTTTCAATAATTTTGGACATTGAAAGTTGTTCCTGTTGTTGGAAAAAGTGGCGGCGTTGCATTTCAATTTTCGTACGTTTTCTGCTGTTTAATTTTCTGGCTGCTAAGCAAAGTTTAAAATATGCATGTCAAATTGTTTGAATATTGCAGCCCAGTCACGATTTTTAAGTAGAACATCAGCCAGGGCAGTCAGGAGCATCAGCAGTAGCACAAGCAGAAGCAGCAGCAGCATCTAAAATGCAGTCATCCTGTCTTCTCTGTCTGGGAATGTTGCCCCACTGGCTTGTCTGTCCAAAGAATTGCAACAGATTTATTATTTACATGCCAGTGGGGGCAGAGAGCTTATGGGTGGCGGGAATGGTGTGGTGCAGAAACTTGGATGCGACTTTTGGCGGCAGCCACTATGCAAGCGATGGTGCTAGTGCTATATATACTCATACAATATTCTTCAATGTGAGTGAAGGCAATTCGCTTTTGAATTTGAATCTGCAGCCTGCCTGCAGGTATTGGTCATGAGTCGATTCGAAATCAAAATCATTTTTTCATATTTCATGAGCATTTGCCGTTGTTTTTTCCATTGAAGCGATTGTCTCGAAGAACCGAAAATGATTAGTCGGTTTATGATCACTACCTGATGGAGTTGTATGATTTAACAAAAAGTTTCGTTGATTTCAAATAATCTTTTCTAAAATTCAACAGGTCCATGAAACACTTTAAAGAAACATTTAAACATAGTTCCATAGAGTGTGTGAAAAAGTTTGCTTAAAAACCCCTTAGTCCGGCGCTTGTCTAGAACTTTGCGTAATTTTCAGCCTTAAATTATAAATTTCAACAGCATCGCCTTCTATCGAACATTCCGTGCGACAAGTTCATTTTCGTCGCCATCATTGCCATTCAGGACCGTGCCACGCCCACGCAACAGTTGGTGCTGACATTGCAGGCTAACATTTTGGAAGAAATCAAATGAAATTTATGGTCTCGGCATCGCTTAAGAGTAGAGTCCTGCTAAGGCTGGAAAAAAGAAGGCCAGGCTAGCCTGCCATCTACGGTGGAAACCTATAAATTGTGTCGGACTGTAAGAAAAGGGCGAAAATGTCTGTCATTAAATTAACGCTAATTTGTTTAGTGGCCTCTGGGGAGACATTCACTGAAGACGGCCGAAAGCAAAGTGAAGTGTCCACTGAAGGCTATCGGTGGCGTATACTTAATATTCCACTCCTCTGTGATTTATGTACCTTTTATGTCTGTGTCTCTGGTTGTTAAAATTGAAATTTACTATAGCCTTATGAATCAGTTAAATGAATTGTAATTGGCAATCTATGCACTCAGAGTCCAACATACGAAAGCATTCATCTAAAATGTATTATGCAATGCGCATTGTTACCTCAGGAAGCAATAATTACGACTGGCATGTAATCTAATATCCGTCTGTGAGGATACTGAACTGAATTTTGCGGTGGGTAATCGGTCGGGGCGTATTGGGACGGGTGTCATGATGGTGGGCGGGTGCACCTAATGTGTACAACATAAATTGTCATTGTTAAAGTGCTAATGAATTTTTGGCATGCAAATCTTGCATGTAATGTGTGCTATTATAACTCCAATCGTCCCTGCTCGTCCTCTGCTTTCACTGGGGGTCAGCTATGGCTGTGCGGCATTCCGTCCGTCGCTTTTTGGGATCTAAGAAGGGTTTAGGCACCATGCCACGTGCTTGCTTGAGTTTGAGAATATAAGAAACGGTGTTTGGTAGACAATAGGGGCCAAATCAATTTAATGTTAATCAAAAGAGTCACAATACAAGCTAGTGAAATCGTTACTCAAAAAACATGCGGTATTATTCTATACACATATACATATGTACATATATTTATTACTCACCGAAAATGTCAATATGGGATGCTCCGTAAGCTATTAATATAAGCCAACGCAATACATATACCTACAATATTTTATGAGCTGTCTTGCTCAACCGCAAAGTACTTGTAAATACTCTCTGCAATACTCCTCCAATTTTATTGTTATTTAATGCCCAGCCAAAAACAGTGCCATAATTGTATTTTACACTGCGGATGAGAACCACCTACACTTACGGTTATTTGTGTGTGCGGATCGGCTAAAGCCTTGTTGGTTCTATATGGAATTGCAATTTATGCTGCGCACAAAACAATTTTCCAACGCCTCAGATACCCTAGCAGCAAGAGCAGCAACAGGGAAAACAATGCGGCCCACTGCTTCCGAAAAAGACAGTGAATGAAAATTTATGTTGGATGCGTGACCGTAAATGCTGTGTGCGTGATAAATCAATTTTCATTGCATACACACGCATAGCATTTTGTAATTGTGTGCAATTTGAGGAGGGGCGAATGGTAGAGCCTGCAGCAAAATGTACATACAATTTTAAGTATTTATGCCGCCCAGAATAGAGGGTTGGCAGTTAGTCCGTCGCCCGTATCGGCCATACGAATCGAAACGGAAATATTTGCCAGATTTCGATATTGTAATGCACCAATTGACAATTGGCTTGCGAGATTGATATCTCTCTCCCCTTGCAACACACCCAACCCGACCCGAACAGTGACGCTAAATGTCTGATTATTTTGTGATTTATGCATTGCAATTTGAACCTCACCCAGATGTCAGTGCAAACGAGAATGGCCCATGCTGATTTCCACTCAGGTTAATTTCAATTAAAAGTCGCATTTGGATTTTAATTAACACAGTACAAGTGCACATGTATATATGTATGGATGCACAAGTTATGTGATCTGATATATGAACTCGGCCACGCACACCAACGCAGGGCGATTACGAAGGCAACTCAATCAGAGCTCATTCGTCGACAGAGAGTTTAAGAGATGTTTAAATAAAAATTCTTACTTCTATAATTCTTACCTGTTACTTGTCCCTGTCTAGTCCTGTTGGTAAATTTATTTTGGTTTTGAAACAGAAGCATCGGTGACATCAATGTTTGCATAACGGTCATCGAAGTTTTACCAATAAATAATGAACCCCGTAAAATAAGTGGAAAACGAATATTAATATATGCAAATAAATTTAGAAAAAACATTTAGTATGTCAATATATCCATTTGTAATAGGTGAAATTATTAGACCTTTCGGCTGAGCTTTTATTTTGATCGAGTTTGTTCGGTTCCCATTTATTACTGATTCTGGGTTTTTAGGCCCTAACTTAAATGAAAGGCTGGGCGTCTGAATAGGTCTATAAATTATGAGTTTGTATATTTGACAATTACTGATTACAGTATTCTCTCGATATGTGCATACGACCTCTTTTTGAAAAATAACGTAATTACATGAAGTTATTTTATAGTGGATAGCAAAACTTATAAAATAAATTTTATTATAATTAATTTTTTTTTTTAATCTATAGTTTATATTTTCCTTTTTTCTCGTTTGTGCGTTTATTCATGTTGTGAGCTTCAAACATATTTTTCTTTTATTTATTATTCTAATATTTTTTTTTTTTTTTTTGAAAATGCAGAAATGTAAAAAAATTTTGCATTGAGCTATTAATGGTAAAATATACTTATGTATGACCACACTAAAAATGCTTATGAAACAAAAATTTTTAACCTATCCTTATGTACTTTTTGCTGTTTATTTCTATTGTCTTTAATACATAATTTTTATTATCTTCTACTACTATCTTCATGTGTCTTGCCGAAAACGCTGTTCTTTTTACATAGGTATGTGGGTCTAGTGGTGGCAAAACGTGGCGTTATTTTTAAGCGCAGGCACGCTTTTTCGCATTATTCGATTATTTTTGCGTTGTTTATCTCTTTTTGCGGATCACCGCAACTTTCACCACCAATGACAAAAAAAACAGCTGTATATAATCCCCCTGAAATCCCTCAAACAAATACTTTAGACAAATCGTATATATGTGGATTTTCGTGGACCACTGTGGCAATAAAGACACTGCTGGATATATGGAAGAAGAAATTTGTTACATATACTGGATATTTGAAGAGTATAGGGATTTATACGTTATGTGGTGGATTTGAATATGTATAACGACTAGCAGACAGCATTTCTGACCTCATAAAATTATGGCGCATAATGCAAATAGTTTAATGAGACTTCTGTCATAGGAGTTACAAGTGTATTTCATAATTTCGCTTCCTACGGCACAGCGCCCCCAAATAATACATTTCGGCTTGCTTTCATATCAAATTTGACTTTTTAGTGTAACCGTGGAGCATGAGCATCTGGTCACACTGGTCCCCGAGCTAAATATATGGCAATATCCCGATGCAAAATTTTGCTGATCTGACTGAGTAGAAGGCTTAATGGTGTCTAATTCAAAATCTGTTTAATTCGCATCCTAGATTTCACATCCTGTTTTTCATGAAATTTTTTCAGGGAGGCTCAGGGAAAGATCTTCAGCGGTGTATAGTATTTTGTGTCCGAAGGTCACACTGTCAAATCCAGAAAAATATGTTTATTTTCAAGGTTCATATGGACTTGTAGCTAACATTAAACGCAAGCCCCAGTGGCCTAATGGAGAAGGCAGCGGCCTCCTAAGCCGGGGATTGTGGGTTCGAGTCCCACCTGGGGCTATCTTTTTTTTTCCTTTATTCACAAAGATCGTATTTGGGATGGATATATGATAGGGATCAGATCAGTAGCGGTATTGTGCCATTGTTTTTTGTTTAAGATTCGGTTGATGCTGATTAGCAATATTTATAATTTAAAAGCAAGTGCTTGCTTCTGTGTATATATTTCTAACTGTAGTGTATTGACACTCAGACTTGAGCACGCGTTGTCTTCAAGATTCTCTTTTATTCTATATCCCTTGGATGGTGTGACCGTATATAGATATTAATATAATACCTAACACGCTTCTCCTTAGATGTTTAATATACATGTCATTTACAAATCTATTTTCTTATAACAATTTGATTTGTGTACTTAATCTAATTAGCGTATATAAAATTTATGTGATTTCGTATTTTTCTTTCTTCTTAATCTGTTTAGTATTTGTTTCAGTGTTTAATTTGTACATAATTTGATTTCATAATTCCTTTCTTTATATTATTTTATTGTTAAATACGCTTTACTACCTTCCCTGCCTCACGTGGTCTCAACTCTCTCCTGGTGGGTGTTGGTTGAGAAACTATTTGTTCATTGTTGGTTTTGGAATTGTCATCTACTGAACAATTGCTTTCGACATCAGGTGTTTTCGCATTAGGCGATGTATGATTGTTAGTGCTTTGGTTTCTAATTTGATCCAGGTGACGTTTTATTTCTCTGTTATTGTTCGCCAAAATACAACAATACGAACGCGGGCCCAGTTGTTGTTTTACAGTTGCCTGAGTCCAGCTTGCTTTGTTAGGATTTTTGTAGTCCCTAACCATAACTTTTTGACCCTTTAAAAATTCTGTGCTTCGTCTACCTTTGTGATTTACAACACACTCAGTCTGTTTTTTATTTATTATGCTTTCGACCGTAGGTGGTTTTAACAACGAAAATCTTGTTTTTAGTGTACGACCAAAAAATAATTTAGCAGGAGATTCGCCCGTAGTACAATGAATCGTATTTCGGTAATCGATCAAAAATCTATTTAAAATTGTATTAAAATCTTGTCTTTCATTAGCCTTTATGTTTGCATATAGTGATTTCTTAACAGTCTTTACAAAATTTTCTGCTTGACCATTAGTCGCTGGATGTCCTGGAGCAGTAAAAATGTGATTAACACCATTGTTTTTCATAAACGTTTTAAAATCATCAGAAGTAAACTGTCGTCCATTGTCACTAACTAACACGTCTGGTAAACCATATCGACAAAATACTTCTCTAAGCTTGTTGATAGTAAACAATGAAGTTATTTCCTTCGTTTTGAATACTTCTGCCCATTTGGTATAAGAATCTATAATAACCAATAAATGAAAACCTCTAATTGGTCCTGCAAAGTCTATGTGTACTCGACTCCAAGCCTTTCCTGTGGATTTCCACGGTATTAACAGACTCTTTTCTGGACTTGATTGTAGTTCCTGACAAGGAATACAATCTCGAATTAATTTCTCAATTTCAGAATCCATGCAAGGCCACCACACATAAGAACGTGCTAACATTTTGGTTTTTACTATTCCCAAATGCGATGCATGAAATTCTGCTAAAATAGCTTGTCTCAGTTTGGTTGGAATTACTACTCTGTGTCCCCATAAGATACAATCATATTCCACTGAAAGTTCATTTGTTTTAGAGATGTAGGCAGAAAACTCGCTGCCTTTTAATCTTGTCTTCGAACCAGTGTTAATTGCCTCACAAACTTTTGATAATATTGGGTCACGTCGTGTTTCACGAGCTATTTCTTTGAAGCTAATTTTGAACACCTTTTCGGACTGTATAAAATGTATGTAATTATAGTCTTCGTTTGGTACAGCCGTTTCCCATTGAGGCATTCTTGAGAGTCCATCTGCTATATTTAAGGTCCCCTTTATGTGTTCAACTGTATATTGAAAACCTGACAAAGTCAGTGCCCATCTTTGCATTCGTGCAGAGGCCATCAATGGAAGTCCTTTCAGGTCTCCAAATATGCTTAGTAATGGTTTGTGATCTGTTCGAAGGATGAACTTGTTTCCTAAAAGATACTGTCTTAATTTACTCACACAGAACACTATAGCCAGGGCCTCTTTCTCGATTGTACTGTAATTATGCTCGCTTTTGGATAATGCTCTTGATACAAATGCTATTGGTTTGATATCTTCATTGCATTTATGTGATAAAACACCTGAAACTGCATGACTGCTAGCATCAGTCGTTAATACTAACGGTTGATCTGGGTTGTAGTGAACTTAAACTTGTTCAGAAGTTACTTCTTTCTTTACCTCTTCATATGCACTCTGACATTCGCGTGTCCAATTAAATTTTGTATTTTTCTTTAATAATGCATATAAAGGACTCATTATCTGAGCGAAATTATTGATAAACTTTGAATAATAATTTACCATGCCTATGAAAGCTCTAAGCTGTGATACGTTTTCCGGAGCCGGTGCAAACAATACACTCGCAACTCTATCATTGTTTTTGCTCAGTCCTATCCTGTCAATTGAAAATCCTAGGTAACAAATTTTGGATTTAAAGAACTCACATTTCTTGTCATTTAATTTAAGTCCAACTGATTTCAGTTTTCTAAGTACAGCTTTTAGGTTTGAAATATGTTCTTGAAGATCTCGTCCTGTAACTGTTATGTCATCTTGATAAACCACAACTCCTCGCATACCCTGAAACAACCCTTCCATTGTTTTTTGAAAAATAGCTGCTGCAGTTTTTATACCAAATGGTAAGCGTTTAACTTTCAATAGTCCAATATGTGTGCTCCAAGTACACAAATTTTGAGATTGCTCATCTAAATTTAGCTGATTGTAAGCAGTTGACAGGTCAAGTTTTGAATACAGTGTACCCCCTTCAAGCGCTGCAAAAATGTCGTCTATTCGAGGTAGTGGATACTTTACGTCGACTAAAGACCGGTTTAATGTAACCTTATAGTCACCACAAATTCGTATGTCACCGTTTGGTTTTAAAATCGGTACCAAAGGTGTTGCCCATTCAGAACTAACAACTTGCTCTAAAATTCCATCATCTATGAATTTTCGTAACTGCACTTCAATCTTTTCTTTCCATGCTAATGGTACTGACCTAGGCTTGAAAAATATTGGTTTTGCATCTTCTTTTAATAGTAACGATATCGTATTCGTAGTATATGAACCTAAACGAGGCTCAAAAACTTCAGCAAACTCCGATTTAATCTGTTCTGTAATTACAGAATTTGGTTCATTTACGTACACATTGTTCACCTGCATTAACTCAAAATTAAAAGCTCTCAAAAATGTTCTACCTAGCAAAGGTGGACTCACTGCATTGGTTACAACAACAACAATTTGTTTTTTTAGACCTCGATATTCGATCGTTGCATCGTACTCACCAATAACTTTGATTGAATCTCCATTGTAATCTACATATGGAACTAGACATTTTCTAAGTGGTCTGCTGGTATTTAAGCTTTCGTAAAATGTTTTTGGAACCAATGTGCACGGTGCACCAGTGTCGCAAGCAATTTTCGTTATGTTTCCATCAATTTTTACAGGTAAATAATATACTCCACTAGTTGAGGTTGTATCAACGCTATAGATAGAAAAGTTATAATTATCATTATCAAAATTATTATCAGAATAGGTGTCATGTTTTGTTTGAGATACATAATTTACGGATTTTTTTGATTTATTTTTACAAATGCTCGCCAAGTGACCTATTTTTCCACAGCTGTGACATTTGCATGCCTTATACTTGCAATTGTTTGAGTTATGATTTCGCCAGCCACAGTGTGTGCATGGCTGCTGCTTCTTTTCTCTGCCAGCGTCGCAGTCGTTTTCGCCGTCGCCGTCACCGTCGCTTCTGCCGCCTCTGTAACTCACGTTTCGGTTGCCCTTGAAATGACTTCTGCCGTTGCTCTTTGCTTGATCTCTGTTCTCGCCTCTTTGCCTCTGCCATTGACTAGTCCCGTTCTTTTGATGCATGTAGTTGACGTTGTGTTCTGTCTTCCTTGTGCTGATCTTCGTCTCCATGATCATCGCCTTCTTGAGTGCATCAGCCAGAGTTAGATTTTCGTCTTCTTCACATATTCTTTCATATATAGGGTTGGGAAGGCTCATCACAAATTGGTTTAATACAAACGCTTCCAGATTTGAGCCAAATTTGCATTCCAATGCCAATTGTTTAACTCGAGCATACCACTCCGCTACAGTCTCATCTTCACTTTTTGTGGACATGTGAAATTTTTTTCTTTCTCTGAATATGAGTGTAGGTGGTGTGTAGTGTGTTTTTAAAATTTCACATAATTCTTTGTATGCTTTTGATACGGGTGATACCGGATTGCACAAACTATGTAGTACAGTGTAAGCCGCTGTACCGATCGACTTCAACAAAACTGCCTTTTTTGTGTTTTCCTCTTTCACATTCAATTCGCACAAATGTATGTCGAATTTTTCCTTCCAAATGCAGAACGTTTCTTGGTGTGGCGAAAACTCAGCAATTGTTGCCATTTGATAGAATGTTGGTGCTTCATTTTTCGTCATGTTGCTATTCATATATTATATGCACTTTTAACATGTGTATGTATATTAATACGTTTTATTTTATGCTCGTCGCCAATTATGTAGTGTATTGACACTCAGACTTGAGCACGCGTTGTCTTCAAGATTCTCTTTTATTCTATATCCCTTGGATGGTGTGACCGTATATAGATATTAATATAATACCTAACACTAACTATCTAGCCAAAATGAATACAATTCGATTTCTGAAAATAATATTTGTAGGTTCATTATTCCTAGCTAATTAATTAAATAATTGAATACCTCTCTCTGCCTACCCACGCTCTGATATTTATGATGCCCCGGACAAACCTTATGTGACTTTATACCACACACACTCACACACAAGACCCCAAACCCCCATCAGCTCCAGCCCCGTTTGCCACTCTTGACTTTTAATGTCCCTGCTATAAATGTCAAGTCCCGCGAGGGCGACACGCCCTCCCAGAAGGAAATGACAAAGACCGGAGAAAAAACCACAGCAGCGCACACAAGTGCCAAAAAAGAAGAAAAATAAAAAATGAAACAACAACAGAAAAAGAAAACAGAAGGATAGTTTCGAAAGCCGAAGATTACATACTTTTAAGACCGATCATTCCCATTCCCATTCCCATGACATTAATTGAGTGACTATCATATAAAAAACTTGGGTTGTGTTTTGAACAGATCAAGAATGTGTATACAATTTGGGGGCCCGAGATGATTCATTTCCACATTCATAGTACCCTTCGTAAGGGTATTAAGACAACAGCAACAAAAGGACTTGTCACATATACACCAGAGGCACCCACAAACAACCAAACAACATTAAGAAATTTGTAGGAAGCGAATGCGTTTTATTTAATTTTTATTGCCGTCGACGATGCTCATGGCCAATTTGTGTGTGTGTGTCGGAGAGTGTACGAGTATGGGTGACTTTATATATGTGTGCGAGTAGGTGGGTGATGTGTGTCAGTAATAAAGCATTTAAGAATTATGAGGGAGTAGGAGGCAGTCGAGCAACAAGCTGGAAAACAATTAGCCGGCGACCCACGAAAGTATGCTACAAATAATAAAGAAATTGCGAGGCCTTGATAGACCGAAAACGAAGTACTCTACTCTCTACAAGTATTACATAAGAAGTGTTGGGACAATATGATTGAATTTGTTTTTGTAATATCCTTCAACAGTGGGTGAAGTGACCAATATAGCAGGAGAAAGCCTAGCTACTGAAGTATTGACTATAACATAAATATAACATTACTGAAAGATGTAGAAAAAAAGCATATAAGCATATAAAAAAAAGAGCTCAAATCTCTTGGAAGAATTCTAAATTGATTCCGCCAAAAACAATTTGAAATTCCGAGTTCGTGCTAGATTGGTAATATCCCCCACTGTGCGTTGAATAAATTCTTCATAAAATAATACCAGATATTAGGAATTTTTTCAGTATTGCTAAATAATACAAATAGTATGAAAGCATATTACTATAAAAAGTAGTTTTCTTGAAATCGTGGCTTATTTCACCCTCTTCACATGCTTTACCTGCTGTACCTTTCCATTTAACAAAATCTCGTAAGAGAATGTTCCACATGCCCTCCTCGAAGAGTATGTGATTGTGTGTGGGCAATTTGCTCTCATATTTTTGTGCAAACCGAGTGAAAGAAATTGAGATGGTCGACGTGATGCCATTAAAGTGGTACAATCGTGACCGGGCACACCCTCCAGGAAAGTATTTCTTCGGCTTATGATTAATGCCCTAATGAGGCACACAAACAACAACAGTGGTAAAGTCACACCAGAGCGAGGACGAGTGCAAGAGAGGGAGGAATGGGGTCGAAAGTAGTTTCGACAACGACAACGGCAACGGCAAGTAAGCCGCACAGGATGCAGATGCAGGAAAAGTTTTGCATTGCACAACACCACCAACAACGACGATTCCAGAACCAGGAACAGCAACAGCAAGTGACAAACACTCATGTACGTGGGGGGAAACCTAAACACCCATCTCACCCCTGTCCCGTTGGCCAGTGTGACCGTTGCAGGGTTTCAAAATTAAAGGCCAAAACTTTGCCCTGTCCTTCGGTCACATCAGCTCGTCCGTGAGTTATGCAAGTGACGTTTCGAAAAACGGGTTGAAACCCGCAACAACGGCAGTGCAGCAGCAGCTATGAACACTGGTGGGCCGGTCCTCTCCCGTCCTCTCTCGGCCATTCGCTTCGTTTGTCTCTGTTTGCCTATAATTAAGCCTAATGTACGCTACGTCGACATTTTAAGCATCTTTTCGTAGCACTGTTGCTTGTTGGTTGTTGCTTGCCGGCCGTGTCTGTTGTTGTTGCGGCTAGTTTTTGGCTTGTAATTGGTGGTTGGCTGTGGGCGAATGTGCCATCCACCATCTCTGTCGGTGGGTTGGTGGGGCGTTAGTTGCCCTCAAACTATTAAAAATTGAATTTGGGCATATTTTATGGATTCATTCCTCTTATATATACATATATACCGTTATACATAGATCTATATTTGTATACTTATAGATCCAGAAATAGCTTGAGGCTTAATCTTTTTGCTTTGTATTCCAAATGAATTACTTTTGTGCGATAAATAAAGAAAAAATTCCAAAAATTAATCATTTATTGGGTGATATTTTTCTTGTATTTCTGTGCCACCCCGCGAATTCAATATTTACTTGTTCCAACCCAGCAACCCACTTGTCGCATAAATTGCTTATTGAAAAATGCCGCCAAACGTGACGCGCTCCGCATATTAAAAAACATTTATTTTCCGCAGCCAACGCTGAACCCTGTCTGGCTCATGAAAATTAAATACCAGAGGACTGAAAAAATATTGAAAAAATTTACACAAGGTTAGTCATAAACGGAAATCAAATGAAAAGGTCAGAAATGCCAAAAAAAAACCTCAATTTGCCAGGCGCTTCGCTCGTAAAAATTCGAACAGCGAGCCGCCGATCTTTTGCGCCCTATTTTGCCTACTCCCTGCCGCCGACGCTGCCCCTGACCCCTAACCCTAGTCTTGTAAGTGTTAATTTATTTGTCGGTTGATTACAACGTGCTTCCGGCAGCCCGACGTAGTGTTGGCTGCAAAAACAAATTAATTTTTATGTCTCTGTGCGGGGGCATAGGGGTACAAACACATTTTGAGTAATGCGACAGCCGACCCCAAGCCGGAAGTGTATTAATTTCCGACCAGAGACAGGAGCTCCGGAAAAAGGAACGTCGGGTATCAAGGTGAAGGTTGATCTGTCCTGGAACAGTGTTCTTTTTGCTTTGGAAGTGCGGAACTTATGTTTTCGTATGGCATTGTGAGGTAGCAAGAACATCCTTTAAATTCATCCATAAGATATTATAGCTACGGCTTACTACCGTCTCTCTTTAATCCCACTGAGCAAATAAATTAAAAAATCAAATGATGTTTTCAAACTTTACCATGAGTATTTATTTATTAAAAAATAGTTTAAACATTTTTGAACATGTTTCCATATCTCAATATATGAAATTACTTTCAAATAATTATATACAAACTTTTTATATTCATATATACATTTTTATTAAATGTCCTTTGTGATAAAAAATGCATACCACACACCACATATTGACACAACAAATGCGAGTCACCGGTCCTCTAACCTGGCATCGTGTTAGTGTCGTGATTTGAAGAATTTGTTGTCTTCCTTTACTTTTGTTACTTAGAAAATAGGTCCTCGACTAGGAATGATTAGTTTTCATTCCCAATCTAAGCTTTCGTTTCCAAAATAGTCTTGTACTTGCATTTCGAATTAGAGCAAGATCAAATTTACGTACGTTCTCTATCATATCCTGAAGATTTAAATCGGTTCGGCTGACACAATGCCTGGCCAGACTAATGTCAAGACAAACAATGTCGAAAGCCAAGTATTTATTCCCATTCTCTTTAGCCGCTTGGACAATTATCAGTTTCACATTTCATTATCTAATCACGTCGACCTTCTCGTATGACACCCAAAGCCCAGGAGTCCGAAGAAGGAAACGAGCCGGCCAGAATAAACAGTCGACAGCCTTGCGGCAAAAGTCGGTCAATTGTCAGTTGTCTGTGGGCATAGCCGTTGGTATGGGTTCCTTCATGGGTTATGGGGCTGGCTGGAATCGGGGTGTGGAATGTTGGGTTTGGCCAAGGCAAATGCATTTTGCAATTAATTGCCATAATTAATTAGGTTTAAACGAAACATTGCTCCAACATACTTGCAGATATACACGATATATCTGAAAGCAGAAACTACACGGTGGGAAAAACCCCTAGCATGAGACAAATTACTGAATACCTATACTAAAGAGCTTGGAGTTCTTCAAGAGTAGAACTGATTCAAATAAGTGTATGTTCTGGACCACTCCATTCTTGAATTTTCTTACTATATGTTTTAGTAAGTCCCGTTTGTGCAAGTAGATTCTATATCTACGAAGCTTTTTTTCG
Source organism: Drosophila miranda (assembly GCF_003369915.1). Taxonomy (NCBI): domain Eukaryota; kingdom Metazoa; phylum Arthropoda; class Insecta; order Diptera; family Drosophilidae; genus Drosophila; species Drosophila miranda. The sequence continues at coordinate 13,301,019 of NC_046677.1, read as the reverse complement.
GCAGTGCATATGTATAACCTGATGTCGTGTCCTTATCGGCTTGCGTGCTGGGTAAGAGGTAAGACGATTGCGGCTGAAATGTTGGCCAAAGAATGGCGAGACTCATCAATTTCATTGATATGGCCCTGTCCCGGATATTGTAATTAATCCTTAAAGTTCTCGACTTGAGTTTAAATTCAATTAAGCTTTAATCAATGGCAAGCCAACTGCGAACCACGTACATATCCTGTTGTACCGTCCCCATCCCTATCTGCTGCGCCCGCACTCTGCTCCTCACTGACATCATAACGACAGCCACAAATAACCGCAGGATAACTTCATTTGCATGAGCCCTGCCCAGACCATGGATGGACTGGTATGGGACGGGATGGGACAGGATAGCACGGCATGGTCTGAACAGATGATGCCCGGACAGACGAATGGGGCGTGATCGAGTGGGGAGTGCAAACTTTTGTGCGTGGACGTGGGAGCGTAAAAAAAATGCAACTCTGAACATTTGGAAAGCCGCCATATAAAATATTATATATTTATACTCATGTGGCGATGTATCTGCGTGTATATATTTTTATTATGTCTCTCCTCTTGTCTGTTTTTACATTAAAGAATTTTATTATTGTTGCAACTGCAGAATGAGGACGACCGATGCTGCAGTTGCCGTTGTTCGCTGCTTGTAATACATGCATGCAAAAATTTCTTACATTAACAGATAGTTAACAAAAAAATTGGATAAATGCTAGCAGGGAATACTCTCAAAAAGCCTGGAAACTGGGCTTAAATGAATTGCATTTATTAGACAATTAGATAATTATTCGCACAAAAGAAGTATTTCATTTCATCAGACTTCACTGCTTCGAAGCTCATCTGAAATGCTTATAAAATATCTACTGAAATCCTACCAGTTTTCTTTGGAAATTTAAATGAAGTGCATATTGACTGTGAAGTTTTCAGCTACATCTCCCGTATCGTATGCCTCATTTTCCGGTAAGTTCCTTCATGTACGCGTTGTCATAGCAATGCAATAAAACGCTTGCCATATGAATAAATAAATACAAATTAAATGAACATTGTGAACTTTCACAACAGCGAAAATGCATAATTGTCGTGAAATTACATGTCGAATGAATATCCACGAAATGGGTAGTTTGAACATTTCATTGAATTACGTTTTGGTCTGAGAATCTCATAAATTAACCAGAAGTGTGCTGAAGACATTAGTAAATGGTCAGCAAATGGCTTAGGATCAAGTCAATTTGCATGGAAAAGTCATAAACTTTGACTAACTGCGAACAAAAAGGGTTGAAGGTTAGCGCACAATTTCCACTAAGATGTCAAATAAAGAAGTCGTTTCTGACATTGTCTACGGGTAGGCCCTATTTTAAGGGCATGCCTTGGGTTAAAGCTCATTTTACAGCCGGGGAGGATACATCATTATCGACATCAACAACAAAAGGCACTTTATTGGCATCATCAGCAGCAGGCAACAGGAGGTGATTGCAGATTGGTAGCCACCACTGCTGCATTTGGCAACTCTGTCATGCGTTCTCCATTGCGGCGCCGTCCTTATCCCTGCCGTACCCATCCTAGCCAGAGCTGGAGGCCCGACGACACTTTGGCCACCTGCACAAAGGGCTATCTGCTTTCCTGTTGATAGATTGCTGTGGACGGCTGTGGCTCCATGCAACATTACACTGATAATATTTGCCACGCCCTGCTCCTATGGCCGAGCTCCGGCCCAGCACGAAAATAGGGGTCTGAAAGTTTGTGCTTAAAGGTTGCGGTTGCTGGTTGGCCAGAGTGTCCTGTGGTGATTCGTGAGGATGACTTAAAGGTTGATTAAGATGCGAGAGGAAGCTGGCGAAATGCGATTCGGGGTTAAGTGGATGTCTGGCTGTTGTATACCTACTTCTGATGCGAATTGTGTGACATTTGATGGGGCTATTGCATTAGATTGTGGTGGATAGAGTGGAGTGGTTAGATTTGTGTCAGAGGGGTTATGACTTTGAGGGGTTATGTTCAGTAGGCTTATCTGCCATTCGGTAATGATGATAGAGAGAGTTAAGGAGGAGAAATTTGGCAATAGGTAAAAGTACATAAGAGTAATAAGGTCCGGGAAAGGTTTGGTAAGTATTGTTTGGTGAATAGGATACGTTGAATAGCCAGTTAAATAAGCTTACATTATTAGTATTCGAATCTAATACGCTCGCTAAATCGAAAAGATCCGATTACTTTGGTGCATAATCAATGCATCATAATAATGCAATGATCAATTATTATTTATTTAAAGATGTCTATAAATTTGGAATACTTCCCATCAACTCTGACCCTCCGCTTTTAGAAATATTTTATTTGGGTTGGTGGCCTTGGTCTTCCAGCCGGACATTGTCTTTATATACTCCTTAGTCTTTATGTTTTTCTGTATTTTGTTGATGGTGATATTGTTTGGTGCAGTTGTCGGTGTCGGGAACCATCTCAGGGGGATTGGCTCTAAATAAATGTTCTTGTTCTTAAAAGTAATATTAGCGTCATTAATTGCTCTGCTTTCAGACTCTGACTATCAGACTGTCAGACAGACAATAAGTAACCATGGATACATGACATTGGGGTGTAAGTAATTTATATTTCATTATTCAGAATCCAAAGATTTCACCTGGACTCTCTTTTTTAAGCTATACCCTAATTTGCAAAAATTTCTAGTAATCCCACTCTGATATATAGTCCAAGTCCTGAATAACATTAATCAAAAGTCTGGAAAATACCCAAATGCTTTTTCGACAAAAAATACTCATACCAAAAATGCATTTTCTCACCCATTTTTTTTGAATTAATGAAGTTGGCTCTTGGATGAAATGAAGGACACCGATCAAGGAAACCTCGTAATGGACATCTTTCCCGCTAAGCCATGCACAAAAAGTGCTCAAACTTTTTGCGTGGCAGGCTTGTCCCTGACTATTAGTTATCCATGTTCAGTTTTTCAGGGTCTCTTCCTGTTGCGACTTGAGTCAATATTTTTTTTTTAATATTCCTGGTCTACTTCCCCCATTACTTACTGGTGGGCTTTCTGGCTTCCTGACTTTCACTCGAGCCCGTCTTTGCTTCGCTCCCTCCACTTCACTGCGTCCTTTCACTGCCCGGTGCGATAATCCCGGATTGTGCCATGTGAATAATGATGTTCCAGATGCTGAGGAAAAAGTCGCTTAACGTTTTTTTCTATCTTTCCCCGTAGCCATTGAGCATTTTTTCACTGTCGGCGAATCCGGGAAGACCGCGTGTTGATGACAGCTGAATAATAATAAGAATATTTTTTAATATTCACATATGAGTTGGCAGTGCAAAAGAAAGTGCCGAAATTTAATTTCAGTATTTAAATCAATCTTTAAAATAGATATTCTGGTCCGAAGCCAATCCATTTAGTAAATTGAATTTGCCACCCGAAAATATTTTCCAATTAAACTAAAATAAAACATTTCTCACTTAATTCATGCCAGTTTTTAATTGTTTGCATTCAAATTGGTATTCATAGAATGCTCCGGCCATTTTTAACTAAAACCCCGCATCGAAAAACATGCACATCCCACATGCCTACAGGAAGAACAATGACGCAAACACATGTTATGTAATTATAAGCAATCATTTTTTGGGTTGCTGCGCCACCACCACCTGAAAGCCTTGTGCATGGAAAATGCAAATAAAATGTACACAGTACGTATACGCATACATACATATATATGAAATTAACAATTTTTGTGGGTCTAGGGGAAGAGGCGGCAGACTACGAATTGTGTAATAAATGTTTTTCCCAGCAACAGAACGGAGACAGCGACAGAACAACAAACTTTAAACACAGGCCTGGCCATAATGGGCCACAGCCACTGAAAGCGACAGGCTGGCCTACAGAAAAAGAGAAAAATATTAATGCCGCGAAACAGAAGAACCGTTTGCGCAGCGGGTAGACTATACGATACCCAGGTGTGAGCTATTCGAATGATTTATCGCTTACTATATCGATTTCTCCAAGCGGTCACGCGTTGATAAGTACTCGTAATTGCTGTGAGTTAATAGTATTTGTATTAAGCTATTTTGAATATGAATCCTTTAGCAACTTTCAACACTGTCACTGAACTTGAGCATGCCTGCCCGTCGCACAGGGTACTTTGCATGTATGACCAGTTTGTGCAGCACAAAAGACAAAACCGCAACAATTTACAATAATTTACATACAATTCACAAAAATAAAGTGGCAACAACCGAACGCCAACAAGCCTTTCCCTGACAATTAACTCGAAAATGGCCCTATCTCTGCCTTTGACCGTTGAGAGGCCGCAATGCTTGCGGCCTCAGCCTTTTCGCAAACAATTATTAAACAATATCTTAGCTTACAGCGTTAATAATACTTAATTACAAGTTTTCTCCAACTCCAGGCACGAAAATCATTTAATCAGAGCAATTAAAATTCTCCCAAATTCATTTAAAGCCAAACTGAAAAAACCTCGAGCAGTCTGGCCCTGGCCCTTCCAGCCGCATTTGCATTTATTTATGCAGCAACAACAGCAGCAAACAATCAGCTGACCAAACTCAAACTGGCTGGCCACACTCTAAAACAAACAAAACATGGCCAAAACATTTACATATGAACTTTCATTTGGCTTACAATTTTGTTGTCATTGTTCCTGTTGTTTTTACGGGCGGCACTCCCCATGAATAATATGTTTGCTTGTTACAAGTTGGTTACATAGCTGCAAGATATGGTATGTATCCATTAAGTACGGGACGATTGAAAATGAGTGCAGCTTGGATATTCAATTCAATTTTGTTCTTAAACTCTGGTTGTAAATTCAATAAAGGAATCTCATCGTTCGAATAAAATGGCATCGGGTTATAATCGTATTCTTCATAAATAATACATTATTTATAAGACAAAAAGATTCAACATAATCGCTAAAGTGGCAAGGGCAAGTGGTTAACAGACCAAAGTTTAAGTAGTTTTTGGGGATTTAAGTCGCACTTCTGTACAACTAAATGTGAAGTTTTTAGTGAATTCCCTCGAAAGGGACTGGTCACATAATTAGTGTCACTGGCTGTCTTTTCCTTTCCCTGCCCCACAGGACTCCATCGGCGCTCGCATATGTTCTTCCTTGAGTCTGGGGTGTGGTGTGTGCGCCAAGAGGGCGTCCACTTAAGTATGCAGCACAAAATTCTCGTACGCTGCATGCGTACCAAAAATACCGAAACCAAAGCCATCTTGTTTGTGTTTTTCGTTTGTGTTTGTGTTGGCGTTAGTGTTGGCAGCGCCTGTGCGTCTGCGTCTATTGTGCTATTTACTTAGCCAAAACGTGCGTAAAGTTTTAATTATAAACTTTTTCTTGCACTCTTTCAGCCAGCTTGGGCCGAGGTCCATTCTGGGTTAAATGTCTTGAAAACTTCTGTCCCTCAACATGCATTTTACGACACTTTAAAGGGTCAATTTATAAGATTTATGTGTAGGTGGAGACATCTGTTCTGGTGCCTCAAATTAAGATTAATTAATTAAGTGATTTATGACCGGAGGAAAATGTTGCGAATTTGTTCCTGATCCTCTGCCCATTTTTCTAGAATTTCATTTTCATGTCTTCAGAAAATTCAAGCACTTGAATTTCAATTTGTTTGCTCGAACTTGTTGCCTTAAAAAAACCTCTTTGTATAATTGCAAACTATTGCCGTCCAAAGTGGAAAATCAATTTAATTTGCTGATGGGAGAAAAAATAGATTCGAATGTTGTGTGTTTATATATACAAATATCGATGCAGTGGCGGTGCTTTCAAATCATATCAAATACGGAATGCAAAGGGTGGTTGAATGATTGGTTGTTAATAGAGACTCTTGGCAAATGTTGGGGCAATTTTTCGATATTTTTTAAAATGTGGGAGACTAAATTGAATACTTTGTGGAATCAAGGAAACGACTTATTGCTTTTACTATTTCACTGGTCGTTTTGAAGTGATCTCTCTGCTCACGGGCAGTACAGCGAAATCCTGCGGGATCGGCTTGTGCTAAGAGATAGAGATGGCAGTGCCTTCCCGCGTGTTTTATGGAAATTGCATTATCGCTTTCCATTTTAGTCACTTGATCCTTAATCTCTGTTATTGATTCTGTTCATTCATCATTTGGCTCGTATGCAGTTCCGTTTAATAGACCACTTGTTGACGAGCGCCAAAAATTCTTTTGTCCATCCAAACAGTCCGATTAAGACTCCAGAATTTTGAGGGAAAATTTTGTGGAAACCAAAATACTGCTTTTTGCCCCCGTAAACGGAACAATGCCCCACATACACAATGCTCTTTTATCCCGGGATGCGTTATTGGCAATGGACAAACTCCATTTGAGCGGATAATTGCATGCAACGCTTTATAAATCAACAAACGTCTTCACATGGCAGAGGTTTTTGTGCATTCGATTGGGGGCTGCCTGGCTGCCTAGCTGGCTGCTGGATGGCAGAGTGAATGACTGCCTGACTGAGGACTGAGTGACTTGTTGGGTTGTACATTTCAATAAAACATTCAATGCATAACTACAATGGGCATAAGTTATGCTTCGCTGTCGAGCCACAGAGGCAGAGAGACAGAGAGAGAGAGGAAAAAGCGAGAGAGAGGGAGTGAGTGATAGAGTTCACTTGACTCGCACTAATTCCTTCCCAAGGATAATGATGTTGTTGTGGATGTGGATGTATGGACAACAACAGATAAGGATGCCATCGACTGACTGAATGTATGACTGAGTGGGCTGGCTTTTGTCTGGCTGAAAGCACTGCTCCTATACCTATGTATACCTCATCATCTGTGTACTTTATCCCTGGATTATTTCAGCAGTCAAGTGGCGGGCGAACCTCTCCTTGTTAGGTTTAAGAAGGGCCCTGCAATTTTAATGGAGTTCCGTTCAACTCTAGATGCCTTCGTTTACATACAAATAAATAAATCAAAAATATAAGCAACAAAAAAGTTATCGCTAAACTTCCGCTGCACGGACGCTTGAAAAATGGCGGACATTGAACTTCTCAGCAAGCTGCCGAGGGCGTTACTAAAAATGTAAAATAAAAAGAAAAGCCAAACGGAACTGAAAATAATCAAAAAAGGCAACATCAACACGTAACATTAAACTTCACAGTCACAACGTATTCGGGTCTGGTCTGACGTTTCTTTAAAGTCGCCCCAGAGTCCACATCGAATGGGAACAGCTGCACGCCTGCAAGTATGCAATGCTGTAATACGAGAACGGCACGCGATGGGGCATTAGGACGAGCTTGTGGGTTGATGGAACGGAACGGAATCTACAACATACATATATGTACGAGTACGGCTTAAAAAGCAGGCAAGGCTACTAAACCAGGGGGGTAAACTTAAGGAGCGGAAGAGCTTATATTGAAAGAGACTGAAGGAGTGTAAAGTGATAGAAAGATGAGATAATTCTGTACAAATATGCGGAATGTGTGAGGCGCAAAAGAAAACTTTCAAGCTGTTAATTATGCTTTATCAATGAGTATAAATTCCACAAAGCACGGGGAGTGCCCCGCTCTCAATGTACCTCCCATTTCATTCCATTCGTGTGCCCTTCCATCCTACGACAACGTGAGAATTGTTGAAGTAATCAACTCAATTAGCCGTCGCATAAGCAGCAGCCCAGCACCGCACAGCACCACAACTTCGCCCTCTCCAAGTCCCAAACAAACACAAAACTCAATTAGATGCCATAACTAAATAATCACAAACACATTTGAGCAAACAACGACTCCTCAACGCCATTCCTAGGCGACCACCGAACGTCGCTATGTTGCTGTGTAAGCGGGAAAATAAAAAGAAAATAAGAGGAAAACCGGGTCAACAACAAGAACAACATTAACGTGAGCGCAACAATTTTGAAACAATGGCGACAACAACCAGAGCAACAAGACATGCCTGGAAAATTGCTTGAAATGTGCAGAAGCCCGGGTAAGGCTCACCAGCGATGGGAAACAGGGACCGAAGAAGCATTCCAACATGTGACGCACGTGACAAAACTTGTCAAATGACTTTACTTCACTTTGACGGGGAATCCCAGTCCTGGTCCAGAGTAAACACAACCAGCGTTCAGCTCAAGTGGAGGGCCGGCAGCCAGAATATGGAATCCCGGCCAGGATGAAATATATGTTTGCGTGTACTTGTTTCCCACTTCTCCCTCATGAAATGCTTAAGAAAACTCTGCTCTTACTGAAACAATAAAAAGCGAGGGACGAAACAAAGAATGAGTCGCGTACCATATCCAGCTTTCCCAACTTGTTGCGCCTCCAGCTAAATTATGACATTGAGGCGATGGAGGAGAGCCCTCAGCGGCAGCATCAAATATTTCAAAAAACGCGGTGAAGTGGAATTCTATTTGATTTTGAGATAACCACAACGGTTTCTTCTGGGTAAAATTTCTGGGAATATTCTGTTTGAAATCCCAGAAATATCAGAGAATAGTAATAATTGTAATAAATATCCCAAAATTTCCCCCAAATAGGTAGGCCTTGAAATTTTAACATTTTTTTTATAGAATTCTCGAGCCTGTGTGAGCTCCACCGATTTTCATTCTAGTCTGAGATCTCAAGCGATAAACATATTTTGGGAAAAAAATAAAAATTTTTGTTTTTTTTTTAAATCCTACTTCCGTAAACAGGCAAACGTAAATATTTATTTAAAAAAAGTGGAAAAAATGTGTAAATTTTTTGATTTTGATTTTTTCTTTTATATTGCAGAAAGAACTCCCAAGATGTGCAATCCTTGCTTCCGTTCAATGCCCGGCACCTGCTGTGGACCTACTGGTGGTCTGGGACCGTGCCTCCTGTGTGGACCCTACAACGGCCAGTGGTTCCGGTCGATCAATCACTGCTGCGGCCCGTGCGGACCATATGGCTGCTGCTCCTGCTATGGGCCCTATGGGGGACACTGTTAGCCTGCTTAGAAGGAAAGTAGGATCCACCACCGATGACCAAAATCAATCGCGAGACCTTGGATCAGAAGAAAATACATTCTGGACAGAAGTGGAACCAAATTGGAATGTGCCCAAAAAAGGGCCGTTCTCTAGCGAACTTCTCTTGATTAAAATCTACAAGAAAGAAGACTGATGTAAATAAATTATTTGATGCAATTTTTTTCCTCACACATTTTCTGAATATTCTTTTGTGGAGGGCTTTAGAGCTAAAACTAGCATCGACACTTTAAAAAAAAAAACCACTAAGGACATCAAGGAGTTATTCGTGCTGTCGGGGACACAGACCACAGGTCAGTGGATCTATTGGATGAATGCAAAAAGTAAATGAATATTTTGTGAAAATAAACCCTCGGACGAAAAGACAAAAATACCATAGCTCAAATGTATGGAAATAAGATAAAAAAACAAATATTTTACTGATAAAATCGATCCATCCTTGAGTTTTGTTTCTCATTCAACAAGACCCTTTGAATAAATCAATTCCTTCCATGTTCAAGGGGCACGACATTGCTGGTCGCCACAACCAAGAGGCGGTCACTAATGTCAATTCGATTGGTAACATCTTCGCAGTGGTCTGAGGAGTACTTTCGCCAGAATCATTAAAAGACCGAGATGTGTGATGTTTTGTGATGTGACGGTGCAAATGGATCGCATGATTGCTAGTCGTGTGGGTTATCCGTCTCACATGTCGGCCAGTTACGGAATGCGCGACGTACTGACTGGGGGCATTCACACTGTAGGTTTCGAGGACTATATATACCTGCCCCATCTCAGCGAACAGATGCGTAACTCCCATTTAAAGATGTTATATCCTTTGTAATATCTTTTTGCCTAAGAAACTATAGGCAAAGTTTTGACAGAGTTTATTCAGCCCATGTCCTCCCTCCACACACACCAGGCGATTATAGCAGAGTTTATGTTCATTCTGCCAATCAAAAGCTTACCCGAAATATGAGACAATAAATAAACAACATACATATATATACTTTGCTATCATTACGCTCATTTAGATATTTACAATATATGTACATAACTGCATTTTTTTCTGCACTAGCTGAAATGGACTCAATTTACAATTTACGTCGGAAACCCTTTGAGACCAGGCCAGCCAGGTGGGCTTCAAGTAGTGGCCCATGCTAAATCGTATCTAGATGTAATTTATTTTAGTATGTTTCCTTAAAGTTTAGTTCAGAAATTATGCACTGTGTTTTTTGTGTTTTTTCATAACCAAGTAGCCTGTGAATTATTGTATTCGTTAGAATTATTGTAGCAAGTATCATAATTCATAAGTCGGTCGGAAGTTGAGAAAGATGCCTCGCACCCGAATTGTGACGCGTCAGGCGAAGCGCGAGAAAGCGGACCAAGAGGAGAAGGTACGCCTAACTCAAATCAAGATCGATGCAGTTCTGGAGCAGGTCGATGAGCTTGAGATGCGCGCCAAGACTGAGGTGGAGACTCAAATCAAGCTCATCCACGCCCGGACTAACACGCATTTAATTGAGATGAAAATGTCGGAGTTTTTGAATATGAAGCTGAAATATTTCACCGACTACAAGTGGAAGGGTAAGTGAAGGCAAATACTTGCTACTATGGCGGCCTCACAGTTATCCTCTTCAGTTCCCGAGCCACCAACCAGCCGAGCACGCAGCACCGATCGCGGACGTTCGCGTACTCCCCAGACCTCCCTTCTGCCGCGCTCACTCATACAATCGATGGACAGGGGTCATTTTAAGCGTGGAAGAACCCCACAGAAAGTGCCACCCATGGCTTTTTTACGTTTTCCACGCGCCGGAGAGTTGGTGCTGTCCAGTGGCGGCAGCCCGCTGGCTGTTCAGACTGATCGGCGGGAGAACTGTGCCGACGTACACATACCCACCAAAAAGGGCGTGTTCATGGTAAATCCCCTTAAAATGAAGCAGGTGAACCGTGAGGTGCTCATGCAACTGGACTCGAATGTACTGAACCAAGTGAAGACTTTGAAGAGTAATCTGGAAGTAATTGTGGACATGGCCACCAAAATGGGCAAGATGTAGTATACGCCCTGGACCGCGACTTTGGACGACCTTACAACCCGACAAAGATGTATGTAAGAAATTAGTCGATAATACATTTTTCTAACTATAAAATAATATTATATTCCATAGGTACAAAATGGATAATTCATATGGAACAAATGGCAAACTTAAGTTTGCTTGCTACACTCGACTTTGATCTTCCCACGAACTACGCTTAATCCAACCCAATCAACCAATCCTCCAATCAACAATGCCTTCTGCTTCTCCATCCCAACTAACTTTTTTCGTTTCATTTTGTATCCTCTACAGAATGATGAATAAATAATATTAAAACCAATGATGTGCTCGTATGAGTTGGTAGTCCCATGTCAAGCCAGCTGTAGCATGAGAACATTAAACTCACATTACAATGGGAATAAAAAGTACCTTTTACATACATCTAGCTAACTGAATAACGAAGCCGTTTTGTTCTTTCATTTTCAAACCACTTTCACTTCCATCAACCTCAATTTATTAGCCAAAAGAAGTAGAGAACAAAATTACAGCCAACATTAGCTTGCCGATTGCTGCAGACCAGGCTAGTATTGGGGAGTTCAATTTTTCAGGCCTGCTGTTGGGTTGGGTTTTGCTCGAAGTCCACGGGGTGCATTTAAGGCTATAGCCGATTTTATTGTAAATATTTGGCTCGTTTAGAGCTAATGACACATCGGGGCACACCAGCGAGTCGTGTAATGCTAATGGGTCTATGGAGTGCCAATTTGTCTGTCAGAATATACAGGGTGAAAATAGGGAGAGTGAGTCTTCTTGTTGTATTTATTATTAAGGGAGCTGTGGTTGATTTTAAATTTGAACAAAAAAAGTAGAGGCGTCCCGGCTCTTACTTGGGGCGCTTCAGTATCTTTGAGTCACTCAAGGACGGAAAGTACTCCAGGCTATTGAGATCGGGGGCTTGGGGCCTGAACGGCATCGGAGACGGAGCCTTGCGCTGAAGTGGCTGCGCCTTGCGTTTATTAAAGTCGCCCTGGCTCTGACGGAGAGCCGGGGGAATGTAGATTTCTTTCTTGACCACCGGGGTATTCGCTTTCCTGTCTGATTGTTCATTCTGCTTGGACGGCTCGTGGCTGTCCTGCTCCGACTTCTGCCAGGGACATGTTGTGGCGAGCGCGCTTTCCCCTTCCTTTGATCCCACATCAACGCCATCACCTCCAGTGTCCAGCTGCTCCGGCTCCTCCTTCAGATCGCCACCAGCGAATGGGCCAGGTACAGGGGCAGGGGATGTAAGCGCCATCGATAAGGTGCGTGGCACGTTAGTAAATTGACGACGATTCTCCTCGGTGAAGTCAGACCATTCATCTTCTTCGCTGAAGGCCTCATCTGAAAAACGGATCCCGAATTTCAGCGAAGCTGAGGCTCCTTTAGAATCAGTTCCCGATGCCTCCGATTGAAAGGCATCCTCCAGGTTGGAGTTGTCCTCCGACGAATACTTCGTTGATTCTTCGAGCGTTTTGTACAGCTCCTCAGCCGCCAAATATTCGGGACATCTTTTTGACTTTTTGTTATCCTTTTTGGAAAAGAAATCTTCGAGATTGGACATTTTAGTATATTTGTATTTATATTTTAGTCTCTGCCAGGAACAAAACTTTCGGATTGTTTTTCCTACTACTCAAATTTTTCTGCGAAATATCTATTTTTGGAGAAACACGTCTGAAATTGACAGTAAAACTATTGGTTAACAAGAGCCTACTTGATATTGAGAAATAAATAGACTAGAGCCGCAGCTCATGGAGCGTCTATGCTCCTCGTCTTCCGATGAATCGCAGCCTACTTTTGAACCTTCGTACGGAACAGTGTTCCCTAGGACGCCGTTGTATCGGTGGGCAGCATCAAGGCCATTGATTTTCATGAAATTCACTACAGCACCACGGACATCGATCTGAGCTTCTTCTACCAATTATTGGATTATTGGATTTGTGGTGAAAGTGGATGTGTGTAACGTCCAGAATGAAGCGTTTCCGACCCCATAAAGTATATATATTCATGATCAGCATCCATCTGGTTATCCACACTCCTGTTAGATTTCACTGTTACAATTGCCCCACCCCCTTCCGGCCACACAATGGACTGAAATCTGTGGCATCCATAATTTAGAAGAAACGCGAAAATTAAACGCACAATCTACCAGATAGCCGAATCTGGATCAGATATAGATCAATTATATATCAGAGCCAATAATGTTAGATTGATTTAGATAGATATCCAAGTTATATTTTAATTAAGACCAGGAGCTTCTGCTCAAAGATCCAAACTAAACTAAAAAAATATTTATAAATATTTTAATATAATGGGTGGACTCAAACGTACTACATTGTGCTGTGTGAAAAGCATTAGTTTGTGTTTTTTCATAACCAAGTAGCCTGTGAATTATTGTATTCGTTAGAATTATTGTAGCAAGTATCATAATTCATAAGTCGGTCGGAAGTTGAGAAAGATGCCTCGCACCCGAATTGTGACGCGTCAGGCGAAGCGCGAGAAAGCGGACCAAGAGGAGAAGGTACGCCTAACTCAAATCAAGATCGATGCAGTTCTGGAGCAGGTCGATGAGCTTGAGATGCGCGCCAAGACTGAGGTGGAGACTCAAATCAAGCTCATCCACGCCCGGACTAACACGCATTTAATTGAGATGAAAATGTCGGAGTTTTTGAATATGAAGCTGAAATATTTCACCGACTACAAGTGGAAGGGTAAGTGAAGGCAAATACTTGCTACTATGGCGGCCTCACAGTTATCCTCTTCAGTTCCCGAGCCACCAACCAGCCGAGCACGCAGCACCGATCGCGGACGTTCGCGTACTCCCCAGACCTCCCTTCTGCCGCGCTCACTCATACAATCGATGGACAGGGGTCATTTTAAGCGTGGAAGAACCCCACAGAAAGTGCCACCCATGGCTTTTTTACGTTTTCCACGCGCCGGAGAGTTGGTGCTGTCCAGTGGCGGCAGCCCGCTGGCTGTTCAGACTGATCGGCGGGAGAACTGTGCCGACGTACACATACCCACCAAAAAGGGCGTGTTCATGGTAAATCCCCTTAAAATGAAGCAGGTGAACCGTGAGGTGCTCATGCAACTGGACTCGAATGTACTGAACCAAGTGAAGACTTTGAAGAGTAATCTGGAAGTAATTGTGGACATGGCCACCAAAATGGGCAAGATGTAGTATACGCCCTGGACCGCGACTTTGGACGATCTTACAACCCGACAAAGATGTATGTAAGAAATTAGTCGATAATACATTTTTCTAACTATAAAATAATATTATATTCCATAGGTACAAAATGGATAATTCATATGGAACAAATGGCAAACTTAAGTTTGCTTGCTACACTCGACTTTGATCTTCCCACGAACTACGCTTAATCCAACCCAATCAACCAATCCTCCAATCAACAATGCCTTCTGCTTCTCCATCCCAACTAACTTTTTTCGTTTCATTTTGTATCCTCTACAGAATGATGAATAAATAATATTAAAACCAATGATGTGCTCGTATGAGTTGGTAATCCCATGTCAAGCCAGCTGTAGCATGAGAACATTAAACTCACATTACAATGGGAATAAAAAGTACCTTTTACATACATCTAGCTAACTGAATAACGAAGCCGTTTTGTTCTTTCATTTTCAAACCACTTTCACTTCCATCAACCTCAATTTATTAGCCAAAAGAAGTAGAGAACAAAATTACAGCCAACATTAGCTTGCCGATTGCTGCAGACCAGGCTAGTATTGGGGAGTTCAATTTTTCAGGCCTGCTGTTGGGTTGGGTTTTGCTCGAAGTCCACGGGGTGCATTTAAGGCTATAGCCGATTTTATTGTAAATATTTGGCTCGTTTAGAGCTAATGACACATCGGGGCACACCAGCGAGTCGTGTAATGCTAATGGGTCTATGGAGTGCCAATTTGTCTGTCAGAATATACAGGGTGAAAATAGGGAGAGTGAGTCTTCTTGTTGTATTTATTATTAAGGGAGCTGTGGTTGATTTTAAATTTGAACAAAAAAAGTAGAGGCGTCCCGGCTCTTACTTGGAACGCTTCAGTATCTTTGAGTCACTCAAGGACGGAAAGTACTCCAGGCTATTGAGATCGGGGGCTTGGGGCCTGAACGGCATCGGAGACGGAGCCTTGCGCTGAAGTGGCTGCGCCTTGCGTTTATTAAAGTCGCCCTGGCTCTGACGGAGAGCCGGGGGAATGTAGATTTCTTTCTTGACCACCGGGGTATTCGCTTTCCTGTCTGATTGTTCATTCTGCTTGGACGGCTCGTGGCTGTCCTGCTCCGACTTCTGCCAGGGACATGTTGTGGCGAGCGCGCTTTCCCCTTCCTTTGATCCCACATCAACGCCATCACCTCCAGTGTCCAGCTGCTCCGGCTCCTCCTTCAGATCGCCACCAGCGAATGGGCCAGGTGCAGGGGCAGGGGATGTAAGCGCGATCGATAAGGTGCGTGGCACGTTAGTAAATTGACGACGATTCTCCTCGGTGAAGTCAGACCATTCATCTTCTTCGCTGAAGGCCTCATCTGAAAAACGGATCCCGAATTTCAGCGAAGCTGAGGCTCCTTTAGAATCAGTTCCCGATGCCTCCGATTGAAATGCATCCTCCAGGTTGGAGTTGTCCTCCGACGAATACTTCGTTGATTCTTCGAGCGTTTTGTACAGCTCCTCAGCCGCCAAATATTCGGGACATCTTTTTGACTTTTTGTTATCCTTTTTGGAAAAGAAATCTTCGAGATTGGACATTTTAGTATATTTGTATTTATATTTTAGTCTCTGCCAGGAACAAAACTTTCGGATTGTTTTTCCTACTACTCAAATTTTTCTGCGAAATATCTATTTTTGGAGAAACACGTCTGAAATTGACAGTAAAACTATTGGTTAACAAGAGCCTACTTGATATTGAGAAATAAATAGACTAGAGCCGCAGCTCATGGAGCGTCTATGCTCCTCGTTTTCCGATGAATCGCAGCCTACTTTTGAACCTTCGTACGGAACAGTGTTCCCTAGGACGCCGTTGTATCGGTGGGCAGCATCAAGGCCATTGATTTTCATGAAATTCACTACAGCACCACGGACATCGATCTGAGCTTCTTCTACCAATTATTGGATTATTGGATTTGTGGTGAAAGTGGATGTGTGTAACGTCCAGAATGAAGCGTTTCCGACCCCATAAAGTATATATATTCATGATCAGCATCCATCTGGTTATCCACACTCCTGTTAGATTTCACTGTTACAATTGCCCCACCCCCTTCCGGCCACACAATGGACTGAAATCTGTGGCATCCATAATTTAGAAGAAACGCGAAAATTAAACGCACAATCATATCTACCAGATAGCCGAATCTGGATCAGATATAGATAAATTATATATCAGAGCAATTAAGGTTAGATTGATTTAGATAGATATCCAAGTTATATTTTAATTAAGACCAGGAGCTTCTGCTCAAAGATCCAAACTAAACTAAAAAAATATTTATAAATATTTTAATATAATGGGTGGACTCAAACGTACTACATTGTGCTGTGTGAAAAGCATTAGTTTGTGTTTTTTCATAACCAAGTAGCCTGTGAATTATTGTATTCGTTAGAATTATTGTAGCAAGTATCATAATTCATAAGTCGGTCGGAAGTTGAGAAAGATGCCTCGCACCCGAATTGTGACGCGTCAGGCGAAGCGCGAGAAAGCGGACCAAGAGGAGAAGGTACGCCTAACTCAAATCAAGATCGATGCAGTTCTGGAGCAGGTCGATGAGCTTGAGATGCGCGCCAAGACTGAGGTGGAGACTCAAATCAAGCTCATCCACGCCCGGACTAACACGCATTTAATTGAGATGAAAATGTCGGAGTTTTTGAATATGAAGCTGAAATATTTCACCGACTACAAGTGGAAGGGTAAGTGAAGGCAAATACTTGCTACTATGACGGCCTCACAGTTATCCTCTTCAGTTCCCGAGCCACCAACCAGCCGAGCACGCAGCACCGATCGCGGACGTTCGCGTACTCCCCAGACCTCCCTTCTGCCGCGCTCACTCATACAATCGATGGACAGGAGTCATTTTAAGCGTGGAAGAACCCCACAGAAAGTGCCACCCATGGCTTTTTTACGTTTTCCACGCGCCGGAGAGTTGGTGCTGTCCAGTGGCGGCAGCCCGCTGGCTGTTCAGACTGATCGGCGGGAGAACTGTGCCGACGTACACATACCCACCAAAAAGGGCGTGTTCATGGTAAATCCCCTTAAAATGAAGCAAGTGAACCGTGAGGTGCTCATGCAACTGGACTCGAATGTACTGAACCAAGTGAAGACTTTGAAGAGTAATCTGGAAGTAATTGTGGACATGGCCACCAAAATGGGCAAGATGTAGTATACGCCCTGGACCGCGACTTTGGACGACCTTACAACCCGACAAAGATGTATGTAAGAAATTAGTCGATAATACATTTTTCTAACTATAAAATAATATTATATTCCATAGGTACAAAATGGATAATTCATATGGAACAAATGGCAAACTTAAGTTTGCTTGCTACACTCGACTTTGATCTTCCCACGAACTACGCTTAATCCAACCCAATCAACCAATCCTCCAATCAACAATGCCTTCTGCTTCTCCATCCCAACTAACTTTTTTCGTTTCATTTTGTATCCTCTACAGAATGATGAATAAATAATATTAAAACCAATGATGTGCTCGTATGAGTTGGTAGTCCCATGTCAAGCCAGCTGTAGCATGAGAACATTAAACTCACATTACAATGGGAATAAAAAGTACCTTTTACATACATCTAGCTAACTGAATAACGAAGCCGTTTTGTTCTTTCATTTTCAAACCACTTTCACTTCCATCAACCTCAATTTATTAGCCAAAAGAAGTAGAGAACAAAATTACAGCCAACATTAGCTTGCCGATTGCTGCAGACCAAGCTAGTATTGGGGAGTTCAATTTTTCAGGCCTGCTGTTGGGTTGGGTTTTGCTCGAAGTCCACGGGGTGCATTTAAGGCTATAGCCGATTTTATTGTAAATATTTGGCTCGTTTAGAGCTAATGACACATCGGGGCACACCAGCGAGTCGTGTAATGCTAATGGGTCTATGGAGTGCCAATTTGTCTGTCAGAATATACAGGGTGAAAATAGGGAGAGTGAGTCTTCTTGTTGTATTTATTATTAAGGGAGCTGTGGTTGATTTTAAATTTGAACAAAAAAAGTAGAGGCGTCCCGGCTCTTACTTGGAACGCTTCAGTATCTTTGAGTCACTCAAGGACGGAAAGTACTCCAGGCTATTGAGATCGGGGGCTTGGGGCCTGAACGGCATCGGAGACGGAGCCTTGCGCTGAAGTGGCTGCGCCTTGCGTTTATTAAAGTCGCCCTGGCTCTGACGGAGAGCCGGGGGAATGTAGATTTCTTTCTTGACCACCGGGGTATTCGCTTTCCTGTCTGATTGTTCATTCTGCTTGGACGGCTCGTGGCTGTCCTGCTCCGACTTCTGCCAGGGACATGTTGTGGCGAGCGCGCTTTCCCCTTCCTTTGATCCCACATCAACGCCATCACCTCCAGTGTCCAGCTGCTCCGGCTCCTCCTTCAGATCGCCACCAGCGAATGGGCCAGGTGCAGGGGCAGGGGATGTAAGCGCGATCGATAAGGTGCGTGGCACGTTAGTAAATTGACGACGATTCTCCTCGGTGAAGTCAGACCATTCATCTTCTTCGCTGAAGGCCTCATCTGAAAAACGGATCCCGAATTTCAGCGAAGCTGAGGCTCCTTTAGAATCAGTTCCCGATGCCTCCGATTGAAAGGCATCCTCCAGGTTGGAGTTGTCCTCCGACGAATACTTCGTTGATTCTTCGAGCGTTTTGTACAGCTCCTCAGCCGCCAAATATTCGGGACTTCTTTTTGACTTTTTGTTATCCTTTTTGGAAAAGAAATCTTCGAGATTGGACATTTTAGTATATTTGTATTTATATTTTAGTCTCTGCCAGGAACAAAACTTTCGGATTGTTTTTCCTACTACTCAAATTTTTCTGCGAAATATCTATTTTTGGAGAAACACGTCTGAAATTGACAGTAAGACTATTGGTTAACAAGAGCCTACTTGATATTGAGAAATAAATAGACTAGAGCCGCAGCTCATGGAGCGTCTATGCTCCTCGTCTTCCGATGAATCGCAGCCTACTTTTGAACCTTCGTACGGAACAGTGTTCCCTAGGACGCCGTTGTCACGGTGGGCAGCATCAAGGCCATTGATTTTCATGAAATTCACTACAGCACCACGGACATCGATCTGAGCTTCTTCTACCAATTATTGGATTATTGGATTTGTGGTGAAAGTGGATGTGTGTAACGTCCAGAATGAAGCGTTTCCGACCCCATAAAGTATTTATATTCATGATCAGCATCCATCTGGTTATCCACACTCCTGTTAGATTTCACTGTTACAATTGCCCCACCCCCTTCCGGCCACACAATGGACTGAAATCTGTGGCATCCATAATTTAGAAGAAACGCGAAAATTAAACGCACAATCATATCTACCAGATAGCCGAATCTGGATCAGATATAGATCAATTATATATCAGAGCCAATAATGTTAGATTGATTTAGATAGATATCCAAGTTATATTTTAATTAAGACCAGGAGCTTCTGCTCAAAGATCCAAACTAAACTAAAAAAATATTTATAAATATTTTAATATAATGGGTGGACTCAAACGTACTACATTGTGCTGTGTGAAAAGCATTAGTGGTATCGATTGGGGGTTTCGGACAGTGAGCAAAGAGCGGCACCGCTTCGAGTGTCCCCCTTTTAGGGATTGTAGTGTCCAACTATTCGAAAATCAAAAGAAAAAGGAAAAGGTCGTACAAGTTAGGTACACTTTCTAGAAAGATACTTTTCATACCGCCTTCGCTAGCATAGCTCGAAGAAATTGGTGGAATGCAGGAGATCCAGAAGATCATCCGATTGCACAGTTATGTTAAAGCTTAAAGCTCAGCTTGGGAATGCAATAGGTACAGGCGAATAGACTTTTTTCATGTGAAATCATTCCCCTGCATAGTTTCACTTACGGCACACGTATATATAGATTTTCGTGATAGCAATCGCAGAGTGAATGGCGAAGACACGTGGAGTTACATAACTTCAAATTTTTCGCTATTATCCAATCATCCACTGTTTATTTGGATTAATAAATCCGAAGAGTGGCGTTAGCTGAACTACCCGAGGGAAAAGTGCAAATAAAGTGAAATTCTTGAAAGAAGAAAAGGTACGTTAGTCCACCGTGGAAAGATAAGGTTCTGACACAGTTTTATTTAGGGATAGGAGTACTGGAAAATCTTAATACAGCCAAGCCGGCCAACCAATCTACGGTATCAACTACTAAAACAACAAAGCTGACCGTTTGGGAGTTAGTGCAGTGCACATCCACGGCGGCAAAGTGAAGGCTGAACCGTTGACGTTGGGCTAGCTCAATATTGGAAATCATTTACGGCTCGTGAAAGACCAACCACCATACACCACTGCTGGATGTCCGAACTTCAGTTTGAACCTGCCGATCTCAAAAAGCCGGAGGACATAATCGTCACCAACCTACGAAAATTTACAAAGGATTGAGTAATTAGGCTAGCCTAAACCACATTGCCTCAGAACCACTCTTGCTGTCAGCAGATTTTTGTTTTATTTTGATTCCCGTGTTTCTCAAGTTAAATTTCAAGTGCAAGTTCCCGTTTGCCTTTATCATTATCACATAAAAATCTATACGCTGCTGCTCTAAGAACCAGCTGTTTAGATCCACATATTCATATCTCGTTTATCATTGTGTTGATTAATGTAGTAACTAAATAGCTTCCTCCAATGAGTAAATTTGTAAAGTAACTGAAGATTTTGAAATCTGAGCAATATGAGTTTGGGATAATGTGTTTCTCTTTATATATATATATACATTTATACTGACCAACCTCTAAATTACACAGCGTATACAAATGAATCCGTCAAAGTCATCTTGGGCCCAACGATACACCGATGAGTTTAACCAATTACTGTGAGTACCACTAGTGACTGAAACCACAATGCCTATACACCAATGCAGGCGTAAGTTTGTTAAAGTAGATATATATATACTGATTTGAAAGAATATTTCCCCCCTCAAATGCTCAAATAATTAAGTTTTTTTTTGCTGATCCAAGAAGAAGGAAGTTTGTATATTTTTGTTTATTTGTAAATGTAAGGTATCGGATTATATCTGTAATTTATGTAAAAAATATCAATACAATATCTTATGGTAAGGGACATTTAACATAAAAAAATAAAATGAATTGGTAATCATGAATATGTCTGCCTAAACTAAATATTGTCTCCGTCCGTCAAGTACTTATGCTTATCTCCCTCAAAATGCACTAGAAGATGTTGGATCTTTGAATTGGGACAACGCCCGAATGTAAGCGCGTTTGTCATGGTTGGGTGGGTAAAGACTAGGGACATATATCACCGCTGTTCCCTCCATCAGACAGAAGACGAACTACACTTTTTCTAAGCGTTTTCTAAATGCGTATCGGCGCAGAGTAGAAATGAGTTTTCTTTATTGGTTATTGATATTAACGTCGAGATCCTGTTTAATTTTTTTTGAAGCGCATTATATTGATTTGTGTCAGGAAAACTTTGTAGCTAGGGGAGAAAGAACCCCGACCAATCCGACGAGCTGGACCCGAGCACAGCGAAAATGCGCGCCTTCGAACCTAGCTTCATATTAACATGAGGTCAGAAAAAAACCATCTATTGGCCAATGTCGGAGTTAGAGCCTAAATAGGCTCTGGCCCTAACTCACTGGCGAAGACTGAACACTACAACACTTTAAAAAAAAACCACTAAGGACATCAAGGAGTTATTCGTGCTGTCGGGGACACAGACCACAGGTCAGTGGATCTAATGGATGAATGCAAAAAGTAAATGAATATTTTGTAAAAATAAACCCTCGGAAGAAAAGACAAAAATACCATAGCTCAAATGTATGGAAATAAGATAAAAAAACAAATATTTTACTGATAAAATCGATCCATCCTTGAGTTTTGTTTCTCATTCAACAAGACCCTTTGAATAAATAAATTCCTTCCATGTTCAAGGGGCACGACAGAATCATTAAAAGACCGAGATGTGTGATGTTTTGTGATGTGACGGTGCAAATGGATCGCATGATTGCTAGTCGTGTGGGTTATCCGTCTCACATGTCGGCCAGTTACGGAATGCGCGACGTACTGACTGGGGGCATTCACACTGTAGGTTTCGAGGACTATATATACCTGCCCCATCTCAGCGAACAGATGCGAAACTCCCATTTAAAGATGTTATATCCTTTGTAATACCTTTTTGCCTAAGAAACTATAAGCAAAGTTATGACAGAGTTTATTCAGCCCATGTCCTCCCTCCACACACACCAGGCGATTATAGCAGAGTTCATGTTCATTCTGCCAATCAAAAGCTTACCCGAAATATGAGACAATAAATAAACAACATACATATATATACTTTGCTATCATTACGCTCATTTAGATATTTACAATATATGTACATAACTGCATTTTTTTCTGCACTAGCTGAAATGCAATTTACGTCGGAAACCCTTTGAGACCAGGCCAGCCAGGTGGGCTTCAAGTAGTGGCCCATGCTAAATCGTATCTAGATGTAATTTATTTTAGTACGTTTCCTTAAAGTTTAGTTCAGAAATTATGCACTAGTTTGTGTTTTTTCATAACCAAGTAGCCTGTGAATTATTGTATTCGTTAGAATTATTGTAGCAAGTATCATAATTCATAAGTCGGTCGGAAGTTGAGAAAGATGCCTCGCACCCGAATTGTGACGCGTCAGGCGAAGCGCGAGAAAGCGGACCAAGAGGAGAAGGTACGCCTAACTCAAATCAAGATCGATGCAGTTCTGGAGCAGGTCGATGAGCTTGAGATGCGCGCCAAGATTGAGGTGGAGACTCAAATCAAGCTCATCCACGCCCGGACTAACAAGCATTTAATTGAGATGAAAATGTCGGAGTTTTTGAATATGAAGCTGAAATATTTCACCGACTACAAGTGGAAGGGTAAGTGAATGCAAATACTTGCTACTATGGCGGCCTCACAGTTATCCTCTTCAGTTCCCGAGCCACCAACCAGCCGAGCACGCAGCACCGATCGCGGACGTTCGCGTACTCCCCAGACCTCCCTTCTGCCGCGCTCACTCATACAATCGATGGACAGGGGTCATTTTAAGCGTGGAAGAACCCCACAGAAAGTGCCACCCATGGCTTTTTTACGTTTTCCACGCGCCGGAGAGTTGGTGCTGTCCAGTGGCGGCAGCCCGCTGGCTGTTCAGACTGATCGGCGGGAGAACTGTGCCGACGTACACATACCCACCAAAAAGGGCGTGTTCATGGTAAATCCCCTTAAAATGAAGCAGGTGAACCGTGAGGTGCTCATGCAACTGGACTCGAATGTACTGAACCAAGTGAAGACTTTGAAGAGTAATCTGGAAGTAATTGTGGACATGGCCACCAAAATGGGCAAGATGTAGTATACGCCCTGGACCGCGACTTTGGACGACCTTACAACCAGTAATACCCGACAAAAACGTATGTAAGAAATTAGTGGATAATACATTTTTCTAAGTATAAAATAATATTATATTCCATAGGTACAAAATGGATAATTCATATGGAACAAATGGCAAACTTAAGTTTGCTTGCTACACTCGACTTTGATCTTCCCACGAACTACGCTTAATCCAACCCAATCAACCAATCCTCCAATCAACAATGCCTTCTGCTTCTCCATCCCAACTAACTTTTTTCGTTTCATTTTGTATCCTCTACAGAATGATGAATAAATAATATTAAAACCAATGATGTGCTCGTATGAGTTGGTAATCCCATGTCAAGCCAGCTGTAGCATGAGAACATTAAACTCACATTACGATGGGAATAAAAAGTACCTTTTACATACATCTAGCTAACTGAATAACGAAGCCGTTTTGTTCTTTCATTTTCAAACCACTTTCACTTCCATCAACCTCAATTTATTAGCCAAAAGAAGTAGAGAACAAAATTACAGCCAACATTAGCTTGCCGATTGCTGCAGACCAAGCTAGTATTGGGGAGTTCAATTTTTCAGGCCTGCTGTTGGGTTGGGTTTTGCTCGAAGTCCACGGGGTGCATTTAAGGCTATAGCCGATTTTATTGTAAATATTTGGCTCGTTTAGAGCTAATGACACATCGGGGCACACCAGCGAGTCGTGTAATGCTAATGGGTCTATGGAGTGCCAATTTGTCTGTCAGAATATACAGGGTGAAAATAGGGAGAGTGAGTCTTCTTGTTGTATTTATTATTAAGGGAGCTGTGGTTGATTTTAAATTTGAACAAAAAAAGTAGAGGCGTCCCGGCTCTTACTTGGGGCGCTTCAGTATCTTTGAGTCACTCAAGGACGGAAAGTACTCCAGGCTATTGAGATCGGGGGCTTGGGGCCTGAACGGCATCGGAGACGGAGCCTTGCGCTGAAGTGGCTGCGCCTTGCGTTTATTAAAGTCGCCCTGGCTCTGACGGAGAGCCGGGGGAATGTAGATTTCTTTCTTGACCACCGGGGTATTCGCTTTCCTGTCTGATTGTTCATTCTGCTTGGACGGCTCGTGGCTGTCCTGCTCCGACTTCTGCCAGGGACATGTTGTGGCGAGCGCGCTTTCCCCTTCCTTTGATCCCACATCAACGCCATCACCTCCAGTGTCCAGCTGCTCCGGCTCCTCCTTCAGATCGCCACCAGCGAATGGGCCAGGTACAGGGGCAGGAGATGTAAGCGCGATCGATAAGGTGCGTGGCACGTTAGTAAATTGACGACGATTCTCCTCGGTGAAGTCAGACCATTCATCCTCTTCGCTGAAGGCCTCATCTGAGAAACGGATCCCGAATTTCAGCGAAGCTGAGGCTCCTTTAGAATCAGTTCCCGATGCCTCCGATTGAAAGGCATCCTCCAGGTTGGAGTTGTCCTCCGACGAATACTTCGTTGATTCTTCGAGCGTTTTGTACAGCTCCTCAGCCGCCAAATATTCGGGACATCTTTTTGACTTTTTGTTATCCTTTTTGGAAAAGAAATCTTCGAGATTGGACATTTTAGTATATTTGTATTTATATTTTAGTCTCTGCCAGGAACAAAACTTTCGGATTGTTTTTCCTACTACTCAAATTTTTCTGCGAAATATCTATTTTTGGAGAAACACGTCTGAAATTGACAGTAAGACTATTGGTTAACAAGAGCCTACTTGATATTGAGAAATAAATAGACTAGAGCCGCAGCTCATGGAGCGTCTATGCTCCTCGTCTTCCGATGAATCGCAGCCTACTTTTGAACCTTCGTACGGAACAGTGTTCCCTAGGACGCCGTTGTCACGGTGGGCAGCATCAAGGCCATTGATTTTCATGAAATTCACTACAGCACCACGGACATCGATCTGAGCTTCTTCTACCAATTATTGGATTATTGGATTTGTGGTGAAAGTGGATGTGTGTAACGTCTAGAAGGAAGCGAAGAAGAAGGACTGAAATCTGTGGCATCCATAATTTAGAAGATACGCGAAAATTAAACGCTTAATCATAGTGAATGACCATATCTACCAGATAGCCGAATCTGGATCAGATATAAATCAATTATATATCAAAGCCAATAATGTTAGATTGATTTATTTTATAATATAATGTCAATAGCCCAAGGAAGGTTGCCACTGACCATCATTCTGCAGCAGGATTATCACGAAATGCTCACGGATATGACGAAATACGATCGCTGTTGTCTTTTCAAGAAGCAACACCCAAATATAAAATGTTAAATGGCCCGGAATAATAATTAATATTAATAATAATATTTATTCATTTTGAAGTTTTTCTAAAGAAAACTCCAAAAAGATATTGCTTCAATTTCCCAATTTCTGACCCAGTTTGAGAACCCGTTGGAGCTCATTATCTGGATATAAATAGAAAATAATGTAATTATACATCTCCAAGTTGTATTTTAATTAAGACCAGGAGCTTCTGCTCAAAGATCCAAACTAAACTAAAAAAATATCTATAAATATTTTATTATAATGGGTGGACTCAAACGTAATACATTGTGCTGTGTGAAAAGCATTAGTGGTATCGATTGGGGGTATCGGACAGTGAGCAAAGAGCGGCACCGCTTCGAGTGTCCCCCTTTTAGGGATGCCCGTCCCAACACCCAAGACGACATAGGCCTGAAGGTGTGTCTGTACGGCCAATTCTCTATGAAAAACTATATCATACACGTATTGGATATTATAAGAACATGCAAGGGTAACTAAAGCTTCGGTTTCCTAATCCATGGTTCCGGCCACGCGTAACGTAACCCCCTTGTACTCGAAAGCTGTAATAACATAATTTTTGTGTTTGAGCGTGTGGAGAGAGGAAGGAGGGACATGGTCTATGAGATATCCTCTCCGCTGACATATGCCACTAATTAGAATTATGTGCGCGTAATGCCCTGGCCACGCCTCTTCTGTGCAATCGCTGCATTCGCCCACTTTTCGCTATGCGGCGACATTTGGAGTGGAGGAGCAAACCTTTTTATGCCACTGTGCCGCATACGTTCATTATGTTTGCCAGCCGACAAGTCCTCCACGAGTGCTCGACGTCTGCTTGAGTAATTACCAGGAACCACAGACCAGAAACAGAAACCGAAGCAGAAACAGTGGCAGAAGGAGAAGCGCATCGTGAATGCAATGGCAGAATGCAAGTACAGGTTGTCCTTGTCGTCCTTGCCGCCGTGGCGACACTGGCATCGTCACCACTGCAAAAGCTTTTTATGAAACGACGATGACATAAAACAAATGTGCTGGCCAAAAGAGACAGGGCCAGAGGGACGGACCGAGAGGAAACGCCAACAACAAGATTTGTTCATGTCACTACTTAAATTTATTATTTAATTAGTGGGGACCATTTGGGTGTGTAGTAATCAAATTTGTTTGGATACAAAGGAGAAACCTAATAGATGTTTCAAAAGCCCAAAAAGAAATTTAATTAAATTCTATAAATAATAGCTCTGGAAAATGGACAGATGTATGTAAGATGTAGTACATATGTATGTACAAATCTGTAAATTTACAAGTCCAAAAATGGAGAAATATTGTAAGAAAACGGGCAGAAAATCCACAAACAAATATCACGCCAGTTCTCCTTGTGTATGGCATTTCGTAGTAAATGGTTCCTAAATATATTGTGTCAATTTTGTACTTTACTAATTTCGCCACTGTTTTTTTTTTTCCTAAGAACCACTTAAATTTCTTAAATTTCTTTGTTTTATAAAAATTATGTCGCTTACCTCAACATCACTGGTTGCCCAGAGTCGATTCGATGTCTACACCACTTAAATTTTGGATGGGGAAAAGCACCTGTGATTGTCAGTTAGTAATTAATATTATTCAATTAACACCAGAGGCCAATTAAAAGATGAAAGTGAAATCGAAAATTAAAATTTTGCCGCTAGCCGCAGGGAGTAAAAAATTAGACAAAGACCATAAGAATGTATCTGAATTTTTAATCAAAGTTTTCAATATTTTCGAACCCCTCTCATTTAAAAATCCCACTCCTCGAGGCCGCAAATATCTCATTAGGAGAGCTCGAGCATCAAAGGGAAATGTTTGGAAATAAGAGTAGAACATTTCATTGCACATGAGTCAGTGGCTGAAAAAAGGAGCAGTTGCCAAGTCTGCATGAAAAGTTCAGAGAGCAACTGTGAAAACTATCAGAGGAAAGCCCCCAAACCGAAAGCATCAAAAGTTCAGACGGAACCGCACACATACGGGGTGGGAAACAGGAGGCGGAAGGAGAACAGTACCGATGGAACAGAGGAAAATCAACCCCCACCGGAAGGGAGATTGCTAAAAAATATTGGCGACACATTGGCGGCCCGTCTGGCCGGAGAGTCGGCGACGTCTGCGGCTCATCTCAACGATGACTACTCCAGCTCCAGCACCAGCTTCAGCTCCTTCTCCTCCTCCAACTCCAACTCCTGTTATTGCTATTGATTTTGTGAGGGTGTGTCTGGGGTGTGCGTATACGAAAACAGGGAATCCTTCAATGGGGACACATTCACATTCACCATGATGCATAATTCGGGAACACCCTCGCGTAGAGCTGATGACATCATCATGACCATCAGTTTCAGTATCATCGGCAGTGGTAAACAATTTTCAGCTAAGAACTTTCGCATGGAGTTTTATTTTATTTTCGCCTTAGCTCGGCTTACCCTCTGCCAGTGCACTCTTCTTCGCTACTGTTTGCTCATATGAACATTATATTTTATGCTTATTGTGCGACTCGATTACTTTAAAGCTGTTTATAGCCCTCTGACGCAGTCCGTTGAAAATTTTATTCAGTCATTTTCCCCGTGGCCTGAACCCGACAATTTGTACCGTACATACGTTAGACCATTACAGTAAAGTGTAACAACACATTTAAATTATAGACTTATCCGCGTCACGCACGTTTTCCCGACTTTAACACATGCACGCGCTTTTCACACTCCTCTCTATGTGGATCGCATCCATTGACTGCTCGTGGGGCATGAAAATTGTTTGTCGAATTATGGAGTTCCTTTGGAATAGTTGGTGGCACGTTTGCCGAAACCAACAGAGAAAATATACCAAATAGGATCCAAAAGAAGAGAGTGCATATCTAGAGTCTATATCACACCCAACTTCTTTCTGCTAAATGCCTTTTAAATATACCTTTTTCTCTGGAGCGCATTTTTTTAAACTATTTCATGGAATAGCGTAAAATTATACACGTCTATAGAGATATATGTACAAGCGTGTATGTGTCTTTTTAAGAGCCTCTGAGATTGGAGGCTTATTAGTAGGAAGCCGAATGTCTATTAAGACTACAGCTTGTATGTATTTCTATATCTGTATGTATCATCTATCGGCAACTGAGGACGATAAGAATTCTGACTATTCAAAAGCGTTTTCATATTGATGAACTAAAACTGTTGTGTTGCCTTTATCCAATTTTCTTATTTGCCTCCTTTTTGTTTGATTTAATCAATGTGCATCGGCATTTTCCAGCGCACATTTCCTTCGGCTCCCCCGACATCCACCGCCCACCGCCCATGGACATGCCTTTTTCTCTTTAACGGTTTATTTATTTGTGTTTGACTTTCGCTGCGTGGCGGGAAAATGGCGCGGAGGAAGCTCCGAAAGCAAATACAATTACAGTGAGTGCTCCTTCTCCTGTTTCTGTTCCTGGTGCAGCTCCTTATACGACTTTGCTGCTTTTGCCATCTCTTTCCAGCACTCTCGCACTGTCGCTTTCGCACTCACGCCAGAAATTGGCCAAAAGCACAGATAAAAGTAAATACATAAGTAAACAAATCATTTGGAAAAATATTTTTGCGCACAAATCACATCAAGGTGCAAAAATTATTTACGAATATTATTTTGGCAAACGAAGCGTCGAAGAAGAGCAAAGTGCAAAGAAAAGGTCGACGGAATGGATGGTTGGATGTACAGATGTATGGATGGATGGACATGCAGGAGAGAGGGAGAGGTGGATAGAGCAAGTGCCAAAATGTGAGAAAATGGAAAGTCGAAAGCAAAATGTTAAAAGCGTGGAAAGTGTAAATATTGCCAGTGCCATAATATTTGTGCAGCTATGTATTTTTCCTTTTCCTTTATTCTGGTCTTCCCTCCGCCTCCCCATCCCACTCTCCTACTGCATTTCGTTGATGAGTGTAAGCTTCAATGGTTCTCAGCAAAGATGATAAAGTTCTTGACGGACTGACTCACGGACTGACTGATGATGGAGCTGGCTTCAATGGAAGTCCAATCATGAATGATGTGTACTATGTGTGAAGTTGTGGCATAGACAGGAACCTTGATTGCTTGGACAGTGATTTCTAATCTGCTGCTTATTTATATTTGGTTTTTATTTTCCTTGAAAGTTTGCGGGTATTGGTGGAGTTTTCGTTCATCAAAATATTTTTGCAGGTTTATATTTAGTGTGTTGCCAGTGAAAATATATTATTCAAGACAACTAATTATTCTCCAACATTTAACATAAACATGTTCACTGATAATACTATCTCGTACTCGTAAGAGCAAAAGTATTTCTGTAAGAGCAGCCGAAATTATTTTTACACAAACAAGAAGTTTCGCAGCACTTGCACTTCCGCTTTCAAGTGCCTGCCTTTGGGTGTACTGGGTACTGGCACAGATTATTATAGTAAAACAAATAAATACGAGTACTCGTACGTATGCGCCAGAGAGAAGGAAACCTCTATGAGGAGAAAATTTGGATTTATGGTAAAAAGTTGTGTGTGGCGCCAAATTCGCGAGACTAACAATGTTCGCTAGAATTTCTCGAAAGTTTTCTGTAAAATGCACAACCCTCTGCCCCTGCCCCTACCCCCGCCATCGTACGTGTGGTGTGTGTTTGTTCAGCCTTTGTGGGGCAGACCCCTGCGAGTGTGACCCTCACACGCTAATAATGTTTTTGTAGGACTCTTGCACAATAATTCCGTTTGTGGCTTTCTGCTGTTTGTGCTCCGCCTTTCCGACTGATAATTAAGTGTGTATTACGCTGGAGCACAAAAAATATAAATAATAAAGGCATAATAGTTGCTGTAGCTGTTTGTTCAACGAGTGTGCAATGCTTTCCTGCATGGAAGGGTTGAGGTTGCGGCGGTGAAGGAAAATATCAGAGGTGGCAAATATTTTTGTTGGGTCTCCCCTAGAGCAGACCCTAGACATTGAAAATAATCAAATTTAATGGTGGTGAGATCATTATGAGTGAGCAGTGTACGTAAGTGCTCAGACACTAAAAATTAGTAGTTCTTCCGATTTCTATTGCGATTACTAACCAAAAGTTTTGGCAAAAATTGACACTGATGTTGCATACTAATTAAGACGGTACTAATGTATAGAACTTTTAATTTTGGAGCCAAAACTGTGGAATTCAATTTTCAATGCATGCCCTGGTAGTTTAACAAAATCAATATTTATTACAAATAATGAAATTGGGTTTGATGAAGTCATTTCGTGGTTTGGCCGAGCTAAAGAAATAAAACAATAGACAGTATTCCAGTAGTTGTCCCTCTTTCAGCCCTGTTCCTATATGGATCTAAATCGCATACTCACGCAGCCACAGACAGTCGGTATTATCAAAGCGCTAGGATCTTAAAATTCACTCAATTAAACCACATTAAGGAGTCCACTCCGCTCGCCCAGTTCGCCCTCATGCTGACTTCTAGTCTTAGCCCCTAACCCCATAGACCCCCACCGACATAGGAGCGCTGCGCTCTCTCTATCGCAGCTCTTCATCAACCAAATTGCTTGCTAACCCAAATGAGTGCCGTAATTCTGTGACCTTTGTGAGTCGGGTTTCGTTTGGTACTGCTGCCGATTCAATGAAGTGCGCCCCGGCCCGGACTTGTTGCACTAGCATCGTTCTCCAATCGAAGGATTAATTGCGAAAGGAAAGCCTTTCGCAATTTTCACTGGTTCGGGTCTCGTGGCTCGTGGTTCGGGCTGCAAATGCATCATTTGGATAATCAGCCATATCCCCCTCCCCCAGCCACAGCCTAGCGCTTCTACAGTTTGTGGGTGAGTCAGCTCTCTAGAACCTTTCCGACTGTGGGAAATTTATGATGTTTTCATAGTTTTCCTTTTTTTGTTCACATGGCTGTGGAAAATTGTCGATGCTGCATATTTGAGTTTTTATCCTGTGGTTTATATCATTCCTAAAGCGATAGGGGGAGAGCGGAGCCCAGTCAGAAGCCAGAAGCGAGACAGCGCTTGCGGTTTATTAATATTTTTTGACTGCCCCGATTTGCTGCTGCCACTGCTGCTGTCTGTGGCTTTGACTTTCCTAAAAGTTTTCAGACGTTTTTCGTGGGGTGGCTTTGGGATTTTGATTGGGGTTTTGGCTTTGTCTGAACTAGAAATAGATGGAATTTTTCGGCATTTATTTAATACGACTGTCCTCTTTGTTGCTCGTGTGCTTTAAATTAAGTCATAAAGGAGGAAGAACATGGAATAAACAATGTGTATGTATATTTAAAATTCCTCAAAGTTTCAATAGTGTTCGGAAAATTGCATTCCTCTGACAAGTGATTGTTCAATTAACAGAAACTTCAACGGAATTTACACGCAAAATCTTGTAATAAATAAAGTCCAGCTAAGTCACGAGGCGCCGAAGATGATATACCCTAGAAACTATACAAAAAATCGATCTTCATCATTTCGACGGATCGTTTCTATGGCAGCTATGGAAATACTCGGACGAACTGGCCGATTCCGATAAATCATCTGACTATTCTTGAAAGAAGACTCTACATATTATATTGGTATGTATGTATGAATATATGTACATACTTTATAGGGTAATATCTTCTGTGGGTAAACAGCTTCTGTATACCACTTCACGGTTTATTTATTGTAGTGCACATATATTTGTAATTTATTGATTCATTTGCTGACTCGATGTAGAATATCTAAGCGATGTTTCATTTGAAACATTTCAATAAAAAAGTATGTACATACGTTTTAGTCTTTTGTAAATTGCATCGTTGTAAATTAATATCTTTAAAAGGCTTCACTTCTGTAATATCAGCAAAATACTTGTCGTTTCCCATATTAAAATATAGATTGACATACTTCTAATTTTATTGATTTATGTGCGTATTCCATAATAATATTCGTAAACTTTTGTTTGGCTCTCATTTTAGCCCCATCGCTGCACCAGTCAGGGAATCTTGCATACTCCTTGAGAACTGCCAGCCACTGAAGTTTAAAGTCCCTTCCCATAGCCACTTTCGCCGAGGGTTCTTTGGGTTTCTGGTTACATATTGCACTCAATTATAATGTATAGAAATGGCATTTAAATGTCATATATTATTAAGTCAAAACTTTTGCTGGCCCAAACTTCAAAAATGTTCAAGTAGAAATGATCATGCCATAAAATAGAGCAAACCAACAACGAGAGCTAGTATCTGAGCAAAACTGCAACTATTGTGCCGTATATCCTGTTACAAAAGTTAAATATGTTTTCTTGCTCTCCTATGTGGAATTTAACTCGAGCAACAAACCCCAGACGAAGGCATTTCCTTTGAGATGTTCTGCCAGCGTGTTCATGTGTATGAGTGTGTATATGTGCATATGTCTATCTATGGCTATGTAATAGCATTAAATGCAACTCAAAAATATGTTTATCCTCCTGTGTGTGAGGGGCAGCAACTTTTTGTCGCCTCCCGCTCTGCTCAACATTTATTTATGAAACATAAGTGAAACAGTTTTGCAAACAAATGACCCAAAAAAAAGGACAAAATGTTTTTTGCTTCCAGAAAGAATATGCTTGCGTATGTGCTAATGTCATACAAAAGTGTGCGGTAAAAATGATAAAAACTATTTTACCACATGGAAAAAGTTATGCTCGCCGTAAACATTTAAATGATCTTTGGCTTGAAGAAGAACATGGGTCATAATCATAAAGATACGAGTAATAATTTCAAATAGTTTACGGGGCATCGGGGAAGACTATAAGAACGGAGAAAAAAACGTATAACTCGAACTATGTAAATGGTTTCTTAAGGAAAATGTAATGGTCTATTAAAGAACTATACTGTACACTTGTATATCCCGATTTATCTTTAGTCTGACTAATGGATTTTATTTATAGTTAAAATAAGAAGCCATATATTCCCCATTTATATATGTACACGACGAAAAAAAGCAGAACTTGAAGATATGAGTGTAAAACAAACAGTAAAACAGCGAATCAAATGACAAGAAAATTGTTATGAGAAACCATTTCAAACCAAATGGTCGCCTGCTTTTTTCGAATATAGTCCACAATAATTGGTCATATCGCAATTTTTTTGATAGGAAAAAGTGGGAAGATGAATTCTGAAACCAGTTTTTGGGCGGCAGTCTTGGATAATTGAGGAAATCGAACCTCCAAACACGGATTTTACTTTACTATGATAATCTGAGCTCTCAAACACCGCCTCACTTAACAGATATTTTGACTCCCCAAAAAAGAGTCTGCATAGCATATCAGACATATTTTAAAAAAATATAAACAAAATTGAGTGGCTAACGATTTTCGACGCCGAAAGAAGCTGATGCAGCATTGTTTATTCGATACTTCCTTCTGAGTGACAGACAGCTTAGAATCTTTCAAAATGGGATATCATCTTCAATATCTTTCAATATTTGTATACTGCTACCAATATTTTGCCTTAGAAATTTAAACCAATTTACAATACAAGTACTTCACACCAGGCACATGCAACATTTAGACACTTGCCACACCTTAACACCTCTTTGTCCGCAATTGTCTGCTTCCCCGGTACGCCCTTCCGCACAGCCCCTCCTCCATGTGGCAGCTAATAAACGGTAAATATTGAAACATTTCAAGGCACGCAACGCGCGGCAGAAGTAGAAGTAGGAGCCGAGACCAACTCAAGTGTGCTCGCCATTGTTTGAATTCACAGATACAAGCACGCACGCATGCAGGCACACCAACACACGCACGCTGTTACGCAGTCATATAGATAAAATAATTACAAACCAGCGATGACAGAACCTGATTGTCTATAGGGACAAAGCATACCCAAAGCACTGTATAGCGGGGATATACATCAAATGGCGACAGCTTTACTTACTTCTTCCTCAGTGCTTCTTTGATATACGCTTACGGACTATCCTTTAGTTTTCACAATAAGCTTCCAGCGACGATTATTTCATTGACTTAAAGCAGTGTAGATCACTCCATTGACTGACACTATTTGGTTTGTCTCTTGTAGGTATAAGGACGTTGCCCTGCAATGGTTGCATCTTCAAGTGGCCTAAGCGATGTTAAGATGAAGCATGTAACTGGGCAGAAACGCTAAATTTTAACAAAATCGCTTGACAATTTAAAATTATTTTAGCGGGAATGCGGAATCGAGAGGGTATTTCAGCCTTCGGCTACAAGGCTATCTTTGTCATTATTTTTTCTATGATTTCTATGGAAACTGTCAGCGGGGAATACTCGTATGTTACCACATCAACACTCCGGTCGGCAGGCTCTAGGACACTCGCTTCGCACTCGACGCCCACACTCAAGTGTGCAATTAAGTACTTAATGTGTTTATTAAAAGTGAAACGCCACACAACTTTTCATGCCTCTCTGCAGAGTGTTTGCTGTTGTTGTTCGGGCTGTTGTTGCAGGTTGGGTTGGCTCCCGCAGCTTATGTGATGTCCTTTGGCGTAAGTCACTCAGCATGATTTAATTGTTCGCACTTTTGTGGTTCGTTGTTGTTCAGTGATTGGCCATTGTTGATGCACTCACGGTCACGGACTTCAAGTTCGCTGGTTCGTGGCGGATGTGTGGGGGATATTGGTTAACGATGATGTTGGATACAACCAAATAGTGGGTAGGCTAGTGCCCGGCATACAAAGCAAGGACTGAGGCTGTTGCTGAATCTAGTCATTCCAATAGTTAATGATAGCACTTAGTGAATAATTCACCTTGAAAGGGGTGCTAAGTGGAGTCGGTGATGACATAAATCACTTTGTAGCCACAAGTACCAAGGAGCCACCTGCAACTGAACATTCGCAATGTCAACGTAACTGGATTAATCTTCCTGGATATCCTAGTCCCAATCCCACTCAACATTTTCCGAATTGTACAAAACTAACCCCCATCTGCACGAAAGCAAAGGGCGTGACTGGACCATTCGATTTGCTAAATTAATACATTAACTATATTATTATTTTTTATGATTCGGGATCGTGCCCTGCAATAAAATAATGTGATATAATTGAAGTTATGTTGTATTTCTTCTTCTTTTAGTTCCATAATCCGTTTAAATTTTAGTGCATTACTTGTGTCGAGACAAAATTTGTTCGAAACACTCTTCAGTTTCCGATTAAAATTTAAGGAAACATTAGCACTATTATGATTAGCATTCGATCTATATTTATTTAAAGATATTCATTCCTGTTCGTTGTTCTGCCTGGATAGTCCTTCAATCTGATGAAAACACTTAAAACTGTAACAGAACTAATCCGTAGATATTTCTTAGGGTAGAGGGGGATTATCTGAGGTTCTTGTCGTTAATGCAGTTAGTGGTCTGGCATCAGTGCCGTGCTCCGATCGGGGAGTGGAATGTTCGATAGGCTTTTCGTGCTGTTACGAGTAGCCATAACCAAATATTTCCTTTGTTTCTTAGTTTACATTTGTGGAGGCCAGAAAATACAAGTAGCTGGTTCAGAGCTTTGGGAAATCCCTGAAGGGTGAACAGTGCATTGCAAAAACCACAAAGTTTTACGGTTGGCAATTTTAGATTTATTTGTAGTCCTTGCATTCCTGTCGCAGCTGCGTCTCGCTCACCTCCAAATCAATTGCTGTGTTTCCCTGGACAATGCAAATGACTTCTTACTCTTCTGGAGGCGAAAGCCACTGACCATGAAATTGAATGACAAGCTAAATCAGTCAACCAACAAAATAAAACGTCACACATGGAGGCAGAGGGCATGTCTGCGTCAGTTTGCTTGTTTTCATGTGTGTGGGCCATTTGCAACTATTTTGCGTACTGCCTCAACATCATTTGTGTGTATCCGTCCCGGGGATGGGTTCTGTGTGGGAGAGCAATCAAAGCACACATCAAATCAAAGTAATGCCATCATTTGTTTTCAATGAACTTTAACGATTTCAGCTCCTGCGTCTGCTCCACGGCGAATTGCATGCCGACATGCAGGATATGCGGAGAGGGAGGCGGACAGGCGGCAGGGGCAGGAGCAGAGGGGGAACATCCAGCCTCAATCTGGGACCGCCATTGATTACATAACAATGGATAAGCATTCTATGCCCATGCCAGGACACGATATACAATGGGAGGGCTCGACAACGGAAACCCCATCTGGTGCGGATGCTAAAGCATTTCGCATCAAAATAGTAATGAAAGTCATTCATATGTTTGGTTTTTCCATTTTCCCTCTTCTTTTTTTGTCTTCTTTTGTTTTCGTATTTTTGTTTTTGGTTTCTGTGTGTGTTTTCCATAGAAGTTCCGGCAGGTCGCGTGGTAGGCATAAAATTTATTGCATACTCTTAGGCGTTGCACAGCAGATAGTGCTCGGAATGGGATTGGTGTACGTGAATACTGTGCAGGGTGGAATATAGAGTACGCAGAAGTGTGGCTGCTGGGGCTCAGTCTGCTGTTGTTCTTCGGATAGCAATTAAAATGAATGGGATTTGGTTGTTTTGTAAAAGAAGTCGATTTAAGTTTTAATAGCCCGTCCTGCTAGGATTGAGATGTGTTCTTAACAAAGTTGATGAATTAAGGAAAGCCGATGGGGAACAGAATGGATATGAAGGATTTTCGCTGAATCGATGTAAACTTGAGATTAAAGATTCTGAAGGAGCGTTTCAACCTATTTCATTTTCCCCTGGATAATAAAAGAACGAAGAGATGAAAGATGCAAAAATATTCAGAATAATATAATGTTTATATGTTTGAACATATGACCAATGCCAAATTACTATAGAACTGGCAGAGACGTATCTTTCAGCGAGTCAAATCCATTTCCCATCGACATTTGCAATTGCTGGCCAGTGGCTGGAAAAAATAACCCGACCTCAGAGCCGTCAGGCAATGCTTGACTTATGGCTGTCCAGTTCGGTTGCAATTTGACAAGCGAACATTACTCAAAGTGAGGGCACAACTTGAAGCGTGGCCAGGGTCAGGACTTGGCTTTTCCCACCTGCCAGGCCACGCACAGACACCCTCCGCACTCGCCCCTGACAGTTTAGCTGTCATTAATAAAGAGCACTGGGCACAGTGCTCATACCCTCACCAGCCATATTTGGAGGCCCCGCATAATTGATGTGTTTTTGTGAGTTATGTTGGAGCCCGTCCAATGAGCACTCTGCTGACTTGCCGACTTTCCCGGGGACCGATTCACACGGCGCTAGTCCTGTCCTAGAACCTGTCCTACCCTGTCCCGGTCTGGTCGCTCTGAAGTGTGTGCGTGGCGCGTGCTATCGGACCGAACCAGCTCCGACGGGGCCGGGGGGTGCCACAGGCATCTCCGATTCCGCCCCGACCACCTACCACGAACGACGGACGCTTGTTTGTCAGCGCTGAGTGATGACTTCAAATTGGCCATCTCTGATGATGACGGCATCTACGTGTAGCCTTTGTATCTGATGCCCCCATAACATGGGCAGAACACATGTGTGGATGTCTCGAATATAGTTGAATATGATGTGAGTTCCACTTTCGCTGTCTTTCCTTTGTCTTGATTGTAGCTGAGACTCGCATGTGCGGTACATGTGGTACATATGAATGTATATGTACAAATGTACGTCGGATGTGGAATTTTTTGTGGTTTTCCAATTTTTAAAATACAACAAAAATGTGGGAGAATTCAAATTTTGACTTGAAGAGACTACAAGAAACTTGTGCAATCAGTGATAAAAGGATTTCTCCCTTTCCGATGATTTATTTATATTTTTTGAGCGAAAAGTAAAACTCATTTTTAAGTTTCTTGTTTCAAACCTTTGTAATTATAACGGATAATTAATTATAATAAATAATAATAATATTAACTAACTAATTTAAAATTTAAAAACTATTTAATTCTAAGTGGGTAATTTTTAAAGCTACAAAAATAAAAAAATAATCTTTGCTTACGGTCCCTGATAAAAATATTACAATTTGATTTTAATAGTTGCTTTAATTCTCTCAACTGGAACTCGAGATCGCGGAGGTTCTTTAATAGATTCAATTAACAATATAAATGTTAATTTAATTACTAAAGTTTTCGGTTCCTTCTTAGTTAGAAAGTGAAGCATACTGTAGGTTTCTCGATATTTCTGCTCACATGCTAATTGATTGCAGGGCATACTCCAGACCGTTGCCTCCTCTTTAGTCAGCTTGTCTTCCTTGTTTTTCATGATAGTGGCTTCCACACCATTACCAATTGCTCAGGTGTGTTTTGTCCCTGACCATTTGACACCATTCACACACCTCAACGATATACACACCCTCTCCATACTGCGGCTTTTAGCCGGTCTTGATAAATGATGGGCAATTTGTAGGCGCAGCTTTGTTAATAGAAACAAATTGCCGGCCTTTAGCTTTATTGCGATGTTCTGTGGCAGTAGTGCGATGGTGAGGCGGAGGTGCGACGATTAGTGTTTCTTATTTATAAAAATTATATTCGTACATTTTCTGGCAAATTAATTATAATTGATTAAAGGTGTGTGAGCCGTGCGCTTTGTGCGCTCTGCAATGGCGTTCTAGTCAAATGAAAGAGGCAAACGCAATTTCATTTAAATATAATTTCATTTTGCTTGAATACCTAGAGAGGGTCGTGTTCCCCACACTTAAAACAACAAAAAAAAACAGAAAAAATAGTAAAGGACCACTGAATTTTGCTACTAAGACATTCAAATATTTTAAAGCTCTATATCAGTAAATGAATACCATGCAATTTACACCGACTTTTGATTATAAAATTTCCTTCTTGTACACTCGCTATCTATACCATTTCTCTGAGTGCACCCTGAGAGAGCGACCCTCTGTCACTCTGCTCTGGCTTTTCATTCTGTTGCTGCATTTAATTTCATTTAATTTCCAGCCACGCCCCACATCACATCATTTCTGGCTAGTCATTTCGGGAATCCCCCACTGATCCCATTCCGCCTCCTGCAGCTCCTTCTTCTCCATCATCTTCTGCTGGCTGTTGCAATGCACGCTTTTCACTTTTCATGAATAATAAAGTGAAAGTCTAGTTAGTTTGGCGTTTTTCAGCTCACTACTCGACGGTGGCTTTCCGAATGCTGCTTGTGCTCATGGATTCAGCTCCGACTCGACTCCGTCCCATCAGAGTACCCTCACCTCGCCTCCTCACACCTCGGCCACACTGCACCGTACAGATGTAATTTCGTTCCATACTTTTCCGAGCATAAAAACTCTGAAAAGGCGGCACCTCGCAATTGTTTGGCCTGGCTGGGAAGGAGCTATAGAGCTGTAGTGCTGGGAGGCAGGCAACTTTTTCATTTCCATGTTTTCCGACTGCACTTTCTGCCATTGTTGTTGTACGCCTTATTGTGTTCTGTATTTAATGAATAATTTTTAATAGTTTTGCTATTGCTGCAAGCTGCATCTCGCAGAAAGAAGGGGGACAGGAAACATTCCCGTCGTGGAGGTGGATTAATATGCAGGAAAAACTTTCTGAGAGGATAAAAAGAAATAATCTTTTGACTAAATTATTGAAAAAGAATTATACTTGTTCGCTTTGCAGATGGTAAACAAATCAAAACTGCACTGAAATTGCTCAATAAAATATTTTCTTTGCGAATTTTATATTACTTTGAAATTATTTTGGAACAGCTAGGAGGACAATTAAATTATAAAATTTAAATTACACTATACGAAACTAAAAATTGTGAACATACCCAGCAAAGAAGTGCTTTCATTATAAAGTACAATTTGATTATTAGCCTTTAAGCGTAAAACCTTCATTTTGAGTATCGGGTATAAAATGGTATGTCTTTCTAATTGTTATTCAACATGAGATAATCAGACAGGCTCGTTTTTCACATTCAAACAAGTTTTCCAGTTTACTTTTAAATACACATAAATTGTGGATAACATTTTTACATTCTGCAAGATTTATTCGTTTTCAAAACGAAAACATTTTCGTTGACGAAATGAAAAGTAAACGGCATTTTATACCCTATATCAGGGTAATTTAACTTTTGCTTTCTTTATAAATAATTTTATTTCAACCCAACCTCAAATTTGGCTCGGAAAAAATTGGCCAGGGCAATACAAATTTTCGTTTTGGTGCAATCAGCAAACATTTGTGAAAACTGGAGAGCCTTAAAACGAAACGTTTTAGCTGAACACGTAATCCGCAAACAATTTTTCAAAAAGGGATGTTAAACATGTCCTACCTAGTCCAACCCTGAAGCCTGTCGTATTTCGTAGGGTAAGAAATTCCACGTTTGACCACATTTCTTGGAATATGCATTAATAGATCATAACCTCAAATTCAACAATCCAGAGTAGTTTGTTACCGTACTGCAACAAAATGGATTATATGCAGGTCAGTAGAACTCCCTGTACTATCATATTCAAAGAAAAGTCATTAAGGACGAAGAAGGCACGCTGCAGATCTTGCAGTATCCGAAGGAGAAACATCAATTTATTGATTCAAGGGAAAGCCTGGCCACATGGCGGTATTTGTAGGCAAATATGACTTCTCATTTGTTTTAAGAGTAGTATCCTTCTGCCCAGAAAAGGCTAAATTAATTCGCAATGCTGTACGGCGAGGCGTTAGTCCTGCGTTTCAAAGCAATGATCAGTATTGCGAAATAAAGGATTAATCAAAGCGGAAAAATTCAAAGTCTTCTAGCTCACACTGCTAAAAGAATTGTTTGCATACAAGATGAAGTTATTTTATATGTAATGCTAGAGCAAGGCGTGCATTTTTTGGCTGCAGATTTGACTTTGAGTTATGGTTTTGATGGTAGCTCAGGCCAATCCTCAATCTATTAGACTTGCGGTAAAACCATCAGATTTCATTTCCAATATTTCCAATATGAAACTTTGCTCAAATTTAAAAACAATGAAAATACCAATTAAGCCTTCCACACTGCTGGATTCGCATGTTTAAATTTATTTTGATCGCCGGATACAAAGCAGTCTTAAAAACTTGAGGATTGTGTTAATAAGTCATTCATGCTAATTGCCGATAAGTGTTGAAAAATTTAAGCAATTCTACCATAAAACTGTTGAATAAAATAGATTTTCTCAATGTCATCATCCACTGATCTTCTAGTCACTATTATTCTGAAGTAATCTGCTTACGATGTCGGAGATGGTTTCTTAAATGAAGGAAGGTTAGACGAAGAGGAAGATCTTCTGGCTGTATCTATGTAAGTAAAAGACGCGACAGAGGAGGATTGAAGAGAAGAACAAAAACCAAATACAAACCGACAGTAAAGCAAGCAAACTGTGTTAAAACACAAGTATATTGCAGGTAGTTTTGCAGTTGAAGGAAGTTCAGACGCAGAGGAAGACCTTCTGGCATTATCTAAGTAATATAAGAACGAAAGATTCGGAGAAGGATTGAAGAGGAGAATATCAATCAAATACAAACCGACAGTGAAGTAAGAAAACTGCATAATTATGTTACAGTGGTAAACGGTGAGTGTCGACACTGTGCCGCATCAAGGGTGGCGGGTGGCCGCCCCTTGCCATCTTCGTCGATTCTAGCACGGTTTCTTGCACTGCATCATACCTGCAGCACAGTATCCGGGAAACTGAACGCACTTCAGGAAAAATGTAGCAATACCCTGGAATGATTAACTTTTTAGTTATAGTAAGACTGCGGCTGTGGATAAACTCACTTCGCAGCAGTCAGTGCATTGAGAGAACATATAAGTCCAGATATAGAAGAAGGCCCCGAAAAAGGCCACAAAGAACGACAGCCAGAGCAAGACAATTAGCCATAAAAGGAAATACAGTGGATTCTTCATTGTCAATTATGTGGGTATATTTTTCTTTGGATGCTTGTTTCGAATACTGAATTCCTGATATTCTGACACAAGTATGTTTTTTACAGATTGAACAAGAGCTACTTGATTAGATAGCTACGAAAAACTATTTATTTAAGTTTTATTTAAAAATATTATAGTCTGGAACTTGAGTTCGGCACGTATTTTTTCTTGCTCGCTCCAAAACTGATCTCGCCCTCAATTTTATTCTTCGCTTTTAGTGTTTCTTATTCTATGCGCTCTCTGCAACTGGAGTATATTCAGATATGCGTTGGTACTGAGAGTACAGCACAGTGGGCTTAAGAGCTAATTTGTTTCAAGCAATTACAGAGGTTTTAAGAACTAAAAGTATATGTAAAGATGTACAACGGGATGGTACTGGTGCAACATTAATGACTGTAGTTGGTCATGGCATACGGCTCTAGAGCATTGCTTTTCTGAAATGAAAAACTACTACGAGTATCAGCTAACTCTGGAGCTAAGGAGGGCGTATTTCCTCAATGAGGGAAGCAACGAGCAAGCGCATGTACGATGTGAGCGACCCAAGTGCCCAGGCCCAGGGGCTGCGTGCAACGAAATTAGCGCCTTGAGGATATGGACGACTGTGTTCCATCGTAGGCCTACAAAGATACGATCACTTAAATCAGCGATTACCCGGTGCCGGAGAAGGTGGCATATTTTCGATACTCCTTTCCGAGAATACACCGCAGTTTGAAAGCAAAGCAATGCTATGGTCTACCGATCCCGGATGTGCCAGATGCAGCAGTACAGCCGGAGTGCAAGCACATCAACGAGCTGGGTCATTACCTGTGGCGGTTTCTGCAGCGAGCAAATGTTTCTGTTCTTCCTCTGCGGTGCAGGGCCGAGAATACGCTGAGAATACGGTAGCCGCGGCCTTGCTGCTTTGGGGAGGCGACACTCTGAA
This sequence comes from Drosophila miranda, assembly GCF_003369915.1. Classification (NCBI taxonomy): domain Eukaryota; kingdom Metazoa; phylum Arthropoda; class Insecta; order Diptera; family Drosophilidae; genus Drosophila; species Drosophila miranda. The sequence goes on along the minus strand of NC_046677.1, from coordinate 13,257,476 downwards.
GATCGTAAGAGTTCGATGCGCGATCAAGAAAAGGCAGATGACTCCGAGCAGAGGCTACAGACCAATAAGAAATTGGCACCGCCTGTCCACAAATATGTGTCCATGCAGCCCAGCTTGCTCTCAGAAGACTCAGATACAAGATACAGAAGTTAACTTCACGGTTGCGATGATTATCAAGGATGGTCTGCCGACATTTTCGTCCTCTAATAGCTAAAACCATTAGCTGTTAAAGTAAAAAAAAAAATGCATAAATATATATTTTTGTTTACTAAAATAAATTCTTTTTTTTAATTACATACAAGGCACAGTCCGTACCATCGAGAAATATCGTGGGATAGAACTCTTTCAACCGAGTCTATTTTTCAAGATCGTGGCTCCAAGTCTCCCTCCCCTTCGCATTAACCTGCAGTTTGCATCCATAAAATTCAATTATGTGTTCTTCATAACTTCACATTCATTCCTATTATGCTTTATGCACTTTGGGCTCAGCTCTGAGAGAGCTGCATATCTTTCCCTCTCAACCCCTATTGTTGCATAAATCAAGGCGAATTTCACGCATACAAACAATGCAAAGTGCGCGTAACGAGCGCTTCAATTTAAGAGAAAGACTTTCGGTTTTATTTTTGGTTTTCCTCCTCTGTTTTCGCTGCGATGAGTGTGAGAGCAGGCAACAAATTCAATTTTTCATTTTGAGAGCAGTCAGATTGCCGGCTCTCGGTCCCTGCCCACTCGGGTCGCCGCCATTCCAACAGTTTGGAAACACTAAAGTTGAATTACAATTGCAGTTTTTTCTGCCTCTCTGTTTGGCATTTTGTTTTGCTTCATTTTTGCCGTCGACTTGGTGTTAAGAGATTTTTATGTGCCTACATATTTGAAATGCTAAAATGATGTATGGCACCCTGGCCAGACTAAAACTCTTTTCTGTTATTTTTTCTGGAACGTACGCGTACGTACGGGTATGCGTATGTGTGTGTGCATGTGTATGAGTATGTGTGCGGAGGAATGGAGGGATGGAGGGTGCTATAAAATGTCCATTAAGCTTTTCGAGGAAACCTGCTGAAATGCACTTTTCGCATTCTAAACTGCCAACAGGTTCACTTGATGATGGCTAAATGGAATGGAGTTGGTCTGAAGAGCTGCTCGCGGCTACTTGAACATTTTCAGGATGAGAGAAAGTGGACTTTATGGGGAATGAAGGAAGAAAGCTCCACTCAAAACAATTGCGTAAATTGTCTGCATATTGCTCCCCATTTTCGTCACGCCATTTCTCGCTGGCTAATAAAAATCTATTTATTTCGCTCTTGTAAATCACAATTATGCTGTCATCTATTAGTTATTAATATAGCTTTCCTTGGTCATTTATCACACACACACACTCGTATTCCTCTCGAAGATTAATGATTGGGAAAGTATCCCCATAATCAAGTGATTTAGGTCTGCTCTTTGGGTTTGCTTTCGTATTTTTTCCTCTGCTTCTACTTCTACTTCGTGTTCAGCTTTTCGATTTCTTTGTGAGTGTGTTTTTCCCTTGTATCTTATGTTTTGGGGAAGTAGTAGGCTTGGAGGAGTGTCCTTCAGCAGACACAAAAACATCTTGATTTGTCAATATTTTATTTATTGCCCATTGTGTGTAATTAGAGCAGGCGTTTTATCGTTGATCCATGTTGTCCTCGGTTTGGTCTGGGATTATTTTGTGGCCAAGGGCAAATTGTTGTGTGTGTGTGCCTCGGGAAAAGTTAATTTGAGTTACAGTCTTTGTTTGTGGCAGAGATATGTGCGTTTTGCTTGCATCTTTAAGTTGAATTTTATCAGATACCATTAGGCATGATAGAGGGTTGATATAATTTCTGAGAAATGGTACGGAGTTCCACGAATTCGATAGGACGTTACCTATTCAGTATGCTTTCATAAAGTATGATGCAAACATGGAAACCAAAGGACAACAAGATTTCTCATTATTTTTGTTTGCGAGTGAGTGGGCTCTATTATCCCTTTAACATATGGATTTTATTTCTAATTAATATTAGTGGTTAATAAGCCATTTGACAACTTGTTTTAACTGAGTAGCGAAGCGGCTATGACTTGGCGGTTCGAAGGCGATTTCGACTAGCTCCACGCCACGAAAAGAAGTTGAGCGAACGATCACGCGATGTAACGTCGCGACGGTCTCAATGCCAAAACGGAAACCATCGCTGTACGCGTGTGCAGAGGTGGTTTTTGGCTGTGCATGTGAAAGAGTTACAGTTAGTTTCATACACTGGCAATAACAACACAATTATAAGCATGCTTCAGCGCTTATGTAAAATGATTGACATATGAATAGGGAAAGTGAGAATATGAATTAATATAATGAATTAATGAATATAAAAGAGAAAGATGGGCAGCTAATTTCCCAACCCTGCAGTATTGCTTCAGAATCAATTTATCTTTCGTATAAGTAGTATCAACTAAAAGTTCACTTACAACGAAAACTTGGTCTGTCAGTTATATATTTCTTTTAACAACAGTCACACAAAAGACCACCAAATCGTCTGCGAGAGTCCAATAAAACAAGAGTCAAAAGAAAAACGCTATCTAGTGAATCGTTTGTGGGAAGAGCGACCCCGACCTTTGACCAGACAACCAAACAATACCCAGACGCATTCAGCTAGATGACCCCAATGGAAATAAAACGCATACTTTTTGCAACATTTGACTGGACTGGTGATGCTCGAACAATCCCCCTACCCCACGTAGTCCGGACCGGACCCCATTGTGGACCACTGAAACAATCGTGGCGCTTCAAAAGGACATTCGCTGCAAGTGTTTCGCGCTGCAATTCGGTGCGCTTTATCCTGGCCTGGACAATGTTCCCGACACCCTGCTCCTGCCTGCCGCCATGCACATAGTTGACGCATTTATTGTTTCATTTTGAATATCCTTTGACTAAGCTCGCTTCGTTTTTCTTCCCCTCGAATGGACATCTGGCATTGTTTTCTGGGCTGATTGTTTGCGGTCCGGGCTTTGGCTAACTTTGGGTCTTGTATCCCAAGTGTTATGCATAAATGTCTATAATTTAAACACGAGCATTATGCTTGCCTGTGTTACTCTCTACTTCTTATCTGCCCGACGCTGACTCTTCTTCCCAGCGGGAGAGGGCTACAATTCAATTGCGGAGGATAACTCACACTGAGACAGTAAGACAGTGAGACAATTGCATTTCTCTGGTACTCCCAAGTGTGTGGACCGAGTCCTCGTCTGCCTTGTAATGCAAGCCAACAAATTGACTTGGCCCTAAATTATACGCCACTCAGTGGCGTAGCCCAAAGGGTTTGCTTTTCAGCTTGTTCCTTTCAAAAAGGAATTTATTTTATTTATAGAATGGGTCAGCGATTCACCGAATTAAGGTGAAGAAATGAAAATTGTATTTAAAACTAGGGGTAAGCCCACAGCCCACTCGCTTCACTCATGCGTCAACCTCCGACTCACTCGCTTCGCTTGCGCGCGCTGGTAACATATCGGACGACGACCAATACTTTTTTTTTATAAAAAAAGGATATGGTACATTTGTAATCATGGAATCAAGTTAGATGAAATTTCTCTGTAAAATTAACTATCCAACGCAAGACCCCCTTTTGAATGTGTGTATTTCGCTCCACTGACTTCAGCTCTGTTTCTATTTCTATATAGTGACTGAGTGGCCAAATATTTGAGTCTTGGTATGTGTGAAACAGTTGCACTCTCCCCTTGGCTGACACACAAATGGAGATGTGGACTAATTTGGAAATCAGAATTGTCATATCAACAGATGGAACCCAGCAGGTACGGAGCACAGAGTACAGTCGAGATTGCTCCAGCTGCTGCCTGCTCATAGCGCCTCACGTTAATTGCATTGAATCGGGGCAGGTTGAACGCCTTCGTTTCGGATTTGCTCCATTCCCACAACCCTACTGCCATCGGTGGTGTGGGACCCTTGACTGAACTGTCTAATATGCTAATTACACTGCAGGCAACAATGCTGAGGGGGCTTTGGGTCCGCATCGACTCCATGGCTCCATGGTTTCCCTCCTCTATGCCCCATACCCAGAAGTGTACTCTTATGTGTGGGACTGCAATGCGTTTGGGTCGTTCATTTTTGCAGGGGATTTGTGCAGATTGAGAGACGTACTCGTACTCGTACTCGTACTCGTACTTGTATAGGATCGGTCTGCTGCCTTGCTCTGGCTCCTCTGTCTGGGCCTAAGCCGCTTTAGTGAAGTGCCATTTATACGAGTTCAAGAGTGTGTGCCTCTATCTCCCGCTGTTGCCCCTCCCTCACACTGCGTCTGTCTAATTAATTATACTTTTCAATTGTATCGCAAACAATGAGCATGACATTTGCCACTCCCTTCGCTTCGACCTCTGCCCTTCCGCCCTTCTGACGATGCCATCCTTCTGTTGCGCTTACCCATTTCAGTTAGCCGGTTTCGGAACTCTTATCTATGTGGCATACTTTTTGCCGCTTCTGCCTTTCGACACTCCAGCCGAAAGTTTCCAGCGACCCCAATTTGAATTCGTGTGTGTGTGTGTGTGGGTGTGTTTAAGAGCGGCGGAAGATGGAGGGAAATTTGCATGCGACGCAGATAAATGTTTGTCAGAGTCGCTTATCGCAATTTTCCTTTCCTTCACCACCACAAGGGAGTATAAAGAAGAAAAAGCAAAGTCTCATTGTGAAATTAGTTAAAGTTTCTTTTTGAATAGATTAAGCACATTATATGAGAGTTTGTTTAGGTTGTTTAACTGCGAGTGGAAGCGTACCGATATTCTTTTTATTCTGGTGCATTCATAAGAGCTACCAATATATCCTCATTCACTCGGAAATTCCATAACTTATTGTCAAAACTTCATTATTATATTATTTACAGAATTCTTAACCCTAAAAACCAGTCCGCCCACATACGCAACTAACTGTTGGTATCCATATTTAGTATCCATTTAAGTACAATAAACAAATGTTCACTGCATCGGACATTTACCGCACATCTAAATTGGAGATCCCTGCCTCAATCAGCCATTGACGGGCACTTGATTCCCGCTGCCCCTTCATCTGCTGTAACCGAATGCGGTCAATTGTTTGTTATTCGGCAAATATAGGTTTATGTCCAACGTCGGTATGATAAATGCAAATTTGATATGCAATACCGCAGCTGTCAATGATGGAATAATATTTTCAATCATTTTAAAATGCGGCCCCAAGCCAAACAAATTAATCGAATCGCCCGAAAATGGGCGTGCTATTCCGCGATAGCTAGAATAACCAAATGAATGCAAATGAAATTATACCATAATGTGTGTATTTTAACTACAAAATTAGTTTTTATAGTATTTTTTTTTTTTTTTTGTGAAATTTATATATGTGGAATAATTTCAGTTGATTGAGTTTTTATACCAGATACTCAAAAGGAGTATAGGGGTATATTTGATTTTCAAAAGCCGAGGCGATAGAGCCATGTCTGTCTGTCCATCCCGATGAGCGTCTAGATTTCAGAGACTATAAGAGCAATAGAAACCAAATTTGGTGTCCACACTCCTGCGATATTTCACTGTTACTGTTAACGCAGAATCATAGAGAATGACCATATCTAGCAAATTGACGAATCTTGATCAAATCAGATCATTATTATACACAAATGGAAAAAATCAATTTGCTCTGGCTACACTGCGCCCTGCACGTTCTGGCTTGTTTTTCTGTCTCTCTCTCACACATCCTCTGTCGTTTAATCTTTGTTCCCTCTTGCGAAGGGAGCCATACTGGCTAAGTATCGGGTATATATGTAGAGACGCGGCCGAACAAAAACTCACAACGTTTTCGATCGATTTTAAAAAATGTACATTAATTTTTCAAATTTTTATTTGATTTATTTCGGTATTACAATGACGATTTTTAGCTCATACGAGTTCTATTCGTTCGTCCACTGTCCTCACTGTTAACTAGCCATCAAAGTGAAGATGCTCTGTCCTTGGAATGCGCACAATGTAGCATTTTAACGAAAAAATATACGATTTCTGTTAACGGTAGGGCACTGAAATTATTGACTGAAACAAGTTAGTTAGCTTGGTACATGTATATTTTATTAAAACTATTAATCAATTATTATAGAAACTAAGCTTATAATAGTACTGGTGATGTGAAAAGTGTATGTGCTGGTTTCAAACACATAACAAAATATAAGCAATTTCTTAAACCACAAAACATATTAAAAAACACAATTATTTAAATCGTGGAATAGACATGAAGATTTTCTTATTACATAAATTTAATTTCTTATGTTATCCGAATACCCAAAAATAAGAGCGATTCACAATTTATTGAAAAACTTCTATGTTCATTATGCATCTATGTTCGAGCCGAATACCACCTCGGCAGTGGGTCAATCTTAGGCCAATCGAACCCTTGTGGAACTGAGCATTTCCATTACAGCAGATGAGACTTAATTCATTTTATTAAAACCGATTAGCTCTTCTTTTGGGACTTTGGGGGAAGCCAAAGCCAAAGACAAAAAACCAACCAAAAATAAAGGGAGAGAACCATAAGCCAAAGGAACACAAATGCAAATGAAATCGTGCGTAAAATGCGAACAAAGGAAAATCGTTTGTCGTTACATCTCTCGTCTCAGAGCAAAAAATATTGCAAAATACATGAGAGTCAATACGTAACATACATATATGTAGATACGACGAGTATGTATGTATGTACATACGAGTATATGAATATGGAAATTGATGTATGAGAAAATTGCAAAGGACACGCAAAGCATTTTGTTCTGCCAGATTGAATGATTGAGGATGGGTAGCAAATTGAGAAATTCGAATTGGGATTCTGATTCTGATTGAAGGCTGGGTGAATGGCTGGTGAGTGGCCTGGGGAACCCTAACAAAATGGGCTTTGATTTCTGCACAAGCCAGAGCAGTACAATTGAGCAGTAATAAAATTTCGACTGCTTTTTGCAACCTGATGGTCTTCTTGCCTGGCAGCTACTTTGAGCATTCAGAACTGGCGCTTTTCCAGCTACTTTGCATAATTAATTGTTGCTGGCAGTGGCAGGAGCCTAAGTGGCAGGAGCTGAAGCACAAGCATCTCCTCATCAAATTACATATGTTCAATTTCGAAATATTATTGCCTGATTTGCATATTGGCTTGAAGGAAAACATTCTAAATCAGCTTTCCGAATAATTTCCGAATAATTTCAGGTGTGCACAAAGTTATTTATCTTGATTATTTATTCAAATATTTATGCCTAAGTAGTTTTTGTTTAATGTGCATCACCAAATGCTGAAAAATGTCATAACAATTGGTAGAAAATTCTATATTCTGCATTATAAAAAAACACACGCGTCTTCAAGCTTTTTAGATCAACAAACACATTAGCAGAATCCACAACTAAAAGAACTTGTTCTTCACCAACTTCTTCAATTTTCAGAAATTTCATCAAGGAAAACATTCTCCCAGCATCCAGTGAATTTATCTCTCTTCCACTTGTCTGTTTTATTTTTAAGGAGCAGGAATTTTAATTAAAATTCGCGACTTCAATTTGCAGAATGTTTTCTTTGCAAGGTCTTTATGTTTTGGAAGCAAACAGTCGCTATTTTTTTTGGCAAATTGTCACATAATTTTTCAAGTGTAATTTAAAATGCATTTTCAAGTAAATGATGTGCGGCATTTTAATTAGCTCTTCCCCAAGCAAAACTAATTCAATTTGCACTAGCGGTAGAGCAAGAGAGAGGACAACTACCAGAGTAAGAGAAGTCCTAACACAGAAATTGGCTGCATTTTCCTTTTTTTTTTTTTTTGTAAAACTGAGAACTTCAAAGACAAGTCAAGATGGTTGGTTCCTTGGCTGGTTGAAACGACTTAACGACTTCTGCCGCCTGGCATACAAATTAGTTTTTTCCGGAACGAATGCTGGCGAGAGAGATTGAAAGCGATGTTGGGTAAGGAAAATTTCGCTGCGAAGTTTTTTTGGTTAACCGAAAAAATTAAAACATCATCATTTGGTGCACTCAGCCAAAAAGTCAACTCTACTCGAACTTGACGCGGAGTCAAGTCAAGTCAACTCAACTCAACTCGACTCGACTGAATTCGGTTGAAGTCCCTGGGTGTGATGTATGTTGAATTTCAATTTCGGTGGCCTGTCACGCAGGGGCCGTGCCCGTGGCCGTGGCCGTGTCGGTGGTTCATACATATGAAAAACATTAAGCATACGCACGGTTGCACAATTTTAAATGGCACGCGCAACAAGCCGCCAACAAATTTCTGCCTGCGAGTAAAATCAAACCGAGTTAAGAATTTTTCTTTATCTTTTCTGTTTGACTAACCAGCCGTGTACCCTGTGAGTCGGCAGAGGGAGTGGCGGATTAGTTAGATTCTTGACATCTCTGGCCCCTAGTGCGTTCCCTGGTGTGTCTCCGTCTTCTTTGGCTAAAAGTTTTCCCCAGAGAGACTGCGACGTAGACTGTGTCTCATGTGACGTTAGCTTTCAAACATGGAAAACATTTGTGGCTTCTTGCTGTTGCTTTTGGTGTTTGTGTTTCTGTTTCCAGGCTGTTCAGGTGATTCGCAAATAATCAAGAAACTTTTCGTATTAATTTGAGACGAGTTTTTCTTTTTGTGTCCCGAGTTGTTGCCTCTTATTGACCTCAATTTATGCAGACCACGTTGGCTTCTGGACTCGACTAGGAAACTAAGAATTTGTCGAGGATTTGCTGGTGAATATTGCTTGTGGTTTGACAACAAAACCCTGTAGGAAGAGGAGGTGGGACCCATTGTGTCAATTAAAATTTGATTTTGTCGCCAAGCTGAAAAATAAAATATTTTCAAAATTGTGATGACACCTTCTCTCAATTTGTATTTATTTTCGCCTCTAGCCTTAAGATAGAACATATATATTTAGTAAGCATCTTCATCTTTCTCTCTTTTATTGAGGATACAAAATTTTCGAATCATCGACTTAATGGGTAATCCGGATTTTAGCCATGACCGCACACCTATCGATGTTTTTTTGTACCCAATACTCGATTTTTCACGTCGAAAGAGGCTGAAGAATTCTCGTTTTAGAGTAATGCCTTCTAAGAAAAAAAAGTTCTTTAAAAACTTATTAAAGAACATAGAATCATTTCCAATAATAGTGGCATATTTTTTGTGTACTATATAAATCATTGAATCATAGAATACAAATCAAAATATAAAATATCATTAAGAACCATATTCTGGTTGTGACGGTTCTATATTAGGATCCGAAAACAGACATAAAATTTCTGAATTCTGAAAAAAAGTGAAAGCTTAGAGGTAAACATTGAACCATAACAATGATAGCATAAAGTTCTATAAATATGATCTATTTATCTGCTGTCAGAGCCACCAATATGTTCTCCGGTACGCATTGAGAATAGTGGAGATATTACACTTCGTCCTGTGTTCGTGTAATGCATGGGAGCGTAATTTAACGTAACCAGCTCGTAAGCTTCTTTACAGTACTTTTAATCAATAATGTTCTCGTTACAGTATCCATGTGGTATCAGGTTCGACTGGATTCCGGGCCAAGTGCACTTCCCGATCAGTTGGCGATGCACTGGGGTGTTGCTAACACCGCCAAGATCTTCTTGGGGCTCAGAGATGTAGCCCCAAATATAAATGCCATCTATTTCCACTTCCTGATAATATAAGTCGAAGTCGTAGTTGAAGCAATGGTAGCCGAGGCCCCCTCGCCCTAAGGTGAAGCATTTGAAGCTCTCTCCCGCTGCGGCACTGGTGGCATCCCAGTCGGCAGACATAACCGCGTACTTGGAGCTCGCTGCGGGCGGATATAGGCTCCGGCTTAGTGAGAGAAAAACTGCAGAAAGATGAAAACGACGTCGTTGCTCTTGTTCTCATCAGGCATACACTGGAAGGGACTTCAGTCGCTAAGTTCATTGATTTGGAAATTTATATTAGCCGAGAAATTACCCAGGAATTCGTTGCCTCGACTGGAGTATCCTCGACTGGAGGATCCTCGACTGGATCCCCTAGAAGCACCCTCATGAATCGGGCCCTGTCGGCTTCGGCCTCCTCGGGGCTTGGATGTGCTCCCAGTGTCCTCGTCAGGCGTAAGGCCAAACTAGTTTTCTTAGAAATCTTATCAATGCGCCATCCGCCGCAACTGATAAGCCGCTCGACGCTCGATCATTCTAAATGGCGCATCAGGAAAATAAATTCGTGTTTTGGAGAAGTAAAACATCCAAAAAGTATTTATTTTTCACTCTCATAGTATGTAGACTACAATGTGGTACAGTTTGCAGGCAAAAAACAACCAATAATAATCTATAATCTTTGGACTATTGGCTAATATTGGGCTGCATAACCCAACAGCAGTTGCGCTGAACATCTGAAAGGTGGTTTGTTGATTTTTTGATTGCAGAAAATACATATGTTCTTTGCTTTCGACTTAATCATATTAGTTTTCTTATTATTTGAGCTCCTTCAATCGAAAATTATGAAAATGCATTCATTTCGGTTCTTTCCACGACTATGACTATCCGATTACGCTCACATTCATTTAATGGCCAAAGATCATAACAATGTATATTTTTTGATGATAAGAATTTATCTAAATTCTGAAAGACGATTTATCCAACTCACATGCAATGCTTAAAATTAGGGGATGTTCTTAATTAAATAAATATAAAATTAGCTAGTTGTAACGTTGCGTGTCGCGGCATTATTCGGTACTCATCTGTTTATCCTCTTTCCATCTTTTGACCAGTAATCATGGTCATTCCCCATGAATATGCGTTTTTGGTTTTTGCGCATCTTTAAAATTTGGAATGTCAGAGATGTTCGTCGTTTGCTGAGGCGGAACGGGGCTGGTGGGAGACTAACCGCGTATCGGGACGGATGGACAGACAGAGAAACAGACAGATAGACAAGAATATATAGCTGAAATCGCATCATTCATCCACATCCACCACAAAACTAACTAATATATCCCTAAACTCTTCGAGTACTGGGTATAACAATCCTAGTAAGCACTGCATACGATATCAAATCACTTTATATCTAAATATTTTAACACCAAGTATTTTTACACATTTCCTTAACACGAAAACTTCCTGACATTCGGCCTCGATTTCTTCAGTACTGCATAGCGATTCGGTTGATCGAAATATAGAAAACATTCACAACTGCAGGACCTGCAGCAGCTCAAAAGGATCAGAGGTTTTTCCGATCCTCCCTAATCTGATCATCGTTTTTACTTGATGGTGAGTTTAAGCCCAGTTACTACGTATCCCCACTTATATAAAGCGATATAGAGACTTTTGTAAGCAGTTAATAAATAGGAGAATCTTTAGTGTCTTTAGATAGGTGTTTGGGGGTGCACTCAAAAAGCTAAACTATAAATTAAATCCATATTTACATAATTAGTGAAAGTTCTTCAGCATGTTACCATAGACTGGTATGGATTTTTACGCAATTATTAAGATATATTTGTAACCGTCCCTTACACTATCATAGTAAATCCATTTAGCTGCCACATTTCTGATCTATCTAATAATTATGTTCTTTGAAGTTGCTGGAAAAGTAGTCTAAAGCATAAATCAAAAAGCTGACGATCAACTCAGTTTGCGTTAGTATTCATATTTTGTATTTTACGACTCTGCTATAAATAATCCTTATTTACTTTTACACAGCACACATCGACTATACACAATCATGAGTTCGCGACTGCTGATGGCCCGGTCAGTGGTGAAGAGCGTGAGCCACGACCTGATCGGCCGTCTGGTTTTGAACCAGCGGCATCTTGCATCGATAGCCTGTGCCGACGCCCATAAGGGAGGAAAAGGACTCGTCCTGGGGCTGTACGAGAAGGAGGCGGAAAAGGGGCCACGTCTGACGCCAGCTGGCGAGAAGATCGACGACCGTCTGAACGGCAAACTGAATGAGCTGATATGCGAGACCAAGATCAGTGGTCGCCTGGGGCGCGGCAAGGTTTTCAACAACATCGACGAAGAGTTCCAGTCGGTGTGCGTGGTGGGCGTTGGTATAGAAGGCATAGGCTTCAATGAACTGGAGATGCTCGACGAGGGCATGGAGAATGTCCGCGTAGCCGCAGGCGTGGGTGCCAGGGCGTTGCAAGAAGTCGAATGTATTGAGGTCCATGTGGATAGCATGGACTACCCGGAGCAGGCGGCCGAGGGCGCATCCCTGGCCATTTGGCGCTTCGAGGAGAATCTGTCCAAAAAGTTACGCTCGATCCAGCCCAAGCTGGAGTTATTTGATTCGCCCGATACTGACTCTTGGACGAGAGGCCTCTTCAAGGCGGAGGCGCAGAACATCTCACGCAGAATCAGCGAGGCTCCGGCCAACTGCATGACACCCACCGCTGTGGCACAGGTTGGTGTGGATATGCTCTGCCCGTGCGGCATCACCGTGGAGGTGCGCACCATGGAGTGGATCGAGCAGCAGCGGCTGCACTCCTTCCTGATGGTTGCCAAGGGGAGCTGCGAGCCTCCTGTCGTACTAGAGCTCGCCTACTGCGGCACCTCGCCCGAGGACAAGCCAATCTTGCTGGTGGGCCAGGGCTTAACCTTTAATTCGGGCGGAATCAATCTGCGTCCATGCAAGGGCATGGCTGAGTTTCGTGGCGATGTAAATGGAGCTGCTTCCATCCTGGCGGCCATGCGAGCGGCTGCTGCCTTGTCACTTCCCATCAACATAACGGCCGTCCTTCCCCTCTGCGAGAACATGCCCTCTGGCATGGCCGTCAAGCCAGGAGACGTGGTCACCCTCCTAAATGCCAAGACCATGGCAATTCGAAATATGGACCGCGCTGGCGTAGTGGTCATTGCGGATCCCATGATCTATGGCCAGCAGACATACAAGCCGCGACTGGTTGTAGACATCGGATCCATGTGCAAGGGCATCAAGAAGGCCGTGGGCGGCGGTGCAACGGGTATCTGGTCTAATTCGCACTACGTCTGGAAGCAGTTCCAGAAGGCTGGGTCACTCACCGGAGATCGGTTGTGGAGATTCCCGCTGTGGGACTTCTACAAGCGCCGGGTGGCAAATCACAGAAGTTTTGATCTCTCGAACGATGGTGATGGGCTTGCCTCATCTTGTCTGGCGGCTGCAGTGCTTCACGAGCTGGTCCCCTGCTCCGATTGGGCTCATCTGGACACGTTTGGCACAGGGCTAATGTCGACGTACGGCCTGATACCGTATCTCCGAGCGGGCCAAATGACAGGACGTCCCACTAGAACTTTGGTGCAGTTTCTATACCAGTTGGCGTGTCCCGGCGAGTTCAGCTCTTGATTGGATGTATATTTGTTTTTTAGATTTTCTATATTTTACCCGAATCGACTTATTCTGTCTAATACGACAGAGCAGACAAGTACAGAGTACACAGAGTGAATGTATTGCAGTATCTAATGCAACAGACAAACACACATACAATAGCAAAATCGATGTAAAAGTAAATTATTAGTTTTCGACCTAGCACAAATTTGATGCAATTGTTTTCTTCTAATATTTTGTAATTTGGAATTTTGTGGTATTTTTTGTTAGTTTTAGTATATCTTGGTATTTTGTTTTCCAATAAATACTACATATACTGCCATAGAATGTAGAAGAAAATATGGAATATAAAAAGAAAGAGTAGGATTGTTGGTGTTTGTCCTTGAAGGACATGTGATGTATCATATGAAAGGTATTGAATCGTACAATTTTTATTTTAAAACTTAAAGCAGTTACGGTCCCTGTTTTCAATGGAATAACGCTTAAAGCAAAAATTTAAAGTTTCCTCTTTTTCATTTTCTTTTCTTATTATACCACTATGAGAAGATATATATATATATATCTTAATTAATATTTATGCAAAAATTAGAATAAACAGCAATTTTGAACAATTTTTTCGAAAAATCAGTTCATAATATTAATATTTAAATTAATATAATATAAAATATTAATTTAAGAGTATTCGTTTGTCCCCTTTCCACTGACATACATTTATTTGATTAGCGTTTTAGAATATTTTATTTGTTTTTTCCGCACATGTTTTTTATTCCGCTACATCTTTCGATCTCTTCACCCACTGTTACCAGCCGCTATTTCACGTTGCCTTCCGTTAGAGAGCGCACACTGCACGATGAATAGTGTATGATAGAGAGAATGCATAGATTAAACTTTGCTTCGTCAACTAGAACTTTGAGCCACACTGTACAAACTTGACCATTAAATCAAAAGAATTTGTAATAAATTCTATTCGAATTTTGATCACTAGGTAAGTGACACTAAAAATATCAGCAGATCAACGCAATTTAGGAAGAAATAAATTATATATGTAGTTAATAAACTCTTAAAAAAAAATAGAACATTAACTAAAAATAAATAAAAAGCATTTAAAACTAAAATACATTCAGTCAGAAAATATAAAATACAAAAAACACAATAACAAAAACAATAAAAAAAATCGGTTCACTGTACTGCACTTTGTGCTGCGATGGATCTGTGAACTCCTTGTGGCTAGCGCATTGCCATAAAGTAGAAACACTGTAGCGTTAGAAGTCTGTAATATGTATGTATGTACATATATGTACACATGTTTTAAAAAAAAAAACTAAACTAATCACGTGGAAGGAGGTCGCGTAGCCACTGAAAATTGAATTGTTTATACTGGCTATAATAATGATGGCTATAATAATATACGAACTGATCGTGATTCTGCAATCTGTTAGATATGGTCACTCTCTATGGTTCTGCGTTTTTTTCGTATCTTCAAACTAACGGGTATTCAAATAAAAAACTGCACGACAACCGAAGAATATTGCAAATAGAAATTGGCGTTTACAAATAGTCCGTCAGTATCCATACCTCCAACCAATTCAAATACATTTCTCTTTATCGATTTCAATGAATTTTCATTGATATTCCTGTTTTTTGAACGGTTCCCTTGTCCGTTTCCCAGGACGTGTGTTCTTAAATCTGGAATTCATCCATGGTGGTTCGGTATCTCAATCAAAATCAATTAACTCACCCAACGTTAAGCTACCGATTGTTGCCATTTCATTTCCTCTCAGAGATACACGAGGTCTCCAATTCACCAGATGGCCTTCCCCCACTCCTGAGCAACCCTGGAAAGAATTTCCCCACTCCTGTTCCTACCTCCCTGGATAGCATGTCATATGTTGCCCCAGGCAACAAAAGCGCAAAGCATCAACTTTTCCAAATGAAGCCAGAATGCGCCACGAAACAAAAAAAGGGTCTCCCCAAACAAGGGGCGCAAGGGGTCCGGGAAGAGTCCCCAAATTGGGCGAGACAAAGGGAGGAGGGTGGCAAACGGATGGGTCGGGAAAGCCCTTTTGTCAACATAAATGAAATGCGCCCACAATTTCAAGTTTGGCGACGGCGCGTCCTCGCTCTCGCTCGCTCTTCATTCTCTCTCTTGCTCAATTCTAAAAGTATAAAATGAATGAAAAGCGAAAAGTACAATAACAACAACGGCAGCAATGAAGAGTGGTTAAGAGGGTGGTGCGGGGCACTCAGTGGTTGGAGCTGGGATTGGGGTTTTCCGGGGCTGGGAAAGCAGCGAGTTGTTCTGTGCTCCAAACATACAAAAGAAATGACATTCGAGTGCAGTGCAGTGCAAAAAATGACATAAGAATGCATTAAAAGCGCGCGTCAACGTTGACTGACTATGCGGCAGGGACAGGATCGGGAAAGGGTCTGAGACTGGGACTGAGGACAGGACCAAGGGCAGGGACCAGAAAACAGACAGCCCGACAAGGACAGCATAGCCAGAAACCCCGAGAAAAAGCTTTTCCAACAATGCAACAGACGAGACGGCGTCAAGTCGACTTCCACATCACAAGCTAGCCTCCCCCAGAGGAGACACCTCCATCTGTACGTCCATCTCCATCTCTATCGCCCCTGGAAGACCGAAAGGCGAAAGACGAAAAAAATGCTCGCACAAAATGACAAACAGTCATACTGATTGAATAATGGTCGTAAATCGCATTGCTGACATTACTCTACGTACGGCGGAGGTGGAGGCGGCTAGGGGATGGTGCCTCATCGGTGGGGCTCAGTGCTAGTGAGGCCTGGACCTGGACCCACCCCAGTGATAGCGACGGTGTAGAGCCATTGGGTTCAAGTTTTTCGTTGTTTACCATCTCGAACGTAGCGGAGCCAGTCGTCATCCAGCGTGACAGCAATCGCATTTAAAGTGTTTGGCTTTCCCTCTCTATCGAACTGGAACTATCCATGGCAGTCCTCAACATCTATCTCCCTCTAGAATTTTTAAAGTGTCCACCAAAACTGCGTTGACGGTTTGCTTTTCACTTTTCCGTTTGGGGATAGGTTGGTGCAAAGTTTTGATGTTTTTTTTTAGCTTCTGGGATTTATACCGAGCTTGTTGCCCCAGCTCGCAAATGGATTAGAGCCGTGAGATGGTTGACAGGATTTTTTCCCCAGAAAGGGTTTGCAAGGGTGGAACAGTTGATGTTAAATTGATTGGTGCCAATAGGATTTGGCAGGGACACCATCTCCATCAGGAATTGGTGTCGCCCGAAGTGAACATGATCGGAGAAACCTTGTCCAATTTGAGGAATTTGCCGCTATACCAGGGGAGAAGTCTATTGAGACTTCCTAATTAAAAATTCTGTGAACGTTGTAAATCAAGGCACAGAAACCAGGGCACCTAGTATCGGTCATAGAGCGGGAAGTCTCTAATATTCTACACATAGATGGGATACGTTTTCGTAATTGATCGCATCTAAATAATAGGCCTTAAGGACGGTATGCTTAAAACGAAAGTAAATTTGACAGATACACAATCTTCGTTTATGGAAATTTCCATATTTAAGTACAACTTCCCACCGAATTCCACCCCCATTAGGATTACATTGCCACCCCTAAAACCATCTCATAGCTTCATCCGTCACTATTTTTCTCATCTCCACTTCTAAACTACTTGCCATAACCTTAACTTTACGTTCGAGCAATTTAATTTGAGCATTTATAATGGTCACAAACCATTAGCACCCACACCATCACAGTTTGCTTACAGCACCCTCTATCAAATTCCACCCCCTTTTCCACAAATTAAAATGCATTCTGTGCACAAACACACTCGCACTATACGCTCTTCCAGGACATTACAATTTGTCTATGTGCTCGTATGTCTTTATAAGAACAGACGTCATTTCCCTCTCCTTCTTCCGCTTCCCGGCACCCTCCGAATGTCCCTGAAAGGAAGACAAATCAATAGCCGCAAATTTTGACATTTGTCCAACGACTTTGCAGCACTACTTTGCGTTGCTTAACCCAAGAGCGGACAGACATTTGCAGTTTTATTAGAGCCCAAATTCCACCCCCAGCCCTCTGGATGAACGGAATTAATACATTTGATATTGGAGCCCCCAGCGGAAACTGCGAGCATGACGAAGTCGAATGTTGCACATAATTCCTGCGACAGTATTACAGACGCGTGCCTCTAAAACTGGGGTGCTCCACCCCTTGTGGACTTTCGGCAAGGGTGGGCTAAGAAAGTTAAATCCTAACGACGACAACCAATTGATTTATCCAGCCCTTGCAGGCGAGGGTGGCTGATGGATGGCCTTTGATATTTATTTGGCAAATATTTGCTACGGCCAGGTTCCCCTCCATGTGGCATTGTTTCAAGAATCGGATATTGGCTCTGTCCGCTCGGGTTTCCTCAACGCTCGAATCTCTCTTCCCCGCTCCCAATCATGACTTAATTGCCCGCGGCTGCGTTTAAAACATTTACTTTATTAAGACATTTTTTATGTGCCATGCTCCTGCCGTTGCCAAAGTCTTCATCTGTCGTATCGTTTATATCAATTTGTTGTTTACACCAACCGCTTTTCCGGCCTTCTTTCATATTTTTTCAGTGGCTTTATGATTGCTCTTTCGTAATCGAATTTTGTTTGCTTTAAGCCGCTTTGTGTGGCTCAGGCGAAATGTAAGCAAAGTTTACGGCTGGCTGGAAAGTCATCTAAAAAGCCGCGGCTCCGAATTTCAAAAGGATTAACGCTTGTTTGCCAAATATTTGCGGCCTGAATTTCGTGTTACACAAGCTAAGTAATGAAAAGGAAAAGAAATCGCACAGTGGTGTGAATTTGGTAATTACGTTGACAACTAGATTTGATAGATCGGAAAACTACCTGAAGGGATATTATCCAGATATTGAGATGTTTATAAGAATTATTGATGGAAGGAACTCACCCAGCAATCTCCGCTTATTCATAATTCTTATTGTCTTAATGAATGGATCCTTCTTTCAAACCGTTGACACACTGTTCCCTTAAACACTTTTTGAATATCTCAAGCCCTCCTGGCTACCTTCATCCCATATTCCTTGGTGTTTAAAAAAAAGGTCTTATCACTTTCTTATCATTTATCTTTATTATGACCTAAAACCCTCAACAAACACGGCTTCATTTACTTTTCAACAACAACAAAATAATAAAATAAATAAAGAGAAGAAAAGAAAAGAAAAGAGGAGAGAAGCCGAAAACCTCGATGAAAGGCAACTTCCGTGTGCGTAGCCTTTTCCTTCCTCCCTGCTTTGCCATTGTCACTCGAACTTTTTATTTGGTTGGGGAAAAAGTCTGAAAAGAAAAGGAGAACAGAACCTCAGAATGGAGAATCATCCGAAACAAGTTTGTTATTTAGCTTTAGCACCTATCGCCCCTTCACTTTGGGGTATTTACGGTGGAAAAAAGCCGATAGGAAGTAGCATAAACGCCTTTTGAAGGCAAACACTTCAAAACAGAAATGCGCAGAGAAAAACTCGTTGTCCCTTTATGAGCAGTCCGATGCTGCTCGGCAGCTCAATGTTTGCTAATTGATTGCCATTAGATGGTTGATTCTATCCTCGCTTTAGGGACCCCCACTCGAATCGAACACATACCAAAGGCAAACAGTTCCCATCAAAATGGCGAGGAGCAGAGGTCAGAGAAACAAACAAACCACGAGAGCTACGACTCAATGGCATATAAAAAAGCGATTTTAGGGCTGCTGTCTTTGAGCTGGCTTTGACAAAAGGCCTCCATCCCTTGACCTCATCCATTCGTACCCATCCTTACCCCGTTTTCGCAGATGCCTTTCCACAGAATCTGCTCCTTGGGCCTATGCAAACATATTGAACTTCCGCTTGTGTGGACGGCTTGGACATTGCGTTTTGCACAGACTTTCGAACGGTGGATACTCGTAGTGGTGGAGCGGCGTGGAGTGGAGCGGTCGCCATTGTTTGCACTATTTACTGAGGGCAGGCGAAATATTTATTATGCCATCAAACAAAAGCCATGCCATCCACTCAATGAGCTTCTCTATTCTCGGGAAGAACCTTCACACAAAGGTCCTGGCTGCATCCCTTAAGCATAGTCTGATTCTTGCCATGAGTCCGTGAACTTTGCTGAGTAGAAAAGATGTTCGAATAGAATTAAATTGATCAATTCTGAAAATAAAAGTAGTCCTGTGTAAAGAAAATAATAAAATTAAAACTGTTCAATGTCTACTGTTGTACCACATGAACTAAACGTTTCAGTAGGGTATTGGAGCTTCACTTCCCATCAAATAAACATCGCCTTCGATCTGCACCGACCCAGCCTCAACTCGAGACAAGAGAATAAATACATTTCGAGTGGACTTTTCTTGGTCTAGTTCGTATTTCAAATAGACTGCTGCTGCTTTAATATCTTCAGTGGCTATGCCTGTGCTTTGGGCAAAAGATTAAAGGTTGACAAATATTTAAAATATTTCTTTATTGTTATTAAAAAAGAAAAAAAGTGTGTGTTCCTCTTCTCTTGCGCTGTTATTAACTGGGGTTTTTGTAATCCAGCATTATATGGGATGTTGGCCATTAGACGTAATTCAATATTCCATTCAAGAACGAAAGAGCCAGCGCACAATGGCTGGGGCAAGTTTGGAAGGCGGACAAAGGCCAACACGAGGCTGCCGATGGACGTCGGCCAGACAATTAGGGCTGCTCCAACATTTGCCAAAGGGATGCGAATTCCAGGCCCCTTATTTCGCTTTCGTTTTTGAGCGTAACTTGAACTCATTTTGGTCCTTTATTCGCCCCTGTGCCGACATAATGGCCACGTTATGGGATATTAACTTTTGACAAGCATATTTTGTAGACATTTTTTTTTTTTGCTGCCAAATCAGGCCACTAATAGGCTGGTTTTTTTGGATAATCAATCAATACAAGGAAATTTAATGACTTCTTCATGGTGTTCTAGAGTAAAATTTGCTTGCGCATTCAATAACAGAATGCCACTGGATCATCAATCCTTTCATCAAGTTCTGAAAATAAATAACAAGAATGTAGGACACATTTGTGGCTTTTTCAAAAATGGCAATCGTACATTCCCAAATCATACACAAGCAAACCGAAATGACAAACACTCGTAAGCCCCACAAATGCACAAAAACGCACAGTCTCTATACTCTTCCAGAGGGTATTGCAAATAAGGCTAGGAGTTTGTTACTAAATTCTCTTACTCAAGCCCCGACTGCGAATTCCATTTTCGAGTTAAACGATTTTCGACACATGGAAGATGCCAAGAATATCGGCTGAATATTAAACACAATAGAATAGTTGGATCCCAAAGTGTAGTTCCAGCCTCTAGCTGCAAAATCAAAGCCATTATTTCTAGTCCTCTTTTTGTGTCAATGTGAAAATTTTAATGCACAAATTGCATAAATTAAGCACCAAAGACACAAAAACAATCGGAGCGCGTATAATACAAATGAATTCGATTTGTGAAACAATAAAGCTCAATGACATGGCTAGGCCACTGCGGCCGCTGATGGCCAATTATGATACTGGTTTTGATCACGATGATGATGATGATGAGGATAGCGAGGATGTCAAACGAAATAACATCACGTATACGTATGCGCGACGCTGTGCAGTCAATGCAAACTACTCGTATTTATTTGCCTACTGCAAACGTGACAACTAATGCACCGAATTTTCATTCAGTTTCATTTTCATTCCCACATTCATTTGGAGCGTGGCAACGGAAGGAGGTGATTTCCACGCATAATACCTCACGTATCTCAATGCGGAAGTTGGCTTCCCACTTGCACCACGATAAACTTTGCCCCATAATCCCCATAGAGACAATGACTGTCTCGAAAGTTGCTTCCATGACATGTATGTAAGTGGCGAAATAGACTCGAGTATATTTATTTTATTGTACTCCAGAAACATAAACTCGGCAAACTGGTGATGAGAGTTGCCAAATTATTGTCATTAGTTTTCTGAATGAGCGAGGATGAGCTTTTTGGGTCAGAATGGCCCAAAGAGAAGTCTGTTTCCTGTTTCTTGTGGCCTTAGCCAGTTAATTAGATAATTTCCCAATGGCTTGGGACGGCCTGCTACGCCTGCTTCTCTAGTGGATTTTTCGGGGTAAAGTTTTCCCGTCTAATGTCAAACATCAACAACTGGCGATGGAGGTGATTTCTGTTTCTACTTTTATGGGGCTTTAATGAACATCTTTGGAACCCCACTTCTGGCTATTGGTAGGCTTAGTGGGGTTCGGAAATTGCGAAATTTAAAGAGGCAAAACTTAAGAAAGCAAAATCTGAGATCAATTCTGGCTTCACTGACTCGTACATCCGAAAGCTTTTCTCATTAACTTTCTGTTGGAAAAAATCACTAAACAAAAACGTCAGGTTTTTACTGTCAACACAATTTCCCGCTTATCCGCCAGAATGACATGCGAAAGGATGCACAGTGTCCTGTCATTTCATGGCTGTCTGAACTTGAAAGTGGTTCCGATTCGCTCTTTCTCTCCGTCTCTATCCCTTTATTTGTGGAATTCTACGCACAGTTTAATTTCAATTTGGAGTTATGAAAAGAGCAAGAGTGCGTTCAAATTGATTTGCACGCCTCCGTGGCCCCGAGCTGCAGGCTCAGGGCCGTTAATCACTTCGTTAATTAATTGGTAAATTGTGTTTGTAGCGTAAATTATGTCACCGTCGTGCGGCATCAACAACCAGCAGCAACAAAAAGAAAATAACAAAAACAGCAGGCTTTTATATGAGTGTGTTAATACGTAATGAAATAAAAGATTAAATGGGATTTGATGTGACTGATTTTACAAGGGGTTTTGTGGGTTTAAATGAGGGATTATCAAGATTCATTTTTATTTGCTACTCATTTTGCGAAAACCATTTACTTTGACTCAATTAATCCACTACAGTAGTAGGTACTTACATAATCAAGCCAATTGACGCTACATAGAACCGTTATAGAGTTATAGAGTGTATTGCTTTTCTTTATTTAGCTACTACTCGATTATTCAACTCAGATATTAAATATATGTTCTCTACAACATGTATGTTCTCTAAAGGATCCCAACGACAGGAACCGTTTCTGTGACAAGGGGAATTATGTCTTCAATCAGCCTGTCTACCCATTTGTCACGCACTCAAGGAGCCCAGCTATCAATTACCTTCGTTTTCAGGCATGTTTTTGTGCTATCCAGAAAGATTGGCAACAGAAAGATTTCCACTATCGTTTGCGAAGGGACCCGCCTGGATGGTTGGCAATCAATGCTTTACAAATATTTTTCTTACATGCCTCATACGTACGAGGAGGAGACAGACAACAAAGGCTCCCCTCAGCATATTGGTCAAACGGCAATTTTCCTCAATTAACTGCAATTATTAGGCAAAGCAATAGACTGATGGAGAGCGGAGATGGGTACCCAGAGAGTCTGCCTGTTTCACTTGACTGCACTTAATTAGTCATTGGCAAATGATGCTGCAATACTCAATAAATGATGAACTGATTGTACTGCGCTCAAGGACAGATCTCCAATTAAAAGTGTCGCCTATTCGCGCAATTAAATTTCAATTAAAGTGAATCTGTTTTTGGACAAAAGCCGCACCCACCACTCGCTTTTAGGAGTGGGAGATGGGCGTGGCTGGAGCAGAGGGAGTGGGCCACGGAAGCGTCACAATTACATAAGTAAACAGGCACTTTCAGTCTTCTAGCTCTCGGAACAATGTGTTACAATTTAGCATCGCCTTTGAGCTACGTCCTCGCAGGCTCGCATCCTCGTGCCACGCCCGTGGGCGTAATAAACACTTGACCCATAAAACTCACAAGTGTGTAAACCCCATTTCCCCTCTTCTGAGCTCTCCTCACGTGCTTCCCCGAGTGCAATGAAGTCCAAGTGAAGTGCGCACGTGTGTGTGGGAGTATTTGGACAAGAGGAATGGGAATGGGGGTTGGATGTTGGAGAAGGAGCTTGGACTATGCTAATATGGCCATTTGTTTTGGTCTGCTTCTGCAGACGACGATGATGGGAGTTGTCGGAGTAGTAGGATGGTCCTCTGTGACTAGCGATGAGGTTGGGAGCCCAGCTACTTGCTTTGTACTTTGTGCACCTCATTTTAAGCGTACGCTTAACTTTGCCATTTTGCAATTAAAATACTGAATCCAAACGAGTTTCTCGCCATTCCCGCTTCTGCAACCAATCTCGAACGGAACGTCGTGTAAAATGTTTTCTCATTTATTTTCAATTTCATTAAACTTTGTGCCTAGCCATTTGCCCGATGTCACCGTCACCGAGCAGGCACCGGCCAATGTGCAGTGGGCACCGTTGCAATTGCAAGCAGCAAAACAAAACTTATAATTGGTTTCAGTGCTTATTTATGCCGCATTTCTTTCAAAACGAATACCCTTTACCTTCAAAGAATGGACCAATCGGATATGTGCAGCGATTCGCAAACATGCAATATAAGCAGCTCAGCCAATTTTAGGTTGGATGTGAGTTTGCAGAGGTAGGGCTCCAGGGTACTCCTTGAAATAAAAACACCCCTCAAATAATAGCAAATCCTAGCAAGTGTATTCAGTATTCATCGTTGGCCCTACCCAACATTGTTTCATTCTCTCCGTCGACCCACTAAATGCAATTACAGCATAAATCTCTGTCATTAGACTTTGTTTGTTGGGCCGCAGCCTTCGGAGCTTACCTAACACCCCGTCCAGGTGTAGAGTTGAGGTCAACAGCGACTCTAGTAAGTCCTCCACCCGAGCCTTGTGGTAACTGCGGCATACGCAGCGTATGAGTTATGTTTACTTACGCCCTGTATAAAAGATGCACACAATGCACAATGTTTAATAAAAAAAAGTACCGACAATAATTTAAGAGCTAAGCGTAGTACAATGGCAAGCGGCTTGAGAGGACGGGAACAAAACCGCAAAGGATTTGCGCTTTTAAGAATTTCACGCACGATCCCTTCCTAAAACATGTCACTCGATGTTTTATTAACTCAACGCTGGCTCCGTCTCTGTCTGTCGGCCACTCGAAACATGGCAGGAAATCTCAGCTGTCAATACTTGCGGATATTAATCAGAGAAGCCCCACAGGCAGCTAGGAATAAGAGTATGCATAGCATTACGGGCATGGATGTGTATTAAACTCATGGGAGGCATATTAAAAAGGGAAAGATGTGTCCCAGTCCTAGCAGAATCCACACACACTCGCGCACAGAGAGAACACATCAGTCCCATCACGACCAGACGACAATGGAAGAAGAATGCTTTATTGACAGGTGTCGATTAAGAATTTAGCATTTTTTTTTTTTTTTTGTCTTGCGCAGTACATATAAAAAATTTATTACACGCACGAAAACACCCAAACGTGTCACATTTGCCCCAGCAGGCAGCAGGGACCCCTCCGATTGGCACTTGGAAGTGCGCTTATGTCGTGACATGTAAAATAAATCAACCATAGCGTACCCCGCATTTCAGACACAGCTGAAAATCGAAAGAATCGCTGAAAAGTTCTTGCGGTTTTGTCGCCTGGAGAGAAAAGCAGCTGGAGTCCGCATACTCGTGTTTGGTAATAGATGAGTCCTTGGTGACGCTTAAATATATCAGCGATTGAACTTTCATTGGAGGTCCTTTTTAGTATGAACCAGATAGTATTACACCACAACAGGTATTCATAGCGATATTTTTTTTCATTTGAAAGGATTTCATTTAAGAGAAATTTTATTTATATACAAATAAATCTTTAAGAACAAACAATAGTGCAGAGGAATATCAATGCACTCAATAGCCAAAAAATATCCCTGCTGTTCCTCAAAAATGGAGTCCCTTCCACCTCTTCATATTATTCGCGAAAAATGGAAAGCACCTAAGTTCAGATAATACTTAGTGTATCACTCTGCAAAAAATAAAACAATGATATTTTAATAGAGTTGTTGGAACTGCAGCATAAGGCTGTGGGTGTGGTTACAAGCTTTGGTTGCTTTAGTTTAATTTCGTTATTTAGTTGGGATGATTTTCTTGCTTACTTGTTTTTTGTATAGTCCTTGGCTGTGCCAAGAAATAAGTGCAAGCATGTAATGTTGGTATACTCAAACATTTTGCATACTTACCTTAGTTTAATCCAAAATGTAACTACATTTCTGTACTTTGTGTAACTTCATAAAAATGAAAATTTACAGCGTATATCCTTTATGCTCATATGCTTACCAGCAGCAACAAACACAACAATCATTTCTGAAGCAACAAGGAACTGCGATAAACGTGGCTCTGCTCGTTTCCCTTTTCTCTTCATTGCATCAACTTTTGTGGCTTCTGTTCCTGGGATGGGGATGCTGATGGGATGCTGGCTGGCACTCGTAACATCTCATAGGGGCAGGGCCTGGTGCTGGGGCTGGGGCTGAGCCATGCTACCCAGTGCAAACTTTGTTGCATCACAATGCCAAGAGCGGCAGAAGGGTTGAAGTTGAAGCTGAATGCTGATTAGGTGTTGAGCGATTACGTGAAATGTTTACGCATTTGCTGAAATGGGCTAAGCGAGGTGCCGGCGAAACTGTCTAAGAAGCTTGTGTACGTTCCCTTCTAGGAGTATGAAAATCATCCATCCCAACAATTCTCGATTAGATACGAAATGTGGAAAATTATTTCAACAATTGAATAGTAGTCAATAAAGGGAATTTCGATATGAAAGATTGTCCCAACGAAAAGAAAATAAAGTACATAAGTTAATAATATTCATAATATTTTACTTGATAAAGATTATCTGAAATATAATGCAGAAAGTTTCTACATATTTCACGTTCCCCTTGAACTTAGTTCGGGTGTGATTTTTATTAAAATTTAATTAAAGTATTTCTCAGTAGTTCGGCAAACGAAAACGAAGCGAAGAAGTGCAGAATCAAAGAGATTTATTTACCAAGCGTAAATTTATTTTCATTTCCCCCACTTAATGACTTTATGCTGGCGGAGGCGCCATTTTCCATCCTGACTCAGGCAACGGAGAAGACATAACATATGTCGCCTCCCCCTCCCGAGCACTTCTCAAGGTCTCCTCTCACGTTTGCTATTCAATCTGCTGCATACAGCAACAAAAGCTCCTTGGGGCTGTCTCTTAAATAAAGGTGCCAAGACTTCACTTTCTCCCAACAAAAAACAACGAAAAACTGGAAGAAAGCTCCACATAGTCGTACAACTGGAGGGTATAAACAGGGACACGAAAGGAGCAGGCAGGCAACTTCTTGACTTGCTCCGTTTCAGGAGCAGGAGCAGCAACAACAAGTTGTATAATTTCCCCTTCTTTACATTACAATTTTGTTCAAGTTTCGTTAAATGCATTTTCTCGCTACCCTTTTACATCCTCCATCCGCCTTTCTTCCTGCCTGCAAACGAAACAGAACCAACAAGTTCGTATAAATATCTTTAGCCCCCGACGCGAGGCACGTATGAGGCGAAAGATACTTAAGAAGCATGTAATGCGACTACTGTACTACCCAAAGCCCTCATTCGCGCACATTCGTACTATGGCCCCTAGCCCTAGCCATCTCCATCATTCTCTCGAGCGCCCCACTCTGGCTCTGGCAAATGCAACTTTCACCTCGCATTGTCTGCTGCGTGCTGTGTAATTATTTTCCCTCCCACTCGACTGCCACTGCCACTACACAAAATTGCAGAAGAAACATTTTTGGCTGCTCGCTTCTTCGATTTGTGCGCGAGTGTTGCCTATCGCATTGGGTTTATTCCTAATTAATTTGCCTAGAGTCGGAAATAAAATAAACATGAAATGAACTTCAGTGTGTTTCGGATTCCGAGAATAATTCACTTTCGAGCATCTCAGAGCTTTGTTGTGAGGGCTGTGAGAAAATAATAAGGAAAAAAAGACGCAAATGATATTGGAGTAGCATAATCCTTTTAAGTTCTGCATTGCCTTTTTTATTGTGGGTGCACGAAAATTATAAATCTTGATGAATTTGAGCACAGAATCGATAACATATATCGCGGTAACTTTTTGTTAAGTATATGAGATTATTATTTTCTGCTTTTTCGGACCTAGGATTCCAGTATGTAAATATTGTAAATTAAAAATGAACGCTTTACCTTATGTTATCATATAATAATCGGCTTCATTGATTTTATTTCAGAAATTGTAATTGCGGTTGATTTCTTGCTGTAATTCCTCTGCAATCTTGGCCAATCTAAGCTCACTTTACCACGTCTTACCAACGCCAAAGACCCTTTTTCGAGTGCCACAAAATTTCTGTAAAGTATAGAAACGAGAATCGAGAGATGGCCGGCACAATTCAACTCGTCAGCCCTTGTTGTTCGCTTTCAGCTTTATTCTCCCACATGCTTCAGGTGGCAATGAATTTTTGGTGCGTGTCTTGATTGTAAATTGGAGCATAAAAATTGTTTTACAAACTCGCTCGACCTCCGCTGCGCTCGTCTCGTCTCGTCTCGGCTTTCCTCTGCCCAGTTGCCATACAAATGCAGCCACGCATATGCTCATACATCATACATACATATATATTGTGTGTTAAAAATGCATTTATATTGTTTTATATATAAGAAATATATATATATACATCAATGTACATATGTACATATATATGGACTTGTGTATTTGCTTGTTTGTTTTGGGATGTATCCATGAACATTTATTTGTAGCAACTGAAAAATAAATGACGATTGCGGCTGCATTTGCGTCGCCGTCTCCTTCTCCGTCGCGTCGTCCCTCTGCCATTTCTTGCATAATGACATTGACATGCCGCAAGCGGCTGGCACACTTTTAGGCGACACTATTTAAAGTCCTTTAAATTGCATGTCATTAGTGGAAAGTGAGTAACTACTTGGAGGCAACCCGTCGAGAGTGACAGTCCTTCTTGAGCCGCATCATCTTCGGTGAAAGGTTGTTCTTCTGGCTGGCTGTGTGGTCTTTGAGGTTTTGTCGGGCATCTCTGTTTTAATGAGGACCGCGGAGTGATATTCAACGCATTTTAATAATTGATTATTCTTTGAAAGAAAATGGCTTGATTTCGGCTGGAAGGATTGCGGTCAAGGTCTGCGGGTATAACTTATTGTTCACCGAAGGGACTTATAGAAGCTGACCTATGTATGTATAATATATAGTATGCAAATGTTGCATATTAACATTGCCTGTTTCATGCCACAAACTTGAGTAGCGTTACGATTCTAGGCAAATTATACAATTTATTTCCGCAAATGCTTCAACAAAGTGTGACTAACTCGATTTGTGGTACTTGATATTCGTTTTCGCTGTAGAGAGGAGTATTCAAAGCGCTTTTACCATGCTGAAGATTCTTTGGTAAGTCACAAAATGTAAAACCTCAACCAGCCATTTATTCGATGACAATTCTCGCTCAAGTGCACTCTTGGTGGTTGGCCGAACTCTAAGCAAGGAGCATAGGCTATCCTTTGACGGTCAGTGTCCGAAATTTATGCCCCTACCCAATGAGCTTTCCAAAGAGACGGCGGTAAGTTAAATTAAATATATTTAATACAAAAAAAATCGTTACCTTTATCAGTCTTCATTCGCACAAAGTTCACTGGAAGTTGGTTTCTGTACGCAGTTCACCCAAACTATCTCCAAGAAAAGTGCGTAAAACGTACTTTTCAGGGCTATAGCTTTTGGTCGCAGTTTGGCATAACAGATAATGATAATTTCATAGTGCAATATTATTGCTATCAGGATAAAAATCGGTCCAACAAACTTCAGCATATGAGTAAGTACTATCCCATCCAACGTTTTGGGTTTGGGTTTCGTAAAATATTCAACATTGATAAATATTCCAGGATCAATCAGCATTTTTGTCAAGGAACGTGAGCCCACGGCGGAAACCATAGCATCAATTTCGAATGCACTGAAGCGGAATTTTAAGTTCCCGCTGAGACTACTCAACTACACCGATAATTCTTTTTGTACAGAATTCCAGTATATAGACGCACAATACAGAGTTTGAACCTTGGAGGGCTGTGAAAAAATAAACCTTAAGTAAACCTAGTTATACCTTTATTTCTGGAAGCATTGTTGATCAACTTTGAACTCTCGCAGCTCTCGAAACTAAAGGAAAGTTAAATTTACTTATCAGTGAACAAAGGCCAACATTTGGAATCAAAGTCACTAAGCGAATCTTTACGCTTATTTACATTCATTCCAATGGAGGACAAAACAGGGAATGAATTCGAGTCAAATTTGATTCGCTCTCCGAACATAATTCATGCTTGAGGCAATTTGAATGTCCAAATAAGCACAAATGCCACAAGTTTTCTCCAGCCCCACTCCAACCTCCTCTGACTTTTATTGACTGACTTGGCTCGGACTCGGGCTGGGCTTGGTCCGTGGTCTGGGGGTCTGGGGTCGGGTTTGCTGATTTTGATTATAAATTAAATAAGTGCCATGACAGCGGCAAGCAATGAGCCCACAAGGGGGGGGGGGGGGGGGGGGGGGGGGGGGGAATAATTTGTCCAGCCTGTTTTGAAGGTTGTCTGCCGGGATCTGTGTTCCCCTCTAACCAGCGGCGACTTTTCTGTTTTCGATTCCAGTTCTACGTTCTGTTTGAGTTGCGGGTTGACTGGAGAAATCAATAAATTATTGAACTTGGCCCACCGGGCCCACTCGAGCAGGTATTAATTTAATCTTGAATCTGCAAACGACTCACTCTGCCCTGGCCGTCGTGGCGTATGCGTAATCGAGATATAATCAATGCATTGAACTCTCGAACAGAAAAAACTGTGCATAGATATGCCAATGATATGGCTTCTGCTCGAGTATTTTCCCGGGCATTTTCTCCCACTTCTCTCTGTTGTGCTCTTTGCAACGTACTTTTCTCCTTTTCATTTTGTTTTTGGATGTCTGAGACGTGTCTTCGGTATTGGGTTCACTCTTGCCTTGATTTAAATTTCTAAGAAGGTCTGACGAAACTGCACTATGGGAAACTCAGTGACGAAGCAAAAAAGTACTCGTACTATCGATTAGAAGTAGAAGGTGAACATTTTAAAGATGATCTGATTTTCATTATTACTTAAATGGATACAAAATAAATTCACATATCCCGAGATGATTTAATAATCCTTTGACCTTGAAAATTACACAAATTTTGGTTAATGTAATGAATCTTGAATCCACTTAGTGTAACATATATAATAATATAATTATAATTTTTATTCCGATCAAAACTTGTAGTTATTCTATTTTATGTACATATATATTTAGTGTGGCTTAATCGATCTTACAAAGCACTGATTGTCTCTGAGCGCTGCATAACTAATTTCCCATCACGTTTAACAATTCAAATTCTGTAGAAATGTCACCTTTTTTCTTTGGCATAGCTTTTTCAGTTATTTTAGGTACATTGAAACCCTATCAACTATCGATTCTCCTTCCTGTCCTATTACGAATTACTGCGATTACTCGTACTAAATAGAGATTCCCCATTTATTTGCTACACTTCCCACTCTCCACATCTTATCCATGTTATCCACTGTCCTTCGATTGTGCTCCACATTTTTCTGGTTCCATTGAAAGTGCTTGGTGCTGGGCACGTTTTACTATCCCTGGGATATTTGGAGCAACCATGTCTAGCCTGGCTTATAGCAGTTCAATGCTTTTAGTTTGATATGGGTTTAATTTGCCTGCTGCATTTCCAGAGATTGGTTACCCTTAAGATTGAGCCCCCGTCCCATTCCCATTCCCCATAGAACTACAGCGTGGCCATGACACCCAGTCAGGTTCGGCCATACTGATGGCCATCCCCTGTCGTGTCCACTGTCTTCTGTCCTGTGGGGTGACGCTGCGCATTGGCCGGTTGGCACACCTCGGCACACGCTTATTAGTTGCCCAACCAGGCTTTGCGTATTAGTGTCAGCTCCAATGCTGTGGCATTTATGTTGCGGCCAGCCAGGGACCATAACTGAAGGTGGAATCCGCTTTGCCCTGCCATCAGCCACCAGGCACCAGCTCCGCCACCAGCTCCGCCAATTCCCCTGTCAGTCGCAGGATGTACTGAAGGTTCCGGCTTGCTCGGACCCTACCTCTCGTAAATGTTAAATGATGCATATTTCATGAGACTTACATGCTTTGGTTGGATTGCGTTGCGTGGGGGAGTGTGCTGTGCTGGTGGTAAAAATTGCAACGGACAAAATCACTCAAGGAAAACACACACAACAACAATTGAAAATGTCCTTTAAGAGATTGATGTTGAAATGTTAAATTGATTTTGATGGACTGTGCATGAGTCTGTCAGTTCGGAGTTCATTCTGTGGGTCTCTATTTCTGGGCTTTAATGCCTGGACAATACAACTCTTTATTTAAGGACCAGCCACTCGGAGCCCAGTGGAATACTTAATGAAACCAAAATCTCACCCCTTATACCCCTAGGGTATGGTAATACTTTCAGGGCGCGTTTATAAATATTGAAATAGATGTCAATAACATTTTCACACGCTGTGTGTCCTTCTTCCCCACCTTGCCACCAGCGAGACCATCCCCAGCCCGGGGCCAAATTGAGAGTTCAGATATTTCGGGTTTCGTGCGTGTCGCACCCAAAAATCTGTTAATAATGATGCCTGACATATGTAGGCAGCTGGCAGTAAGTCGAGGGCCAAACAAATGGAAGCCAGCGGAAAGCTGACGCATTTGTGCGTGTGAAATATGTTTTGTCAACTTATTAAATATGCTCAATTCTCTTGCTTTTGCGCCATTTTCAGGAATGCTCTTCCAGCTCTGTTCTGCCCTTTTTTCGGAATGGAATACGTGCTGTGGCATTTGAATGGAAAGAATAGCATAAACAAATGTCTTTCGGCCGGGTGGGGGTTTGTGGTGTAGCGTTTTGTGTGGTTGAATTGATGTTGATCGAATTAGAGGTGAGTGAGGTTGAGGGAGTGATTGAGTTAGCTTAGAATGGCGGCAGGCGTTGATTTTGGCTGGTGGAGGATCCCAATGGGTTTACTGCAAGAAGAAGAATTATGGCAGGTTGAATATTTCTGGAGAAGGTATTCATAAAAAGGTTTTTACAGGAGTTGACATCAGAGGATGAAAAATAAGGCAATGGTTCTTAATTTTATTGCATCCAATGATCAGACTAAGTAGGCTCACTATTGGAACAATACACAAATTCTTTTGAAAATAAAGTCTCCCTGTGTATGCCCGATTTCGCCGTCTTGCAATACTTTGCAATACGCCTCCACAAAGGACGAAAGTCTGTGGGTTCCGCCATTTAAAAAATAGGAGAAAACCAAAAACGCAGAATCATTGAGAATGACCCTATCTAGCAGACTTTTGAATCAGATCGGATCGTTAATATAGGAACAAATAAAATTTCAGTGGCTTCGCAACGCATTCTACGCGTTACCCATTCCCTCTCTTTTACTTACTCTTCGTCGTGCAGTGTGCGAGATTGGGAATGGTGGGAGAATGGAAAAAAACGAGACAGATGTAAATAAAAAGTCTAAAAAAAGGGAAACAGATATACTCTAATATCTAAAAATTTCCAAAAAGGTTCGACCGGTTTTAGTTAATTAAATAAGTTCACAAACATGTAAGATATTATTTAGAGATTGCTCATTCGTATATTGATCGCGATGGCCTGGCATGTGCCATTACAAAAGTTCTTAATGTTACGTTCTTGACTCGCGTCCGTATGCTGCTGTTTTCTGTTTTAATCAAGAAATTTGAAAACAGCGAATATAATATATGTAGAATATATCGCCTTCGAGCTACTTTTTACTTTATTAATGGTACACATGATAAATTCTTAACATTAATTAATTATTAACACTATAATCAGCCTATAAAAATGAAAATCTTGACGTACCGCGAGTGATTTCCTTTTTATTAGTGTAAAAAGATAAATTAATTATTTTTTTTCGTGTTAATTATTTGTTTATATGGCTGTCTGTAAGTATGTATATTTTGATTACTCACTTTGTATTTAGCCCGTTCTCAAGTAGAATTTGCTGTTCTATCACTCTCTTGTCCTAGTACCCAACTTAGTTAGTTTTTCCTCTCTCGCTCACGAAGCTTTCTGGGTTTTCAGGCCTCTTGGGGGATGCTAACGCGAAATTTAATGGCTTTCATTACAGTTGCGAGGCATGCCTTGCGGTTGAGAAAGACATGGTAATTTTTACCATGACCGTGGAGTTCTAAAACCAATAGGATCGGCTCTTAGCCATGGAATTTCACCTTAGCAGTTTGCAATTGCAATGAGTTCTTCTAGGCGAAAAAGGTAACTCCGCGGTTTCAGCAAGTGCGAACTGTCCCTCAGCCGCTCGTTGCTGAAAAACTAACTCCGACCGCTGCAAGTGTGCAGCAGCTGATATCGTTTGCCACTTTAAACGCACTGACGGGTGCTGGTAATGCAATTGCCTTCACCAGGCCGGTGGTGCCAAAACCACTAGTGGGGGTCCCACCAAAGCGGAAAGTTGGTGTTCCCCGCCTGACCCCTGACCACACATCTAATGATGTACCCGCAATAATACAAAGAAACATAAAAGCTGTCGGCTTAAAGGTGGAGAAAGTTAACTTCTCTTATGTAATGAGATAGCCTCCTTTAAGATAAGGGTCTCCCCAACCATATGCTTTGCCTAATTTTGGCTGGAGCATTTGGTTGTGAAGGAGTTCAAGGCTACGAAAAATAATGGCCCCCCACAACACTCACAGATCAGCCCAACCTGCCACGCACAACTTTCCATCAACCTTCTACGCATTCAAAAAACGTTCTTCCATCTTATTAACTTACCAAATTGTTAGAGGCTTACGCAGTAAGCTCTACACCCTATTTGCGAGATAGTGTTGCATTTGCATCCTACATTATTGTGCTTCACGAGACCTGGCTAAAACCTGACATTCTTTGTGTTCTCAGGTTGGTACACAATTTTTAGAAATGCTGGTTCGTCTCGACGCGCAGGTGGTGCTCTGATTGCAGTGCACTCAAACTTCACGTCAGAACATTTCACAGTCCAGGTTCAAAATAAACTGGAGTTCCTATGTGTAAAACTGATTCTTTTCGTCTTTGCTATCTTCATTACGAAATCGGATATTCCACCTTCTGTGGATATCTCAATTTATGAGCAGGACCTGTGTGCCTTACAAATACTTTTTCCTCGCTATTAGACAAAGGTCTTATGATAGTTATTGGTGACTTTAACTGGCCAGGTACTGTTTGGACTTCGGAAAGCGATGAAGTTGATGCTAAGTTTCTCACAGGACACAAAAGAGTTTTACAGCTATTTACAGTTTCTCCTGATACCCTATGCGATGGTTCTCCTGAGATAATAAACCTGGTGGATGACTTTAGTGTTATATTAGACGACAAGATAAAGTTTTCTGAACACATTTCTGACAGAGACTCTCTATCCCCCGTTGGTTCGTCCGATCTCAGAATACGGCTCCTCTTATGGTGCCCTCAGTACAAAGTACACCAGGACCGTATATAATCTGTCCATACAAAAATTTTACATATTGCTCTGTTCGGCCTTAACTGGGACGCAGGTAATAAACCTACCATCCTTAGTCAATCGTAGAAAAAAGCTAGGTGTGATTTTTGTGCACAACTTGACCAAGGGTGATGTATATATCCCTGATTTGTTGCGCTACATAAACTTCATGATTCCTATAAGATTCACCAGAAACTATATCCCGCTGTTTCTTCCACTTGGTATAACGTATTATTCCTGAAATGAACCGTTTAGGGTCTTATGCTCGGATTATAATTGCCTCTACCATATTATATCCACCACTAATTTTCTTCCTATTATTAAATTACCTTTTCCGTAATTAGTAATTGTATTTGTATTTTTATTTTGAATGCATGCTTAGTTCTCTTAGTAGGTTTAGCTATAATTTTGCACGCATAATAGTTTAGCAGCTATATATCCTGCATGTTCGTGTTCAGAGGGGCAGAGCCCCTCGTTCGGTTGGGCGGGAGGATGGCTGGGTGTCACACAGGTCACTTGATAGTGAAGTAATTGCATCGCCACTTGAAGGATGCAGTCATTACATATCAACGTCCAAAAAATATATTTATTCTAAAAATATCGAAACGGATGAATTAAGGAAGCATTTTTCTGGTTCCAGCGACCAGACCCCGGACCTTTGTTAGCTATAAAATGCACAATGATGGCGGTGAATGGAACCATCGGCTGAGTCACACACATGGCAAAGAGACATTCATCTGAGGGAATGACCAGCGTTTTACTCTCCGGGTCCTGTCCGACTGGCCGCACCGTTCAGTTTCCATGTTTATTGTCAATTGAGAGCAACAGGAGGGGATGGTCTGTATTCCGAAGCACTTATTTTTATTTAGCCAAGGAAAAACAGAGCAAAAAGAAAGGAAAACAAAACAGGAGGAAAAAAGATACTTTGTCTGCAGGGGGACAGCTGCGTGCTGATGGTCCGGCTTACAGTTCTGCCAGTCGTCCCTCTTGCCTGGTGCCACCATGAGTATTTACAGGTAAAACCCCATTGAAATGTGGCCCGTGTTTTGTTTGTGAACAATCTGCTTTTTGTTTTCAACGTCTCGTTGGCGCCAAGCAACAAAAGCAGAGGCAGTCACAGAGAAAAAGCACAACTTCATTTTAATGGAGTAGACAACGTCAGCCATGGCGACACAAAATGGGCGCCACATACAGTCGATTCCGTCTGCTTCTGCCCGGGCTCCTGCTCATGCTCATGGCATGTATTCCACTCGATTCATCCTGCTCCTGTGCCCTCGCCCAAAACCACGCCCATTTTTGTCAGCTAGGATTTGCCTCTATAACCACTATGCTTTTATCGGGTTCGAGCTGGTGGCTTTCCATCGCCACTTTCCATTTGGCACCCATTTCGCTTTGTTTAATTATGGCATTAAATTTTTAGTAGTGGCTCTCATAACTTTTTGCCACCTTCGTTTTATTGATGGCAATTTGTGGAAATAATTGAAATTAATACGTATATTGGAGCAAGATTATTCGATTATTAGCTATGGCAAGCGGTTTAATATTTTCGTAATTATTTTCGGATCAGTGGCGTAGCTGTCTTTTTGTTTTGTCCGATACTAAAGGGGGATTCATTCAACAGCAAAAATGTCGGCTTTAAATACGCCTTAACGTGGTCAATCCCCTCTCGGACCTGCAACCAAGCCACTGATCATTGAGTCCTGTTCCATTTAAAATACTAACAGATAATCACATTACATACAGCTCCCACTGGAAAATAAACTAAAGTTTATTATGGTTTAGTTGAAATGTGTTGGAAATTCATTTTGCGTTTCAAAGGCGTTCATAACTAGTTTTGTCTAGCAAATTAATGAAAAGTATAAGCCTATGGAAAATATACATAGACATTAAGATGTTTTATTTCATAAGTTCGTCCCGCAATATCTTTGGTTTATATCTTTATCGACCAGATCGATATCTATCGTGAATTAAAACTAGTTTGAAGGTATTGTTGGTGAAAAAACAAAATAAAAAAAGTAACTAATATAAGATGCCCTCATTACGAAGGCCTTCGGTCCTCTCATTTTCTCATCTCTTGCGATGCGAGTGCTCGAGGTGTTTCCGACCAATGGACAGCGACAAAAGGCCACCCCTAACGGTAGGATGTCCCTCTCTCCTGCACAACCGATTGGTTAAGGTGTCATTAATAAAGGTCACATAGGGAAACCACCTGACCGCCCATACATTTGCAAGTCGCATCAACATAATTGATGAGTTTTGCTCGAAGCAAGAGGCAGCGCCGACATTTGGCTTTCCTGGTGTCCTGTCCGCAGCTTGCGAGTGTGTGTGTTGCTGTGTGTTTGTGGCTCTCCCACGCTCACACAAGCTCCGACACACCTTAGTAAATTGGCTTATTTTGTCGACAGCTTAAGTCCGTTGGGTATTTATTGAAATTTAGTTGAAAATAGCCAAACACTTAAGTGTTTTGCCAATGGGGCCAATGCGAAGATAAATTAGTTATATACTAGTAAATATAGTTTTTTACATACATATGTAAACATTTATTTGAGTATGTTTATGCTTGGTCCTAGAAATAGAACGTTTTCGAGGGCAAATTCATCTAGTAATGAACATAATATCTAACCAAAACATTTAATAAGTGTTCTAATTTATTAAACAATTTTCACACGGTTTCGCTGGTAAGAAAATATAAGTGTTCGAAAAAAACCTTAACAAATTATGAGATTCAAAAAAATGATAAAGAGAGCCATGCCCATGTGCGAAGAGGTGGACGTCATCGAGGGCATGGCATTGTCCACCCTCGGAAGTTTCTTGCTGACCTCACACTTATGGTTCATTGCCCGGCCCATGCTATCAGCAGCAAAGGATCTCAGCTGCTTGGCCGACTCAATGCCGCACAGCATTGCCGCCCTGGTGTAGTAGCAGTCCAGGACATCGTTGTAGATCTGACACAGTTTGGATTTATTCTGCGTCTCATACCAATCGGGTGGTGCCTCGCACTCGATCATATCGGTGCGCATCTCTCGGATGCAGTTCTGGGACTCCAAGAGCCCAGCAAACCGCTTGCGTGGGCTGGCCTCACAGTCGGTTGCGCATACAACCTCCTTGAAGTAGTCCAGTCCATCGCTTAGCT
Organism: Drosophila miranda; assembly: GCF_003369915.1. Classification (NCBI taxonomy): domain Eukaryota; kingdom Metazoa; phylum Arthropoda; class Insecta; order Diptera; family Drosophilidae; genus Drosophila; species Drosophila miranda. The sequence goes on along the minus strand of NC_046677.1, from coordinate 13,219,592 downwards.
TTGCATAGATATTGTCTGGGGCCAGTACACAGTTGCTGGTTGCCGCGTGAATGTTCCCGAGAACATCGTAGATCTCAGCGCACGAATCAACCAAGGAGGCCTGGGCCAACAGCAGCACAATCCTCTCCGGACTGACCACATAGAGACGGGCAAGCTGCATCAGCACGGGGTTATCATCGCAGATACGAGTTGTCGATCCCGCTTCCCGGACAGCCTTAGGGTCCTTTGGCTCGTAGCCAGGCGGACAGGTCGAACCACCCTTGCTATTGTTCTTGTTCGTGCCGGGCTGAGCTCCGTCCGCGGGCATTGGCTGTTTTCCACTGGGAACTGCCGCAGCTGTCCCACCGCCGGGTCCCTTGTGCCGAGCCGAGTGCGGCTCTAGTCCATAGCGATGGAAGTACCAGGGAAACCAAATGGCCTGGCAGATGGGCAGCTGGATAAGCACCATCAGTAGCACAGTTGCCAGAAGTGTCCCTTTCGATGTCATGGCTATCAAAATGCTCTAGTCTGTCAATGAAGCTCGCCTGACGTTTGACTGAAACGACAATTCTCCAAGTGAACTGGCCAGGGGTTCTTGATCCCACATTCTAGTGAGTCAAAATATTGTACGAAAATTTCCAGCATGCACTCTTGGTCCCTATATTTTACTCATACAAAATTTTGTGGCTTTCCCGTGGTCGACCCGGTAACATTACCGGTTAACATTAATAGTAATAGTAGTAGAAGTACTACAGCAGTGACATTTGAGTCATACGTTCCTGAGACTCATAAAATATAACAGGGGTTAGCAGTTTTCGTGGTTTTCCCGATATTTTACTTATCCCAAACGAGCGAAGAGAGTGAGCCGGGAGTTGGCGCACTGTCGAAGCGAGGTTTGTATTCTAGTTAAAATTCTCAATAAGCTTATCATTAGTCTATGCGTCGGGGATATCAGAGAGTGGGTTTTCATCATCATAAGCAGTGTCGTTTTTTCCATTCTATGCTGAATTATCACAAAAATGGCACAAAGCAACTGTTGTGACCATGTCTGGCACAATAAATTGTGAAATTTAAAATGAAATCCTTGCATTTTATGCAGTCCACAGCTATGTACCCCATTCTTTGTCCCCATCAAACGGACCTGGTTGAGGGGCGATTTCTTTATCAAAGCGCACACCTTGAAGGACGCGCACAGTTCTCTTCTTTTACTTTTCTGTGAATTGTCAGGGATATGCCGAGTGAATTTTATTAGCACTCATAAGTTGTAAAGTGTATGGGAGGAGTCGGAACATAACAGGATGATTTCGCAGCTCCCTTTTCTTCGGATCCTTTCTCTCTGCAGTTGTCGCTGGAGCATACTTTTGTGCGTTTGCCGCACTTCATGTTAAACAGATTTTTATTGCACTTTTTTATTTGCTCCGTATCCACCCTGCCTCCCAGCCTCACTGGCTCATTGCCTCTCTGTCTCTGCGCCATCCCGCCACTATGAATTTTACTTTGTCGCTCATTTTCCTGCTGATTTTCCCGGCTCTTCCCGTTGTTGTTTTCTTTTTATTATTAAACATTTCGCTGCTGTAGGAAATGAAATATTTTTGCATATAAAAAACATTCGACTTCATGCTGTGACAATGTTTTCGCGCTGTTTATGCTGGGGTCGGTTTCGCTGGGGTCTCTGTCTCTTTCGGGGTACTTTTTTATTTTTATTTTATTTTATATTTCTGTTCATTTCCGGCACGTAATAAAATAACAAGGTAAATATGCAAAAGAGCAACAATTTAAATGCATCATAAATAAAAAGAAGATTCAGCCCAAAGCCGTGTCGGGTGCTCTCGTATCCTTCATTTAGTTGTGGTCCTCTCTTTCTGCTGTCATTACGGTCATCATCACTTCATCGGGCAGACGCAATCCAATCGCAATCCACGTTGTTCCCGAATAACTTCATTAGGGGATTTCTGATCATTAATCTTTAGCTGAAGGCTTATAACAGATTGTCTTGTGTCCCAGCCAGGACCTATAACAATTAGTCGTTGCTGGTGGATTAGGGCGGAGGCCTCTTCTCAGAGTCTGCGTGTCCGTGTGCTTGGATGCTTGTGTGTGTTGTGGGCATTATCTAATCCAGTCAATGGCGAAATTATGTCATTAGGTTCGGCCATGTTCGAATTTGCCCAATGAACTGTGTTAAATTTTCTGACTAATTGCTTCTGTATGCGTATGTCCTGTCCAGGATGCTCTCGCCACAGTGTTGTAGCTGTTTGCTGCTTCTGTTGCAAAAAAATATACAACAACAAAGAGCACAAAGCTGGAACATAAAAATTAATTGGTTTTTGATGGGCTGCCCAGGACAGGGAGAGCTGGCGATGGGAAAACGCTAGGAGATTGGACTTTATGAAACTGAATTTCTGTTGAGCTTAGACCAACGGCATGTTATGAAAAAACTAGGTCCATAGTTGAAGGTTGGCCGGAGGAAATCCCCTTAGATTTATGACTGAAAATCTTCTGGAATTTGCAAGAAAAATGTGTAAAAAGTTATTTTCCCAAAAACATAGTAAACATATATGCAAATCTGTTAAATTTTATGATACATCACTAAATCTAAAACATTAGTGTAGTGAACGTGGATATGCAATATAATCGCCCCTGGAATAATTCCATATTGACAAGCCTAAAATAATGAAAGCAATGCAAACAATGCTTCCAACTCAATGCTAATGCATTTCTACCGATGGTATCGAAAGTATGTTTGATACTTACAGATCGCCAACCATTAAAGATGGGTTTACATTGCCAACAAAAGTAGTATTTGCTATAATAGTTATGTAAGAATTGTTTCCGATGAAGCGTGCATAATGCACTGTAATTGATTAATTGAAATGAATCAATTAAATTATAATGAGATAGAATGGGTATTCGGTACGATTCTCCTCCCCTCCACATTAAAAAAAAAGTCTCACTTTTGATTCAGATTTCCGATGATCCGTTGGGTCAGGTCTGTCTGTAGGTTGAAACTTATTGCATTTTAAGTGCATAATTTTGCACATAATTTAATGCAATTAATTGAACATTAAAAATTGAACACCAAACAACAAAAATTAAACCACCTCACCTCAGTGAAAGTCTCTCTCGCCCGCACGCACATAAGAATATCTATATGATTGTTTGTTTTCGTCGACGAGCATAATTAAAATGTCAAGCACGCTATAAATCATTTTTCAGTTAATTTTAATGCACTTATACCCTAGAGTATGCTAAATTTTTAATTGCATTTTCATTAAAACCAATGAAAAATAAAAAAGTCGAGTTGCAAAGCAGAAATAACTTTAGCCCGAAACAACTCCAGGGAAAATTCTCCTCTCCGCAAACTCTGTGTAACTACCGAGGGCTACCGACTGTTCTATAGCCAAAAACGAGTGAAAACAAAATCGAATAAAAATGGCACTTAATTTCGCTTAGAATGAACTTTTTAGCCACTCCCAGGTGCGGCTGCCTCAGCATGAAAAACTAATGAAAACGGAGAAGTAGCGGCAGTAGTATGAGTGGAGGATGAAGAGTAGGTGGTCCGTCTGCCCGGGAAAATGGAAATTAGATTGCCTTGGCGCCTTGGTCGCCTTGGTCGCCGGCCCAGACAACAACTTAATACAACTTTTGCAGCACAGACCCAACTCCTCTGGCCCCAATGGACACACACCTGTCCAGGGGGAAACGGACTTCAAGTGCAGGCGTAACTAGTGCAAGTTTCTGCCAGTAATTATAAATTTACCTAAGGAATTACCCAAGCTCGTTGAGTAGCTAGCTGCCTACCTGGAGGGATTCGATCGGGACTGGGACTGGGACAGGCTTCGGGTTATACAGTTAAAACTTCTAGGAGACAGGGCAAGTGCAACAAGCCGTGTTGCAAGATGAACAAGAGAGAACCCCACTAGCCGGGAACAAGTAATAATATTATTGATAGATTAGAGTGCGCCTCGAGTGGGTTTGTTTTTGATGTTGGGCCCCGAAACGGGGTTAAGCATTTTAGTGCCGAAGTTAACAAAGTTGATCTGGAAGTATGTTTGCACTGCAGTTGGCAGAGTGGCCGTTAAAAGGTAAAAGTATTTTAGATTCTCGTTTCTGTTGGAGCACTGCGCGGAGGTTTGCTGAAGAGGTGCCTGAAGTGGTTAGTGCCAGACGTTGGGAGCTAATTAACCTACGAACAAAGAGAAGACTCTATTGAGCAACTTCTTGTTGGAGTATAGTATGCAATTGAAAATAAACAATATCGTAAAACATGTTTCGTCCTCATTATGAAGCAACATTCATCAGACACCAGAGAGTGTTTTTTGAATAAATGTATAAAAAATGTCGCTGTTGAATTACAGCAAATACAAATTGTTTTACTTTTCGAATTTTTAAGTCCCTTTTTGGAAATGAAAGCAGTATTGAAAGCTACAAATTGGAAGCCCTTTTAACCATTTAAAACAGAACATTTCCCGTAAAAATTTCCTAGGCCCAATCTAAAGCTCACACGCACAAAAAATCGCAGCACCAAAGGAAATTCCACTTAGAATCGAATACGGATTCCGTTCTTGTCTGTTGAGGCCACACAGCTAGGCCACATGGATCAGTGCACAGGGCAAATACGGAAGTGAATGGTGTTAAGACCCAAGCAAATCCTAGAATACTTTGAGCTAGGTCTTAGCACGGCCACGCAGTTTTGGGTTTTGCTTCCACTATCCCGAACTCATTTCGGCTCTGTTTCGCCTGTTCCTGGTTCACACTCAAATCCAAGGGTTTGTTTCCCCTTTCTTCAGCCGGGAAATGAAAACGAAGAAAACAGTTCGAGGATAGTTCAAAAAGGGGCGCGAAACACAATGAACTGCACAATGAAGAGTACTCCCACTTGGAAGTGTAAACGATTTTTGTTCTTTTTCTCTACCATTTAAAGCAGTTGTGAGGAAAATGTGACACAAATTAGGGGGACAGACTGGAGATTTAAAATCAGTATTCAAGTGTATACTTTAAAAATGTAACTGGGTGTTATAAAAAAAAGGCCAGACAAAAATATATTTTTGTGATATTTTAAGAAAATAAAAGGCCAGACAAGAATATATTTTTCTGATATTTTAAGAAACGGTCTGAAGGTTGAAAGAATTGCACCCAAATTACTTTATGGGATATTTTTCGCGTAGCTATATGGGTATCGATGCCGCTATGGAATGCTCTGTACCAGAATTAAATTACTCGTTACGATACTTAAAAAATATAAAAAACAAAACAAAACTAATAAAATCAAGAAATAAATGTTTGCATTGAATTTTTTATTGAAAATTAAATTTTATTTCAACCTTAAAATGTATCAAAAATATTAAAAACATTTCACACAAGGAATTTAATTTATTTTTTGGGATAAAATATTCATTTAATTACAAAATTTATCATCGGTTGTCAAAACCGTTTTAATTTGTACAATTAGGTATTAATATTTAATGAATTAATATATAATGTAATTGCATTCATCTCATCAGCAGATCATTTATGTTTTTGTCAAATGCGTTAATCTCGATATCAATTTGCTAGGCAATTGCCTCAAGTCGAACACTTGATCATCCAAAGCAATTTCTAAGCCACAAGTCTGCTTCCTCGCGCCTTCATTGTAACTTTTACCTAAATTACAATCACTTAGAACACTTTTAGCAGACATTATGCACTCGTTTTAGACTTCCGTCTAATTTACATGCTATTTAAATTATGTTGCTGCTGCTGCTGCTGGCAGCCCGGACACTGCAAGGACCCGGCAGGCACCCAGGCACCCAACCAAAACCCGCACCCAATATATAAAGCAGCTTCATCAAAATGCCTGTCTGTCTGTCGCTCCCGTCCCGTCCTGTCCGTGGCATGCCCCATCCTTGGCGACCATGCCCATGGTTGCGATGCCGCTCAAACTTGCAGCAGCTGCCGCAGCTACTTTGTAAAAACTTTTGTATAGCATGCAACGCCAGAGGAGCGCACAAGAAGGCGATTGGGGATGAAACCGGGGGAATGGCAGCTGGTTAGCTGCATCCTTGGCTCCAGCTCCTTCGACTAGCTTAGCATCTCCAACTGCATAAAATTTTGCCCAATATAATTTTAAGGAGCACACCCAAGTGGCCTTTGGCCCGACACACTGCTCTGCCCGTCCGTCCGACCCCACCTATGTGTATCCCTTACTTCTATCTGTCTGTAAGCTTCTGCAATAAAAATGAATTAAATGCAATGAAGCAGCATCCGAGCATCATCTTTCGTCCTTTCTCACAGCGTATCCTTGCGGCGCCTCGGGGCGCGCAAATTGTTGCAACAAAGTGGAAAGTGGAAAGCAAAAGCAGCAGCAGCAACTGGTGTCAGTTATTGTTGGGCTGGCTGGCAATTCCAGTCTCCGGGAACCCAGGTAGCGCCACTCAACCTCAACTGGAGTACATAGTTTGGAGGTAGGGCGGAGGGCAGTCATGGGACTACATAGATTCGTTAACGACCACGCCCATTCCGGTAAGAGCAGCCGCCTCTTGTTGCTGCATTTAATGGCAATTTGTAGTCGAAGGAAAAGTAGCAGCAGCAGCAGCAGCAGTAGCTCCATGCAAATTTGTGGCTTATAGGTTATCAAGCCAAGGTTCTCCATCTCTGGCACGCCTCGTATTACTGCAGAGGCACCTACGGTAGGAGTAATGCAGGCAGGACTCCTCCACCCATACCACAATCCGTCAGGCATTTCCAAATGCGTAAGTTTGCATAAAATGCGTAAATGCTTGGTTTATGTTCCTATGGGAATGGCAGAATGGCGGAATGGAATAGAGTGTTGCAGAGTCGAGTCGAGCAGAGAAGGAATATATTTTATAGAGGCAGCTTCTACTGTTGCGGCTTTTATGGTTTTTAAGTTGGCACAAATGCGTTAAGCGCCCACTGCGAAAAAAGACAGGCAGAGTGCAAGAGAGAGGCCAATTAAAAAGTTACCCTCGTACGTAGTCTGTTTTTCGATTAGGATGATAAATTGTTGAGCACAGACAGTGGAGTGGAACAGGAACTGGTCGAATCTGTGGCGCATAGAGAATTGCAGACTTATAGACTTATATAAACAAAAACTTGAACAATTTCACCGGCACCCATTGAAATGAATTCAAAACATGAGAGGGTTTAGTGATACCTTGTAGCTAATTATTATGGAAATATATATTAATAGAAAATATAAAGATACAACATCTTATTTTTAGTTGACTAAGAGTGGGATAATAATGGTGGTGTGCATAACAAGAGTTCAGAGTACCTGCATTAGTTTTGGGAATGCCTACAAGTTTGTCATGAAATCACACAATTATGCAATGAACCATTTTTTAAATGCAGCTCATCTTTTTTGGAACCTTCCTCGATAAAAATAGAAATATATGATTAGATACTAACAAATGTGGCCCCAGCTATTCCGTAGTTACACTTAATTAATGCATATTAATTAAGATTCGTTGTGATTGGAATGGTTGCTGACTTAAACTTTAAGTTAACTTAAAGAGAAGGCTGGAGGGAAAGCTCAGCAACGAACATTCGGCGTCGATCATTGAGGCTTAGTTTTCTCCAAATTTTCTCAAATTTTCTCTCAAGTAAAGCTAACAAAATCTTCTAAAAACAATAATTATAGTTTATTAATTGAACTCCTTTACTAATTCACTGTTGAGGTGAAAAAAAAAATCTCTTAAATATCAATACATAATTATCTTAAAAGCTGGCTGCTAAAGAAAATATTTAAAGCTTCACCGAGCCTCAGAACATATATCTTTCTTTTTGGTAGAGAGTAACAATGGAAAGGTCAGCGCAGGGATACCCAAAATTCTATCAGCTCGCAAATAATTTTTTTTTTTTCTATTTACTTTTCGTTTTTATTTTTTGGTTTTCATAAAATATATGTAAAACACAGAAAAAAAAGCGTCCCACATGGCGTATGAAAGTTGGCAACTTGTTCGCGCGTTTTTTCCACCACTAAAGTAAGAAGTGAAATAAAAGGAAATGCAAAGACAGGAACCAGGGGAATTGATGTTGTTTCTAGAGCTGGAGGTTTCTGGAACTGAGACAAAACAGGAGAATGGAAATATTGCAGTGCGCTATGCAAATTCGTAGTTGTTGCTGATTCTGGTGTACGTACTTTTTTCTTTGGCAAATCAAAGCCGAATGTCTGAGCGTAAGCGGAAAGCGGCTAAAGAAGCGGGCCACAGCCAGTCCCGTGATGTCCTGTTGCTTTGGGGAGAAGGAAACGTGAGGCATCTGCTCTCTAGCGCCGAGCACTTGCCACGCTCTGCCGTTTCTGCTCCTTCCCTTTCCTTTCGACGGCTTCTGCCATTATTTCTGCATGCTTCACATGGCGCCTCGTCCTGTGGGATTCTTTCAGCTTTTGTTTGCACATCCTTGTTGGTATTGTGTTTGCTGGAGCTCCAGCTCCTGCTCCAGCTCCTGTTCCTGTTAGCAGCTATTTGTTTGATTGTGGAAATATTTGCATACTAGTATAGTTTTTATTGGCACAACGTTGACACTGATAAGTTCCCCCCGGGCAATCCACAAGAAGTTGCTCCCTGTATTCGCATTCCCCTCCTGGCTGCATGAAATTAAATAAGAACAAAGGGGGCACAGGACGGCGAGAAGGCCACTTGAATATTAATTAATGCTTTTGGTTATTTCCCTGTGTGTCCCTAGCTCTGGCCCATCTCGGGTGCGTTGCAGCTCCTGTTTGCTTTTTATACCCGCTACTCAAAATGAGTATAGGGGTATATTAGATTTGTGGGGAAAGAGGATATGCGTAGCGCCAAGATGGAAGTGTTTCCGACCTCGTAAAGTATCTATATTCTTGATCAGCATCAATAGCCGAGTCGACTCAGCCATGTGCGTCTGTCAGTCCTTATGAGCGCCTAGATCTCAGAGACAATAAGAGCTAGAAAAACAAAATTTTGTGATGCCGCACTGTTACAAGTGTATTTCAAAATATCATTCGGCCCCGATTCGCTCCACAAATGACGAATATTTGTGGCATGCACAATTTTGAATATACGAGAAAACTAAAAACGCAGAGCAACATAGAATGACTATATCTACTTGATTGCCGTATCTGGATCAGATCGCATTATTAATATAGCCAGAAGAAACAAATAAATTTGCAGTGGCCTACTCGTTCTGCCTGATTTTCTGTCTCTCTCTCACACACCCTTCGTCGTGCAATGTGTGCGCCCATACTGACTAAGTATCGGGTAAAAATGTAGAGTCTCGGTCGTAGCTGTGACTGACAACGTTCCCCCTAGCGTTTCTTTCTTTCTGATATTGCCCCTTTGGCCTTTGTCATTCGATTTGCATAATAAACATTTCGCCAGAATTCGACCAAAGGGAGTTTGCGTTCAATAAAAAATTATTGAATTTTAGCTTTCTTTGAATGAGACAACTAGGGGCCATTGTACAGTGTACAAACAATACTTCTTGAAAGTGAATTTAAATTAATAAAATGTAATTATACGAAACATGCTTTTTACTGTGTTGCAATTCATCAGTCAACCATTTGACGCGAAAATATAAACAAGGATTATACACAGTGCTGAATATATTTTTAAAAGCTTTTAAAAGTAAATTTAAAAAATATAATAAATTTAAAGTGCTCGGTTGCTGAAAATACATAGACACAGAACTACAATCATTATATAATCAACAATAGTAGAATTATGAGTTTACTTGAACAATGATTGGGTTATCATTATTCGTCCAGCTTCTAGCTCAGTTTCCAACAACAATCAGACATAATCTGATCCAATTCCGAGACCACAAAGAGTCCGAGCAAACAACCATTGAAATTGAATCGCTCTGGCTTAACATATACAAAACCGAAACGAAAAAAAAAAATAGGAGTAGAATGGGGAAAAAACGCAATCTGCGTCTTCCACACGCCATAATAATAGGCAAAATGGCAGAGCGACAAACTGAGGAATGCACCGAAAGGCAGCGCAGAAAAGAGTGTTGCCGTCTGCCTATGGCAGCAGCATGTGAAATGGAATTGAAAACAAGCTGAATGCACAAAAACTAAGGCGGAAGACGAGAGTGCTTCGACTAGACGATACCGATACTTACTTAGTGGAATACAAAATCGTTGGATAAAGGGTTAAAGGTGCAGTAATTTTAAGAAAAACTATCGCCATAATTTTACCAATGATATCACGCTATTTATTTAAGCTGGAATGGTGGCTTGTTTTATAAATTATAATGAATAGCCCTAAAACAGACATTCAGTCATTCAGACAGAACATTTTTGTAAAAGGCCTATTTCTATTTCTGCCTATTTCCAAAGACTATACAATATCAATATATGGCATGGGGACCAAAAAGGTCTTCTATGGTGTTCACTGTAGAGGGCGCGCACGGGTTCTCAATTCCCTTTTCACCAAAGCTTCGTTACTGACCGCGACTCACGGCTACTCGGTTTCGTGGTTCAGCTTGTCGGGGCAGCTAAGTCGGTCCCCGAATCCTACAACGTAGGATCTTTCGGTCTGAAAATATGCAGCAACAAATTCAGTCTTTGGCGAATAGATCAAAGCGGAAAGCCCAATAGAAAAATAAAAGATTATATTTCATGGGCATGACGAGGCATATTTTCTTCGAGACTGTGCCTCGGCAAAGGCTGTATTTTTTGTAGGATTGTGTGACGACTTAACTACCCAAGGCATACTGAGGAACAGACGAAGCCGTGTAGCCACCAAAAAGCTTCTACCGAAAACTGAATCTTGTTTTGCAATTACATGGTTTTTCTGAATCGAGCATACCATTGATATCTACGAGTACCGTGTAAGCCAACACACATGCACACAGAGAGAGAAAAAAGAGAGGGTATTTCCCTTGTTTCCGGTGGGATTGTGATTTTGTGCGCCTCCGTGTCCATTCATTAGACGGCATTCAGTGAGGCATCGCATATCGTGTAGCGGCGTCAACGTCATTGCATATTTTGTAGAGCAAACAGAAGGCTACAGTTAGATACAAAATCGTCGCCATATTCGGTTTCATTTACTCTCCATGTGCGTCAGAATGCTTGGTGGAACGTGTGTTGGTTCCCGAAACTCATTTCAGCGGAACGGTAGGCCTAATAAAATATTTATTCAACGCCCAAAACAGGTGCGAAATTTTAAATGCAAGCATTTGCTTTTTACACTTTTCCGTTTTCTGTTTCCGTAATGTAATGTAATTTTATTTATTTTTTGTTCAGCTCGGGTGTGGAAAGAACTAAAATTTTCCTGTAACTGAGTTCATTTCACTTTGCGTTCATTTCGTTCAATTTACGTTGATACGAGTAAGCGTATGCAAGTATATGTGTACATATTGTATATAGCAATAGATGGGCAATGATTTCAGGTGCTCCCATCATTAATAAACGGCTGGGAGGGTATACGGATGGGCCTCACATGTGCGTGCCTACCGCTAATACGCGGATTGGATACTCCCTTCCATTGGATATTTTTCCATTTATTATATTTTTGTGTTTCGAAATTGATGCTTGTCTTGCCCGAGGCCTGACTGCGCGTGCATCGAAAATGAATTGAAAATATTTCAGCGTATTGTACATATTTGTTGGCTGTTTAGTTTTCAGTTTTCTATTTTGCAGTTCAGTAATAAGTTTTAAACTAATTGGGTCGTGGTCCCACTGTTTTGACAGCTCTAAATAAGTTGCAGAACTTTATCGAAATGTAATTAACTACAAATTGAATATTTGACACCTGCTAAATAGAGTTTCCTCATGTTACTACTCAGCTTTTGGCTGATAGACTGTAATATGTTATTGATATCCAGCGATATTTTTAACCAAAAGTATGTAAAAAGTAAATAATCGATTGCTTGTACATAACTCCACCCAAGTGCAACTAAAGTTAATTTTATGTTTATATTACTTGTCGGATTTCCCAGCCCGATATTTAGTCGTCATATCCTTAAATGTAAGACGTTCTTTCGCGCTTAATCGTTTGAGCTCAGTGTATTAATTCGAAACCTCTCGAACTTTGATTAAATAACTTCAAAAGCTATTAAATCTATCTTGAAAAATATATGTATGATCCCTTGATCACTTCATTGCTGAATTGCTCTCATCTCCCATCCTGGGATCACATCAAACTGCAATTCGCTGCACTCTCCAGCGAGAGCGCATTTCACTTATCTTCCACTTTACACGCAACATCAACTTGTCTACTTGTCGCGCTGCATCTGTCCGCCCCGCCCCAAAGCGGAAAATTTGTTTATCTCCACAGATCTAACTATGCTAGGGTACATGGCCGCATTTGCTGCTCTCAAAAGGAAGGCCAACCCGAAAATGGGGAAATATTCGAACTCAGTGCTCGCCTCTGGCGTGTTGTTTTTCTGTTTTGGCTTTGATTTTGATTTATGTTGCAGTAAACACAGTCAGCAGGCAGCTGAAGTAGAAGAAACAGCAGCCGCCGCGGAGCAGCACCGGCAACCCTCTTTTCTACTTACTTTGTCGCATCATTTCACCACAGACGACGCAAAACCACCGCCACACCGTCGCACTGCCGCCAAACCCCAGTCAGATAACGCATGCCAACGCATTAAGGCTCTGATTTCTGGATACCCTTTCAAAGGGTATTACAACCACTCCCAGATATTTGCACAGCAGAAATTTAAAAGCATTTACAGATATAGTAGTGTCCTACCTAAAGTTTCTATCTAATCGAGTCGCTCAATGGGTTATCCTTTTAGTCGAGCAGCAAGTGTATTTCGACATTCGGGTCGATGAAACCTTACATTCCTTCTAGTTTTTTTTGGTCTCTTTTTGTGCTTGTTCTGGCGACAAGAGAAAATGCTGGCCTTCTCGAATCTTCTCACATAATTGTGGTGTAGGGCTGCGGTGGGTTAAAGCCCAACAGAGGGAAAAAGCATTCGTGAATATAGAGAAAGTACACACGAGTGGAGTGCGAGTTTGGCATTCGCATTCGCATTGTGAGTGTTTACGCCTTATAAAAGGCAACATTTTCAGAGTGAGAGACGAACTGCGTCGGCCACATTAGAATCTAGTTTGGCTCTTGGCAACGCGACAAACTTGCTTTTACCCCAACTCGAAACTCGAAGAAAAATCTACTTTTATACAAGTATGTACGAGAATGTAAAAAAAGGAACGCGTTACGCTTTGTTTGACTTAAATTTATGTTGATGCTTATTTTTACGTCAGCTGCATATTTGGCAAGCTCTGCGCTGGCATGACTCATGAGGAAGTGCTTGGGTCTGGGCCTGGGCTTGGGCCTGGCAGACACTGTCTGGATTGTCTGTCTGGTCTTTGTGGCAGTGCCACTCTCTCCGGCAAATGTTTTAATTCCTCTGGCTCGACACAATAATTTACACACTTCCAGCTGTTTGCTCGTCCATAAAATTTTTGTTTGACTTGCCTTCTCGCCGATAATTATGCTCGTATATTTTATTGAGTCGCTTATTAAAATTTATATGACATTTTGTTAGTTTGTTGCTCTGTCTGGATGATTCATAGGTCTTTTTTACTGCCAGTTTGGGTTGAATGTCTCTTTTTCCCCATTGAGTTGTAGTTTTTTGTTATTTATGTTAGTATGTACATATGTGATTTTCGTTCTTTAACATATGACCATCAAAGTTGATTGCATACTTTCTGGACGAAGACACCGCAAAAGTATGCACTAAATTTATGTTCTATGCAGTATATACGTTTTTTTATTATTATTATTCTATCAACGAGGCCGAAAAAATAGATATGAAACACTGGCCATAACTTTGCTCTCTTCTATAGTTTAGTGATTTTTATGAGGTTTGCGACTTTGGAATTAGCTATAATCCTGTCATTCCCTTCATGCAATTATTCATGCATTATTCAAACTTTTTATTCTATATTTTTTAAGATATCTTTTATGCTACAACTTTATCAATTTTACAAAGTTTGGTTTTTGTCAGGTCTATATTTTCCTAATTGTTACAAGCATTTTATATAAATAATGTGAGTTTTTGTGTTTCAAAACCACCAATCCAAACCCCAGCCGAAAAACAGCTTCCAGTACTGACTTCAGTAACTAACTAGTTTAAAAAATAACTAACAGGAGCTTCGCACGGAAGCGGCTAAGGAGTTACCTTTGGCGAGGTTTGCAATAGAGATTGAAGGATAGAACTCGAAATTAAAACCGAAAAATAAATGAAAAACCATATCCATAAAGAAGAAAGCGGGGTGAAAATTTCTAAAGGGAATTTCCTATTAGCCCACGTATGCCAGAGCCGAAGACCGACCAACACCTGTCCTGGTTCTTGCAGTGCAACAAAAAGAATTTGAAGTTCAGTTTTGGAATCTGAATCAGAGTTGGGGTCTGGCTTGGGGTCTTTCAGTGTGGGGGGTTGGTGATGTGTGATGGCCGAAGTGAAAAGCCAGCATGCCAAACTGACTGACAAAACCTCAACATGCCACTAAAAGCATAATCATGCACTTAACTAAAGCCCAGCCAAAGGAAGTTGTAACTGTCTGGTGGAGGAGAAGGAGAGCTGTAGCTGCAGGTGGTGCTTTCGGTGCTCTCTGCGGCTTCGGGTGGGTGGTTAAGGTGATACAGGTTACGCACGTAGAACTTAAGTCATCATCATATAAATAAAAATTTATGACTTTAAATGTGTTTGTGCGTGAGTTTGTTCGTTTGTTTGTTTGTTTGTTTGTTTGTTTGGCTGTGTGTCATGTGGTTGCCGGTGTGCGGTGTACCCCGAAGTCATGCCACAGAGCTGGGTAGTTCGAGTAGGGGACGGTGCTGGCGGTGCGGCGAATACTACATGCGTGACTTTATTTGCACTTGCATCTGTTGAAAGCTTCATTTTATATTCGTGTGATAAGCAGGTGGGGACAGACACATAGAAAGTGTTATGTAAGCATCCTGTTGGGAAACTGTTCCCATCCGCCATGGGAACATACACGTTTATATCTAATATTTTTCGATTTTTGTAATTTTTCTTGGACTAATACAAATTTAACCTTCTGTATACCTAATAATACATATGATTTTATGTATAATGTATAAAAATCGATGGTAGGAGTTGATAATTTAAAAAAGAAACCTGCCAATAGCTTCACTTATCGGACTATTTATTTAGTAATTTCAAAATATGAGGTTATGTCGCGATCTGGCTAACCATTCTATAGAATTTCTGTAAAACATGGTGCTTTGATCTTTGATTAGGATTAATAATAATCTCTGAAACTAATTGTTAGCTGAATAAGTGTACATCCAACAAACCTAGTAAGAATCCTCCTCCCCCCCTTACTAAAGTTTCGACAGGTTTTTCAATATATTTACCAATCTTTAGAGAACAGTTTTATAAGGAATTTAAAAAGCTTTTTTCCACGAAATTAATCATTTAAGTTTAAAGCTCTAAGTAAAAATTACACTAAATGAAGACGGATGATTTGCTAATTCCTAATTCTAGTGCGTTGAGTTTGAATGCATGAGCCCTTGAGAGGTCCTAGTGACGTATAGTATTCATGGCAAACATCTTGACTCTGTGAGAATTGCCGCACAATTATGACAAGCGACAGCTTTTACTTTCTTCTACTTAAACGTATCCCCAAATGTAAATTTCAGTTCCGTGGTGAGGGTTGGTAATGCGAGAAACTAACAAGGGAAAGCGGCTTGCCTAGCTACTTTTCAAGTTAAAGTTATTATCCCGAGGCAGCGCCACTTGCAAGACTCGTCCGCCCGCCTGCGCCTGTCCCTCGCCAGACTTCACAAAACTCGGCAGACTTTTGAATAAATTTTCAATCTCCATCTCCGGGACAACGAGTAGAAGGGCGACAGCAGGAGGGAGACGGACACAGGCAGCAACAACAGGGACAATCAGCATTATGAATATGTAGCTACATCCTCCTGAATGTATCTGCCTGTTGTTGGTGCTGTTGGTGTTGCTGTTTGCTAAGTGAAAAGCCAAAGCCAAGTTGCGCCTGGAACATTTTTAAAAGCCGCTTTACGTCTCCTCTAAGAAGCCAACTTTCTTGATTTTTTTGTTTAATATTTTTTTTCTAAAGAAAACTTTTTACCAGCTTCAGCCAACAAAAAAACTACCCGAAAATGAATAGAAAGTTCTTTGGCTTTCCTGCACTTTTTTTGGCTCGACGTTTTCTGTTAAATGCTTTTAGCCGCTTTTTGTTGCGAACTTTTGCGACCAACGATACGCTTGAAATGGCATACAATTCTCTTGCTTGTAGAAATATGATTTTATATTTCTTAGCCTGGAATGAGCTATGCCAAATAATTAAGCCACTAAGCATCTGATAACAAATATCCAATTAAACGTTGCACAATTAAACCTAATGTATCTTTGTGTGTCTCTGTGTGTGCAAGGGCTAATCAGGAGGAGGCCGAGAACGAAGTGCGACCATTTCTCTTTGTGGCCAACCGCCATTAACGTTTATTACACCCACCAAGTGCCAGCAAAAACCAAAGAGCACAGGAACAAGGAAAACCAAAAAAAAAGACAGAACAATATAAAGAAACAATGGGCGAAAAAAATATAATTAAAAATAAACATTACGCGGCGACAGAGAATGGAAGGAAAAATGTTACACAAATCCAAGAAACGAAGGAAAAAAAAGAAAGGAAAAAACGAAAAGACAAAGGAAAAAAGCAGCCAGCAAAGGCAAAGAAATGTGTAATAAAATGAGAGTAGCAGCCAGGTGAAAATTGCATTAGTCTGAAGAGCAGAGAAAAGTGGAGTTTCCCAAGAAAATTGAGGGTGCTTGGTTGCCTTCCACAGCAGCATTTTAGGCGCTTAATTGAGCGTTTTAGTTATGCTAATTGTTTGAGGGGCAGCAACTACAAGTAAGCCAGGAAAATGGCCAACCGAGGGATGTCCTTTTTCTGGGCGGTCGGTCGATGGCTCCAGCTCGCATTTATTGTGTGTCATTTGTTATAAGTGAAATGCCTGGGACCATTAAGGGTGCTGGCCGGGTGGGCGTGAGGCGTTGACGAATGCATTCTAATTAATTATTTTATTGTATGGAAGAACGAGCAAATTGGAAATGGACTACCGGACCAATCTTGTTATGAAAACAGAAGATTTGTGTAAGAACTAATTTGTTGAAAGGACAGTGTACACAGATTATTATTATAAGAGATCAAATTATTAATCTATACATTTTCCATTGAGTTACGTATATGCTTCTTAGCCATTATATTATTATTTCAATATGTACTATGAAGCAACCGTCTACTTACTTTCCTTCGGTTGTATCCCAAATTTTTCAACAAACCAAATTAAAAACTTCTTATTTTTCTTCGCTTTTGGTTTTTATTTTGATTATCTACCGTAAATACTTATTTCATACATATCTCGATTTTTGGTTTTCGTTTCATTTATATATTATATACAAGTACAATACATACTATATATGTTTTTTTTTTTATAGACTTATAGGCAATATTAAGACTTACAATCTAATTGCTCTTCTGCCCTTTGCCAATCCTCTTAATTCGTTTTTGTCTTTGTGGATCCTCCATTATTTTGGTATTACATTTATATATATATAAATTTATATAGCACATATACATACATATATATAAATATCATTTATATCAATTATAAATAATCTTGACTTTGATATATAAATATATTTTTATAGAGAACTGAAAGTGAAAAGCTTAGCACAACATTTTCCGTTTTTTCTTCATCATTTGATGAAATGGAGCGGTTTTGATGTGGTTCCAAAAAGGACTCGATACGGTTTTTGGGAACCCCTTTTGGAAACACCTCTTCAATTCCCCTTTTGTCTCTTGAAGAAATGAACAAATATATCGCTGCATTTTTTATGAAATAGCTCCCATATTTTATAATGGGTCGCTTTTGTGTGTCTTTATATCTTTTTTTTTTGTTGTATCCCATAAATGCATTCGAAGTTACTTTGAGCTAGCTGAAACGAGTGTCTTGTGTTTTTAGTGTATGAATGTGTAAATATTTTAGATACATTTTGCAGTGGTTGCTTTTGCTTCTGGGTCTTGGCCTAGGGCTGAACTCTCACATCTCTAACCTCCTCAGCATCGCATTTGCTCTGCTCTGCGCATTCTGGCATCTCTACGGGTATATGTATTGCTACAGCTCTCCTTCCAACGCGCTCCCTACTCTCGCATACCGTTCATCTCCCCCTCCCCATCATGTGGCACAAGAGTTGCATGACAATTGAATCATGTTAATTGCCTGATGCAACTGCTGCTGCTGTTGTTGCTGTCGTTGGTCCTGCCGATTGTGCATCCTCTCCAGCTGCAGTCGGACGCCCGGAGGCCATGAACCCGCCGCTGCCGTTGCTTTGTGGCGCTGACCCGCATGTGTCCGGAATGTGTCCGGTGGCTGGTGCACCTTCTGTTGCTGCTGGTTGTGCCACTCGCTGCAATGCCGGCGCCGCTTGTTAGCGCCTGCAACTGCGACACTAATTGCCTGCCTAGCGTCCAGCCGAGCACCGCCAGCAGCGATCCACTGACTGCCAAAGATTGACTCGGACAGCAGCTGGATGAGCCCGAGCCCACGCCCCGCCAGGCGGCGCCACCATCCTCCGCTCCTTCGGCTCCGTCGTCTTCTTCGCCTGAGGAATGAAAGAGAAAGTCTAGCGAAAAATAGAGAAAGACACAGACAAATGCAGGCCATGTATTCGATGTATGTATTCTGGTTGTTCTTTGTTCTACTTATCGTCTCTTACGAGTACGAGGGCAGGTATTCTGTCAGTGCTATTGTGTGTGTATCGGCTGTGTGCTGTATTATGTGTGTTTCGTCCACTCGGGCTTCTCTAATTGGAGCTCTACTTACCCTGCAGCTGTGTCAGATAGCTGTTCTTCTTGCTGTGGAACTGCTCGTCTTCGTGCGTGTACTGGTCGTAGAACTCGTCGGGGCTGACGCGGTTCCCGCTGGCCCCTCCGCTGCCGTACTTGGTAAATGGATCCGCCTCGAGGATGGTCTTCTCGGTGGTCTTCCAGTACACGTCGTGCAGCTGGGCACTGCACCGGAGCTGCAGGGTCAACCAATTAGCGGGTTAAAAGCCATTTCTAGCACACATATTGGACATCCTCGACTCACCTTTAGCTTGCCGTTGTCGAAGTGCTGATCGGTGACCACGAAGTGGATGCCCACAATGGAGGTCTGCATATCGTTGCGAGTCTCCACAACGATTTTGTGATGCCGCACGTGCGAGGGATTCACCTGGAACAATTATGGAGGATTTTTCAAAACATCAAACAAATTCACAATTAAATTAAATTAAGTTTGAGATATTGAGAATAGCTGCAATACATTTTATTCTCTACCAATCCTTTTCAGTTTCTACAGCCTACCCAAAGCATAGCGGGTAAAACGACCAAGCTAACAGGATAAAAACGTAATTTGTGCAATGCGAGATTTCAAAAACTTTTTTTTTGACTTAATGCTCAAAAATTCGAATCTGACATGGTACGCAAGCTGCAGCTGTAAGGTTTATTTCAATATTCCACGTACTCTTTCAGCTACCCAGATTTCAAATTGGAAGCCATATTTTGAAGTAAATGTGTTTTTTGTTACAGTAGCTACGACAGTTACTTAAAGTAAATTTAGAAACCAAGAATACCCTAAATATCGGGCAAAAATTGATGCTGTTAAAAAAAATAGATATATAAAAAGTTACTTTTGCAACTTCACTGATCTACACAATGACAATAATTAATATTAATTTATTTTTTTTTGTTTAACTTTCCTGCGAATTCATTTAAAAACTAAGCAAAACAATTTTTTTTTCATTTTTAAGTTTCAAAATATTTCTTTAAAATGTTTAAAACTACTTTAATTTTTTCTACATCTTTCTGTAAAACCAGATGTATGTTATATTCAGTATCTTGGGAGCTGGAGGTTTTCTGCTCCTTCTCCCTAGATTGGTCATTTCACCCACTGCGCCAAAGCAGCAAAGACCAATACCATAGATGAAATTCCCTCTGAATTGCAAAATATGGGTCACAGTGGCGTTAGGCAACAGCTAACCAGGCAGGTGTCTGCGCTCGTAAGGGAAGGTATTTTAAAACAAATTCCTGGGCCATTATCCCTTTTGGCGATTGGGGATGCCCTGCCGGGGCATTGACTTTGATTGACTTCATGGCTGCAAATTAATTTGTCTGTTGCCCCGCAACCACCGCGATCTTCCTCCCCTCCACCCCACCGCTTTTAAGGTACCACTTGAGGTTTTTCTTTCGGAAGGGAATGCCAGCTTGTTTTCCTTTTGTTCCTCTATTTTGTCAGTTGTTCTGTTCTCTCGCTGGAATAGTTGATTGTTGACTGATTTTGGTGGTATGTTTCTCTGGCTTATTGTTTAAGCGGATTTTGTGGGCAACAGAGCGGACGGGGGCTGTTGCAGGGTAGAAATAGCGACAGCTCCGCATATCCAATCAACCGGCCTTCGACCATCGACCATGGCCAAGTCCGACTCTATAGCTCGACAACCAATTCGTGCACCCAACGCGGAATTGCGGTCTCTGTAGGTATGCGTGTGTATGTGTATGAGAGGGGGTGTCGGTATGTGTGTGTGTTTTGTTTTCCTGCCACCACCGCCTCACTGCCACCTTCCTCTGTGCTCCTATTATGCAGCATCAATAAGCATTGTTAGCCGTTGAGTGACGTTGAAATTGGCGCTGCCTGCTGTTCTCTTGCTAGCTCTCTTTCTCTCTCCCTCTTCCTACATATCTCTTTCTCTTTCACATATATATATATTTACATATGTAAATATGTAAACTAATTATTTAGGCAAAAGTTTATATCTTTTATTTTTTATTTTGTGTTTTGCTTTCCCGGAAAGTCACATTACCCCTTGAGGTTGATATTTTATGGATCGCTAGCATATTTAGCATAGGAAAATATCAATGCATAAACATAATGAGACAAAAAAAATATCTTCCATCTATGCAAATTACTAATTTTAGAACACTTTGTATTCATTGTTTTTGTATTGCTCTCAGATGCATGTCATGACATCCATATTAAAAATTACAAATTTCAAATTGCATATATATAAATTGTTTCCAATTTAATCCATTATTTCCTCTTCAAAAATGCAATCTGTCAGAAAACATCAAGTTCAAAATTTTCTTTTAAAGTTGTGCTTAATTATTTGATTCGAGCTACCTTTATCTTTCTCCGACTACTTAAAAATC
This sequence comes from Drosophila miranda, assembly GCF_003369915.1. Lineage (NCBI taxonomy): Eukaryota > Metazoa > Arthropoda > Insecta > Diptera > Drosophilidae > Drosophila > Drosophila miranda. Next base: position 13,198,452 of record NC_046677.1, on the reverse strand, counting down.
TGTTTGCAATTGACACCAACAATTAGTAGGCGTATGCCTCGGGAGTAAAAAAAACGGAGTTATGTAAAATGCAAAACGCTGAACTGGGAAAATTGTTTGCCGACTCGAGTGCTCTTTTAGCTCTCAATTTGGCCCATTTCACAATGCCAAACCCCACTCGGAATATTCCCCAAATGCTAACGGAACCGTATATTTAAAACGTTTCCCGAAAGTGTAGGAGAAAAAAAATGGACGGACTAAGTTTGACGTTCGATCCATTCCGGGGCGGCATAATGAATGGGTGTATGGTGTATGGATATGGATGGGAGTGTCACCAGTGCGTAGTTGATCTCTACGAATGCGTGTGTTTTTCTGGTAATTACATAGTGGGCTTAACCTGCCCTCCCTGTGGCCCCGTTCCACGCTTCCCCACAGCTATTCGACCAAAAACAGACGCATAAATTCCAGCCAGATGCCAACGCTTAAAAACAAGAAAATTGTGTTTGCATAATTTCGGGCGCATCTAGTGCGAACGATGACGGGGCGCATGACGGGGCTGGGCTGCGGGTGTGGGGCTTTTCAATGGTACTCACCTCTTCATTATTCACTGTCCATGTGAGATTGGCCGCGGGCCGGGAGTGTCGCGATGTGCAATTACCTCGCAATATGTCGCCGACCCGGTATCGGGAACGTATTCCCGTTATGAATGGCGCATTGTGCGGTGTCTCTGTAAACGGTAGAGTAAAAGAGATGCCATCAGATATCAGAGGTAGGTATGTATGTAAGTATGTATGTATGTATGTACCTGTATACTGGAAGGGATGGGCGACCCGGCTTGACCATCGATGGTCACTATATTTCTGATACACTGCGGCATTGAGAAACCCCCGAATCTGACCTGAAACGATGTCCGGCTGTCCGGCTGTCCAGCTGTCCGACTGTCAATTGGAATCGCTGTGTGTGTACCTGGTTTCTGAATGTGCCTCAACCCATTTCATAATTTAAATATTTGTGAGCACTGGAAAATCCAGTCGGAACGTCCGTTCAGTCGGAATAAAACGTTGAATATTCTTAGCAATAAAAAACAAATGCTTATCCACATAAAGCTGTCAAAGTCACTTCACTTACTGTCTGTCTATTATCCATAAGAGTCAAAATGGGAATCTACAAACAAACTCTCCCCCCAGGCAGCACATAAGACATATATGTAAACATGAAATAGACACTTCCAAAAGTTTGTCAAGCCAATTTGAGTCTACCTCCGTCAACATATCGAATGCCCCTTGAAAACCCTCCACTGAAAAACACACAGTCACAGTCATAGCCATAGTCACAGCCACTTCGACAGTTTATTGACCGTCTCTGGCTTTGGCAAAACATTTGCACTCCGGGCTTTCATTTTGTTTGCTCGCCTAAATATCTTCATCTTCGTCTCGTTTGCCCGCAAATCTCCTGGTATTTTGTCTGCTTAACTGCCAAAACATTCGAACTTCAAGAGTTTATTTTTAAGTTTAAGTTGTCATGTTCACACACAAGCTTTCCAGTTACTTCTGGCCACGTCAGTTTTGTCCTGGCCAATTGAACTCGTCCCCTCGGTCCACCACATATGGCAGCTGGTCAACAGGCAAGTTTGTCCCAGTCATGGCCTCCGGCTCGGGTTAGTTTGATTTCTAAGTCTTGTATCAAAAACTTGAACTGAAAACTGATTTTGTTTTTCATTGAATGGCTAAAAGGATTAAAATTACTTGAGTTTTTTCGCCTTAAAGGTTTCAAATGTTATTTTTAGTATTTCCCCGCCTTGTTTATTGCTCACTTGGTGACTTCCTGCTCCGCAAAAAACTCTTTCAAAGATATCACAGGCATACAATAATGGCCCAAAAATTGGTATCTGACGATTCCTTTCCTTTATGCGATTGCCTTTATGACTTACCAATAACCTCCAATTCGGCAGCCGCTATTAATGTATGAAATGAGGGCGCATCCGCCGAAACTTCGCAACTGTATTTACCGGATGTTGCCATTGTTACCGCATCCAGCACCACTTGGCTCTCGTTCGAGGATACGCGCTGAAAAAAAGGCAAGGAAAAAGCAGCACGATGAGGAAGTGACCGAAATAAATTTGCTTAAAAAATTGTACTGAACAAACATATAAGTACATATATTTTTTATTTACGGGTACGAGTATGTGTTCGAATCGTGTATGCTGCCTGTCTGAAAAATGGTCCCACAAACGTATCTCGTTATATTCCTTCCGGTTTCAAAATATACGAGCATGCATGTGGATGTATTTTTTTTTTGAGAAAACTTTCATCGGTGGCCCTCATTTATACATTTATATTTTTGTTATTATTTGGATGCACGCTTTTTTTGTATATACATATATAGCACATACCTACTCGTATATTAATGAAATAAAAACAGGAATAAGTAATATAAAACACCGCACCTTTAATGTCTTTATTTCAATATTTTTGTTACAATGTAGTAAAACAGCACCACACCCTGTAAATAATAAAGTGACATTTTTGAGCTCTTTGGGTTTGTCCAAAGTCTATAACCACATCAAATATTGAGCTTACAGAACTCGTTAATTCCATACAACCTTTAGATTGGGAAATATTTTATTTTTGTTTTCCCCATACTTCAAAAACGGATATTGTTGCGCCCATAAAAAACATTTCGAATGTTGTTTTAACATTTTTTTTTCCCAAAATATATTGTATTTTTCGCTGCGTTGGTTTTTCCTATTCCAATTTGGAGCAAACATTTCTATTATATTCTCTGGCTATTTTTGCCCGGCTGCAGTGCTGAAATATTCTTTAACTGCAAAAGAATCCAATTCTACTTTTCCCCTTATTTTTCTGTCACATGAAATGGAAAGAGAAATGGGTATGGAAAATGCAAAATGGGAATACACGCAAAAGCGGAGTCCAAATAAATAAAACGTCAACGTATTCTTTATATGCCTGAATAATTTTCGAAAATTGTGAAACAAGTTAAAAATGCCACTATTTATTGAAAAATATTTGTAGCTGAAGCACTCCCACGGACCCAGTACCAGAACCAGGACCAGTGCCAGTCGCAGCCCGATCCCGAATCGTGACTGCAAAAAAAGCTCAAGACCCAAACGGGGATTCTAAAATGTTCAATAGTCGAACATTCGGGAGTGTATGTGTGGTATTCCGACTACGTAACTGCCGTCAAGCGGAAGTTAAAAACCGTGTTTTGATTTGATTGCGCATCGAAATTTCACATGTGTCTGCCCATGCTCCCTGTTCCCGCATCCTCCGCATACCCCGCTGTTAACTGAGGCATTTGGTTCAATTCGAATGCCCCCCAAATGCAAATGTTTTACATTGTTGAGGCCGCAGAGCGTTTAGTTTAGTTTAATTTATTTAGTTTTGTGCTTTTGTTCTTTTTATTGGCTGCACAAATGGCATAAAGAAAAGTAAAGCCAGAATATCACTAGGGGGTTTTATTTGAATAAAAGGACTCTACAACTCTAGCTATGATAGAATATGTTAAAAAGAGTAAAACATGTGTGGCTCTTCAATAAGTAAAGTGTTTTGAAGCTCTGAATTTCATAACTATTTCCTTTTCAAGTCCTTTTGATGTTTGATAATTTGAATTTTACTTTTTCCAACATCAAAAAATATAAAATAAATACTGATAAGATCGTATCTGAAGCCAATAAACAAATAATGTTGTTTTTGCATCGATTTTCGTACTATGTATGTATGTTCATTTACCGACCGCTTTGATCAGGACTCTAATAACAATTTCAGAATCCTACCAAAAAATACAAGCAGTAAAAACAAACAAAAAATTCTAGCACCTTAAAAATATATTGTTATTTGGTTACCCCTCTCCCTATTCGTGACGTAATACATTTCCTTCTCGGGCTGTCTTTTGTTCGGGATGTCTGTATGTGGAATGAACACTTGCCACATTTCCTGTTTGTTACTCTCACTCAGATTGCCATTGTGTCTACAACCAAATAAAGAACGAACCGAAATCACACTTTGCTAGTTACTCTTTTTCAAGGACAGCCCTCAGCTGCGGAATACAATCTGGTTGTCATTCTGGGGTCAGGTGGCAGCCTTGATGTGTAATCAAAGTATGCAAGATAATCAAATCGGATCAACTCGTACAAAGTACAATGGAACTCTTAAATATATCACAAATTAACTGCATAGCTGAAGGGAAAGAAAAATTAGTTAATTACTTCATTAGGCATAATTTTCTTATTTTCAATTTGTAATATTGCTGAAATATTTCCACTGACGATACGTGTTGTGCTGTACTAATGTACTATCGTTTGCAGCACTGTTTGTGTGCAACCAATGTTTAGGGACCAAAGGGTTTAAGAATTTTCGACTTACACGCACTTTAACACCCGGAAAGTGAAAAACCTTCATGGGCGGCGTCTCCTTGGGAGTGTATCGGTAGAACTCGCGTCTACCTTTATACCACTTCACCGAGTACAGACTGTCGTCCTCGATGTCGTAGAAGCATTTTAGAATACCCTTTTCTCCACGCCGCACTGCGTGTGGCACTCGCACCCGGACATCTCTTAGGGCACTTGCTAGCTCTGAAATTAAACAATAAAGGCAGTCATGAATATAGGCCTTCGACAATTGCGTTTAATTATTTAAATCTATAATGCTCTCAGCGCGATGTGGCGGAAATCGTACTAAGTAAACAGCACCCTCGGGTAATATCAAACAAAAATCAACTCGCAGCGACGAAAAAAATCATCGCATTTCTCATTTTTAATTTACAATTTGCATTTATTTTATTATCAATTTCGATTTTTTCGCTGTTGCTCTGTTTTTGTATCTTCATTTTGGTTTACGGCTTTGCGCATAATTTATGATGTGAATTTGTTGTTTTATTATTTGGAATTTTTATTAAATAAATCCCAAACGAATTTTATTGACTCGACAAGTCCCATGACCTTTTTGACAGCTGTGCGTTTCGGTGAATACTCTTTTGGTATTTCGAGTATCTACAGATTTTACAATTCGTGTTCGGTCTTTATTTATGATATATATGTTGATTGATATGTAAGGCAGTTTCGTGCATTTATTCCTTCTCAGTTGTTTTGTTCCGAAAGTTATCATTCGCACATATGGGAATATATGAAAGTGTATCCACATATCCACCTTATTCTGATGGCACATGAACCATTTTAATATCTATTCGTATCACGTATTGACATGACTGTCGGCATGGTTTATGCCACAAATCTCTAACTGACTGAAGCACCTAAGACCTCTGGTGTAGATATTTTGTCAGCATATATGTACATATACATTTTTTTTGTGTATAGATGTACGAGTATGTTTCATGCTACTGACTTTCGTGCAAATGTTCGAAGCCGTGTTTTATTGTCAGTGAGCTCCCGTTTTTTAGGCCAAGCCTGCCATTATAAATCAACCTATAACCAACCAAAAAAAAGTTTTCACGATTTCACACCTTCACCCTTCACCTGTTTGAATTTATTGCTTTCCCCAATAAAATATGAATAAATCGTTGCCTGATTAAGTGTGATGAAATTAAAACTCCTTTTTATCCCTTTCATGGAGAATGTCATAAAAGCTGAATAAAGTCGAAAGCCGAGCACATTTGTCGTAATTTCCTGAGCCATTTTTTTGAATAGACCTCAAAATGTTTATACGAGCTGTTGATGAGTATTCAAAGGTCTCAAAATTTTATATTAATGAATTACAAGTGATGAGAGTATTCAAATGAAACAAAGTTAATAAAAAGTCGAGGTGGCAGAAAACGATAGAAAGAAATTGCCACACGAATATATTTGTTTGGAGTACATCGAGACATGTATCTGAGCACTGTCATGTTGAAATGTCCATGAATTTCCATAACATTTTCCCCTAAAATCAAAAAGAACTTCGCCTAATAGTTGAACATAATCTGGAATAAATAAATACCTTGTGATCGGAATTTCAATTAAGACCGAGAGTCATGAGTAATTGCCCAGCAAAGCAGTGAAGAGAAAAACATATCGGGTAATATATATATATATACGAATTTTTGTTATAGGACGGCGGCCCGTAACCACGGTACTGCTAATGCGATCATCAGTCGCATACGAACACCGCTAAGCGAAACCCGCAGCTTGGCGTTGGCCGTCGAAAGCCTCAAGAACCTTGTGGATGCATGGCGAAAAACAAGAAGCGCCACCCGTTTATCAAGCCATCAGTGAAAGTGCACTTAGCCTGGCTGACATGTCTCGCGATTAGATCGTAATTACTCGTCGGTGTCACACATAGCTATCTTTTCCTCTAAATTTCTTATGCCAGGCCAAAACTATTATCTGTCGCCATACGATGTACACAGTTTTACATTTAACATTAACATTAATTTTCCTTGAGATTACAAAGCAGTACACACCAGTACGCTCATGTTCATATACTCGTATTAAATATCTTTTCTTTTCCTCAGAAGTATGCACCCACGTAATCATTGAGCTCAACGATCACGGATGGAGTAAGCGGTACTAGCCAACCAAAAGCGTTGTGAGTTTGTAAATAAGATTAATTATGTACATATATGCACTGAGCTGAGAAATATCCTGCGTGTTACCCATATTTTTCTACTGATATCCCCTTTATAATTCCGTAAGCATAATGTATTGGTACCTCTTACCCCCTTAGAATTTATTACCCATTTATGGTTGTCGTCCTTATATCTTTATTCATCTTAGTATTTCTTCTCATTCATTCATATCTTTATTAATATATAAAGCTATGGAGACTCAACAAGAAAAATGAACACCCCCAAACACTCCCAAGAGTTTGATTATGATTAGGGATTTATTGAAATATATATATAGTAATTTAATGGATTTTGAAGTATAACTATAATATGTTCTAAACTCAGGAGTCCGTTCTCAGAAAGCCATGATTGAACTGGGATGATGATAGCTGTATAACGTTATTCAAGGGACTATACGGTCAGGTTACCTGTATACCATACGTTGGTAGTGTGGAGAAGATAGAGACACTCACTAACAGCGGAGTTTCTCACCCGTTGAATAGAGTAATTGATAAGATCCCCACTTTCCACAAACCTGGGTTCTGGTGTTAGTTTTATGATTGTTCCTTTTTTTTTTTAAAACCTAACAAAATATGCGAGTATGCGAGTATGGGTCAGTATGCGATAGGAGAGAGTAGAACGAACCCCGACAATCCGGCGAGCTTAGTCACAGCATAGATAGAGGTGCACACGAAATCTTTTCATAGCGAGACTCCTTGGAAATTGCGTGCAATTTTTAAATTTTGTTGGACTCTATAAGCTTTTTCTCATAATTTTCGGGATCTTTTAAACACACATTTGATTGTGAAAATGCTTGTGTTCACTTTGGTAACAATTTTCTGTTGTGAATTGGAAATTGTTGCTCGTTCTAAGTGACTTTTTGCACGAATTAAAAATCCAAATATAATAGATTAAACTACTAACCATACAGTCTGTAGATGTGCCAGTTCATACAATCGGCCCCATGGTCTTCGGCTCTGGGGTGTTATAAATTCGGCTCTGGTTGCGTCACGTTCGGCTCATGACGCGGCTCGAGAAGAACTCGATAGCGACCCAGCAGCGCAACTGTACATATGTGTCTTGTAGTACACAAAAAAATATGTGTGTTCAGGGGAGCAGCCGTAACAGGGCAACCGCGCTGTTAACACCCCAGGCTAACAGCCTCTTATCTTTTTAGGGTACCGCGCTCAGTTAATAGCCAGTTACATCGTTCTCTGCCTCGCTCTCACTCTCTCGGGTCTGTGCGCAGTTACGATCCGCACTTCGCTCACCGTTGTATTAGCATGTAAGCTAGAATAAGTTTCGATTCCACAACCGCTACAACCAGCGGCGTCGTGCACATATTGTTCGGTTTTTTCAATAAGCGTTAACATATGCAGGGGCGTACCCAGGATTTCTCGAAAGGGGGATCCCGTTCATTATCGTTTCTCTTCAGCTTCGTTTCCAGTGGCTCGGATTGTGGTAATAAAATACAATCCGTATTTGGTGGCTTGTAACTTGAAACTTTGGAACTTCCGATCAAAAAATGTTTAACGCAGCGTTTTGAGCACTATGATCGTTATTTTTTTGTATCCTTTTCTTACTTTAATCGACACGAGCCTCATTTTTACCGATTTGTAAATTGTGTGGAACCGAGGAAAATCTCGTCGTTGGACGTCATAATATTTATATTTATAATAATAATATATTATTTTTTCTACAGCATCACAGCATAACCATAGGGTCCTTTTTTTTATTACAAAATAATTTTTTCTATTACAATTGGGTTCCAACAAGGCTAAAAACTAAGCCAGAAACTTAAATAGCAGCCCTCGTAAAACTGGAGGCGTTCAAAAATATCATACAACATTGTTATCATTTTGTTTGGGTATATCATCGAATCTCTTTAATATTGATTATTAATTGTGTTGATCACCAGTGTTTCGTTTGTAATCAAGTGTTTAATATAAATGAAATATCGCAACGTAATAACGGGCAAGCAATTTATTATTGCTTTTATCCAGTCTGCTTTTGATCATCGTTTCTTCGGTGTGCACTGTTCTCACGCATCAGCGTTTGCATCGCCTACACTCTATCTTGAAAGCATAAGAGGGCCTGTTGCTCGTATTCTTGCTCTCACACTCTCTGGATTGCTTACATTCCTCTTCTTTTTGAACTATTATTTTGCTGTTCCTGCTTTGGTGAGTTCACTGTTCGTTCCTTGTACTTCGTTGGATCGCTCTGCTGTATGCTCTCCCATTTCGCGTGCGGCCTCACTGTGTGCTTTTTATTCGTGCACAGTGATTCAACTGCTGTCAAAAATGGCAATTGTTTGCAGTGCAAAGAAATGCGAATTCGGTGGAGTAATTATCGGCAATTTATTCATTCCTTAGCTGCTGGCTGTGCGACAATTTTACCCATATAAAAGGTGGCTAAACGATCTCATCTCGAAACGTATGGGTCTGTCTTGGTCATGTTTGGCTTGTCGGGAGATTGAGGATGAAATGCGCACTTTTATGAGACAGACTCGAATTGGGATTCTGGATGTCCGAAAAAAATTCGTGGCTCTCAACGATAAATTTCTAGCCCTTGAATCGCATTTTCTTGGGCTAAAACTCTTGAGCGAATCGCCAAGACGGAAAATTCCGCATAATGATACCAATCTGATCCGATTTGTACGCCTGCTTTTCACCTTCATTCATCGGAACCATGTGTTATTCCGTGTGGTCCGGTGTTTTTTTAGCCGAACAATGTGCTACCTTCGAGCATCCAAGTTCCCTTCAGCATAAATCCCATCCCTGCTGTTTCTGCTGCCATCACTACCGACGTGGTGAGTGCTCCTAGTGCGGGTGTGTTGGTTTCAGTGGTCCCTCGGAAAGCAATATTTGTTTCCCGTCTTATTCCTGAGGCTACAACGGAGGATGTTAAACAACATCTTTCCTCCAAACTAAACGCTTCGCCTGATGATATAATTGTGACTAAATTTACATTTAAACATTAGCGAAAAATATATCCTTTAAAATTCTTCTCCCTGATTCTTTGCTATCTAAATCTCTTGAACCGTCAATATGGCCTGAGCATACAATAATGCATGAGTTCCTTCACAAAGATTCGATCCCGAGTCCCAGAATCTGCTGCTCCAAAAAACTGATTTACCATTTTTCTATTCACTATCAGAACGAACGCAGATTGTTGTGCAAATTGCGTCAAATTCATACAAATAGTGAGTCTTTTGATTTCGACGCCATCGCTTTCACTGAAATCTGGCTAAGCTCTTCTATCAATGATCATACCTTTTCATTGACAACTTCATTGATTCCCATTCAATAACATCCATGGAATAGAATTTGATGCAGTCAAAGTTCGTATTGTGTCGGCATTTTTCTATTTAACCTGCTCCTACATTACTACTTATATCACCTCTCTGCAATTAATACTGTCGTATCTGCATTAGGTTGCAATGATCAAATTATTGTCATGGGGGACTTTAACCTAGCATTTCTTTCTTGGCTGCCTTGCGATGACGCCAACCTGTTGCTTGCCAATAGCCACAATAATTTTATCAATGGGCTAACGGATATTTCCCTTTTCCAAATTAATGTCGTTAAAAACATTAGGGAAAGACTTCTTGACCTTATGTTTGTTAATGATGCTTCTCTAACAACGGTATTCAGAGCAAGCCCAATATTATTTCCTGAAGATCCGTACCGTCCAACTCTGTCGTTATCCTTTGAGCGCACCCGATCTGGTGGCGCTCCTTCCTCCTTCCTCCATGGCTCCTTGACGCATAAAGTGTTTTCGAAAAACAAACTTTATTGATTTAAATCTACAACTCTCGCTTTTTGATTGGTCGTTTCTTTATTCATTACCGAACATAGTCGCAACTGTCAACTCGTTTTAGTGCTCTATTTACTCCGCCCTTAATAAATTTGTTCCAGAAATCACGGTACCTGTACTTAAAAAAAACAATAAATCCAGGCTCTATAAAAAGTACCAGAAGACAGGCTCCACGTCGGCCTTCTCTCTATACTCCTCCGCTCGCTCTCCGTTTTTTTGCCGTTAATAGTCAGAGTTATAATCAATACCTTTCACATTGTAGTATAAACTTTCGTAGTGATCGTAAAAAATTCTTTTCGTTCGTTAACACTAAGCGTAAGTCAAATGCTTTTCCTCTTTCCCTGCATTACCAGAACAAAACAGAAGCTTCTGCTGTTGGTATTGAAAATTTATTCTCTACCTTTTTCCAAACAATGTACTCGTCTCATATTTAAAGCGCATCCACTCCGTATACGAACCAGCTACCTTACGCTAACAGCATTTTTTATACCCGATACTCAAAATGAGTATTGGGGTATATTAGATTTGTGGTGAAAATGGATGTGTGTAACGTCCAGAAGGAATCGTTTCCGACCCCATAAAGTATATATATATTCTTGATCAGCATCAATAGCCGAGTCGATTGAGCCCTGTCTGTGTGTCCGCACCTATCAGCGCCTAGTGCTCAAAGACCATAAAAGCTACGACATTTTATATCCGGACTTCTGTGATATGTCACTGTTACAAGTTTTAAAATTTTACCCCGCCCACTTCCACCCCCACAAAGGGCGAAAATATGTGGCATCCACAATTTCAAAGATACGAGAAAACAAAAAACGCCGAATCGTAGAGAATGACTATATCGTCTAAAATGCAAAATCTGATTGTATAATTATTATAGCCAGAATCAAGAAAACAATTTCATTCTCTCTCGCTCTGTCTCTCTCTAACACACAGGTTTCATGGTAGGCTTTGCCTATTGAAAAATATGAGTTCCTAGATCTCAAAGACTATAAAAGCTAGAGCAACCAAATTTTTTATCCACACTCCTGTGATATCGTACCTTCACGAGTTAGTTTCAAAATTTCGCCACACCACTAGATATTTAAAAATCTCAAAAACTATTAAGGCTAGAGTAACCAAATTTTGTATCCACACTTCTGTTAGATCTCACTACAAAACGCATATTTCAAAATTTCGCGCCACCCTTTTCCGACCCCAAAAAAGACGAAAATCTTTGGCATCCACAATGTTGAAGATACGAGAAAACTAAAAACGCACAATTATAGAGTATCTATGAGATTGCTGAATCTGGATCAGAGCGGATCATTTTTATAGCCAAAAGGTACAAATCAATTTACAGTGGTTACGCAGCGCCCGACGTCCCGCTCAGACTGATTTTCTGTCTCTCTCGCACGCACTCTTTGTCGTGTCGTTTAATATTTGCGGCGTCTGCCGGTGGAGAGCCATATTGACTAAGTATCAGGTATAAATGTAGAGTTGCGGTCGCCGCAGCAAATCACAACGTTCCCCCTCGTTCTGCCTATTTTCGAGGAAAACGTTGTTCTGGAAGGTATGTCATCTATGGACATATCGTTTTCTGCGGGTCCAGATAATGTACCAAGTTGTATTTTAAACACTGTGCCCAGTACCTTTGCAATCCCTTGACCTTTCTCTTTAACTTCTCTTTGGAACAGTCTTGTCCCCCATCATTCCGCTTCACAAAAAATGTTCAAGATCAAATATTGAAAAATATCGTGGTATCGCAAAGCTTTCCGCCATCCCGAAGCTTCTTGAGTTCCTGGTCACCCGGCAACTGCAAAATCTTTGTTGCAGCTTGATATCTCCGTCGCAACACGGTTTTCTCAGACATCGTTTAACATCCACTAAACTTCTTGAGTTTTCTAACTTAATCCGCCGTGGTTTTCAAAGTGGTTTGCAGACGAAATTTACGGAATTTAGCAAGGCATTCGATTCTGTGAACCATGCTCTGCTTATTCACAAGCTATCTTTATAAGGGTTCCCAAAGAATCTTCTAAATTGGATTTTGTCCTATTCCTCTAACCGTACTTAGCGTGTTTTGTTTTCTAATGTGTTGTCAAATATCGTTAATGTTACTTCAGGAGTGCCGCAGGGAAGTCATCTGGGCCCGCTTTTGTTCATTTTATTTGTGAATGACATTCCTTAAGCTATAATATACTCTACTATACTTATGTATGCTGATGATGTTAAAATCTGTCTGCCTTACTCTGTGTGCAAGTAACACACGCTTTCAACTGGATCTAAGTGAACTACTATTTTGGCGTTCAACTAATATTCTTTTTCTGAACCTTTCTAAATGCATACGTCAAATACGTTCTAGGAAATCATGTCCTGGAGCAAACTTCGAGTTCAAATTGCATCGGAATCCTATTTGATCATAAGACGTGTTTTAACAGTCATATAGCGCCAACAGTAAATAAAGCTAAGGGTGTCTTAGCATTCATCACGCGTTGGTCCAAGGAGTTTGACGACCCGTAAGGGACGAACCAACTGTATATCTCGTTAGTACGTCTGATATTGGAGTATTGTTATTGTGTGGAGCCCGCAGTATACAAAGCAGCAGGTTTTTATTAAATCGGTGCAAAAGCAATTTTTAATTTTTGCTCTGCTTAACTTAAACTGGGACTCGGGTAGAATCTTTCCACCCTACCGATCTAGCCTAAATCTTATTGACCTGCCATCGTTGCAGGTTGCAGCTTGTTCGCTCACAAGCTCATTCTCGGGATTGCTGACTCCCAAACTTTCTTGGGTCAGATTTACTTTGCCGTTCCATTTAGACCTACCCGTACTTTTAGGCCAATCCGCTTACCCATATGTAGGTATAATTATGCCCAACATGAATCCTTTAAGGTTATATGGCACAACTATAACTCCCTCTGTCATACCTTATACCCTGAACTATCCCTTAAGCTAAGAGCATGTAATAATTATAGTCACCTTTTAACTTCCTCTTTCCTCCTTTTGTAACTAAGTTCCATTTCTAGCAGATAATTGTTAATAAAACAAATAAATATCTAAAAATACTGCTGATGTAATATTTAATGACTTTCTTAGAATCCACTCGAGTAGTACACAGCGTTTCGATTCAAATTACTACACCACGAATTATTTTAAGGCAATCACACCGATCACAATCACTTTAACATAGTGGCAGAGATCCATATTACCAGAGATCAATATTTTTCCCTATAATCTGTTAAACAACGATTTCACGAATAATATAATCACCACTTTTGTATCTGCTTTTTATTTAAATAACATTAAAAAAGTGCTAAAAATGCTAAAATTTACAAAGAGGACGAGTTCTATCTAAAATTCGTTTGACCTAAAAATTCTGATAGCTCTGCCATGTACCATGGATACTGTGGGACGGTCATTCAGTACGTTGAGAAGAGTGAAGACTTGGGTAAGAACTACGACTGTATCATGTCTGAATGGAAATCTAAATATTTTTTATTTATAACCGTAATACGTAATTCGGAACGCAGAGAGTGAGACCAGCAAAAACCTTTTGGAAAAAAGCATGCAATGATAAGGAGAAGTAAATATTGCTCTATTTACGCTCTCTACTTAAGAGAAACGAGAAATCCTGGGTACGCCCTTGAACATATTTACTTGTATTTAAATTTGATATGCTGGTAATAAATCGGTTTACAATTGGCCATGGCCAATTATATGACCATAAAATCATGAGTATAAAATACGTGGATACAGTCATGAGACTCTTATTAAGAGTGCGGTGTGCCACATCGACAACCATCCTGCCATAATGTGGTGGTGGCTGCTGCTCACTTTTCCTTTGATTATTCATTCCCAAAATACGGAATGGTGCGATCCAAATTTGTGCGACAACGGTGCCCACATACTGTGCAAGGATACTGGGGTACGTACAAATCACTTACATACAAATACCGATCATTAATTAGGGAATGACACTTCCAACGGGATAACAGAAGTTTTACAACTCGTGCCCACGAGATCAGGCAGAACTCATCCCAATGACAGAAAGGGTCATATCGATGTTCACGCATGTGCATAACGATTTGAGAAATAAAGTAGCAGCTGGCTACAAGGATATGCCAAAGGCAGCGAGAATGTTAGAGATGAGATGGGATCTGGATCTGGCGAAAGTGGCCGAGGCGGCTGTGAGGCTGTGTAGATTGGAGAAGCTCGCGTGTGCCACAACGCCAATGTATATGTGGACCGGTCAGAATGAAGCCTTGGATATGTCTGACTGTCTCAAGAGTAGTCATTTGGTAATAAGAAAACACCTAGACGACTGGATCAGGCAGGGAGACTATGCACGTGAGAATCATTTGACTGATCCTCTCTCTGGGTAAGCAAGCATGTACATATACGAGCTTATATGTATATGTATATAATCAAATATTATATAGGATAACCGTGACGTACTTTCTTCAAATGGTACGCGATAGATGTGACCGCTTTGGATGCGCCGTCAGTCGCTATACCGATAGAAATATAACGCATCAGCTAATTAAATGTATATATAGGTGCACCTTTGCGGTGTCTAGCCCCACAAATCCCGTGTACGAGGTTGCACTCAAAAATGGAGGTGAAAAATGTGCTTCAGGCCGCAGCACTATTTACAGCCAATTATGTCATCGAAAGGAAAAGGCTATACCATGTTTGGATGAAGATGAACCTACCACTACCACTACCACTCCCACTGAATCTACCACTCCTAACGTAATATGTTGTACCTGTGCACCAGGTCCCCCTGGGCCACCTGGTCCTCCTGGTGAATGTAAACCTGGTGAAACTGGGGCACCTGGTGAACCTGGTGCACCTGGTGAGACTGGTGCACCTGGTGAACCTGGTGCACCTGGTGAGACTGGTGCACCTGGTGAACCTGGTGCGACAGGTGAACCTGGTGCGCCCGGTGAACCTGGTCCTGAAGGTCCACCTGGTCCTAAAGGTGAAACAGGTGATAAAGGTGAAAAGGGTGAAAAGGGTCCTCCTGGTCCAGAGGGTCCTGAAGGTCCAAAGGGTGAAAAGGGTCCTCCTGGTCCTGAAAATCAACCTGGTGCTCCTGGTCCTCCTGGTCCAGAGGGTCCAGAAGGTCCAAAAGGTCCACCTGGTCCTCCTGGTCCTCCTAGTCCTGATCGTCCTCCTAGTCCCGATCGTCCTCCTGATCCTGGTGATCCACTTCCTCCCCACCCTCCTCCAGGCACGTACTTCCCACCACCAATACCAAAGAACCCCCCTATTGCACCACCTGGACCAGCTTTTCCCTATCCATCACCGCCTCCACTGTATGAGCACCCCCCGCCATGGATAACAAGATTAGCTCAGAGTATAGATGGAGCACCACGAAGAAAAGCCCGACCGAGGCCCCGAATCAACTCAAAAGAGTTAAGTAGCGCGGAATATGACTTCTCCGATTTCGTGCATGATGTGGATCCATGTGACAGCTGCACCACAACACCTTGCAAATTAAAACATCATTGTTTTTAATTTATTCGAGAGTTTTATATATCAGTTTCTTCAGTTTGAAGACTATGCAGACTGTTCATGAACGTAAACAGAACCCGACAGCAAGTCACGTCACAAGTAAAATACACATGCAAATCACATCTCAACCGGACCGCGTCAAGATGTTCATGAAAATTAACAGGAATCGAAAGGCCATCCCATAAACAATACATGGAGTAAAAATCGATCATAAAATCCAGTAATATGTATCTATACCATACAACATACATTTTAAAAATAAAACTGTTCAAATTTACAACTCAGCATCACCATCAACGCCATTAATAAAAAATACATGTTTGATTGTACGGATTTGATTTCCGCTTACAAAGAGGACAATTTCTATCCAAAATTCGTTTGACATTAAAATACTGCTACGTAATTCGGCACGAAGAGAGTGAGACCAGCAAAAACCTTTTGGAAAAAAGCATGCAATGATAAGGAGAAGTAAATATTGCTCTATTTATGCTCTCTACTTAAGAGAAACGAGAAATCCTGGGTACGCCCTTGAACATATTTACTTGTATTTAAATATGATATGCTGGTAATAAATCGGTTTACAATTGGCCATGGCCAATTATATGACCATAAAATCATGAATATAAGATACGTGGATACAGTCATGAGACTCTTATTAAGAGTGCGGTGTGCCACATCGACAACCATCCTGCCATAATGTGGTGGTGGCTGCTGCTCACTTTTCCTTTGATTATTCATTCCCAAAATGAGGAATGGTGCGATCCAAATTTGTGCGACAACGGTGCCCACATACTGTGCAAGGATACTGGGGTACGTACAAATCACTTACATACAAATACCGATCATTAATTAGGGAATGACACTTCCAACGGGATAACAGAAGTTTTACAACTCGTGCCCACCAGATCAGGCAGAACTCATCCCAATGACAGAAAGGGTCAGATCGATGTTCACGCATGTGCATAACGATTTGAGAAACAAAGTAGCAGCTGGCTACAAGGATATGCCAAAGGCAGCGAGAATGTTGGAGATGCAGTGGGATCTGGATCTGGCGAAAGTGGCCGAGGCGGCTGTGAGGCTGTGTAGATTGGAGAAGCTCTCGTGTGCCACAACGCCACTCTATATGTGGACCGGTCAGAATGAAGCTTTGGAGATGTCTGACTGCCTCAAGAGTAGCGAAATGGTAATAAGAAAACACCTAGACGACTGGATCAGGCAGGGAGACCATGCACGTCAGAATCATTTGACTGATCCTTTCTCTGGGTAAGCAAGCATGTACATATACGAGCTTATATATATATGGATATAATCAAATATTATATAGGATAACCGTGACGCACTTTCTTCAAATGGTACGCGATAGATGTGACCGCTTTGGATGCGCCGTCAGTCGCTATACCGATAGAAATATAACGCATCAGCTAATTAAATGCATATATCGGTGCACCTTTGCGGTTTCTAGCCCCACAAATCCCGTGTACGAGGTTGCACTCACACAAGGAGGTGAAAAATGTGCTTCAGGCCGCAGCACTGTTTACGAACAACTATGTCATAAAAGGGAATCCGCTATACCTTGTGTTGAAGAAGATGAAGATGAACCTACCACTACTACAACCACCACCACAACTACAACGACCCCTTTGACTACCACTCGTCATCCAATTTGTGCTCCTGGTCCACCAGGTCCACCTGGTCCTCCATGTAAGCCTGGTCCCCCGGGTCCACCTGGTCCTGATGGTGAACGTGGTCCTCCTGGTCCTGGTGGGCCTGGTGGTCCTCCTGGTCCTGGTGGTCCTCCTGGTCCTGGTGGTCCACCAGGTCCTGGTGGTCCACCAGGTCCTGGTGGTCCACCTGGTCCACCTGGTCCTCCTGGTCCGCCACCACCACCACCACCTCCACCTCCTCCCCCGCCTCCAACACCACCACCCCCACCACCACCTCCGCCACCACCACCACCACCACCACCACCACCACCACCACCACCCCCACCACCACCTCCGCCACCACCACCACCACCACCACCACCACCACCACCACCACCACCACCACCACCACCACCACCACCACCACCACCACCACCACCACCACCACCACCACCACCACCACCACCACCACCACCACCTCCTCCTCCACCACCTCCACCACCACCCCCGATATACATAGCACCGCCAATACCAAATAACCCTCCAGTTCCACCACCTGGACCTGTTCGTCCCGCCCCATCACCGCCTCCAATGTATGAGCACCCCCCGCCCTGGGGGAGAAGCTTAGGTATGAGGACGGGTGGAGCTCCATCTAGAAAAGCCCGACCAAGGCCTAGAATCAACGCAGAAGAGTTAGGCAGCGCGGAATATGACTTCTCCGATTACGTACATGATGTGGATCCCTGTGACAGCTGCACCACGACACCATGTAAATTAAAGTATCATTGTTTTTAATTTTTCAGTTTGAAGACAGAGACTATAACAAGATACATAAATAATAAAGCAAAATGGTAGTCTTAATTTAATTTATCATCTTGTTATTTTTTTTTACAGGAAAGTAAAAATAAATTAATATATTACTAACAAGTTCATTCCGTAGAAAACCGAAAAGATTGATATCCGCTTGTTTAACTTTTCGATTGCATTTCCAAGGAAATCCAATTGCACAATAGTGTTTGGCAGCCCCATGAATATAAAAGCTAAATCATAATGGTTCACTACGCGCACTTCCCACTGTAGCAAACACGGTCGGGGTCGTTTCGGATGCACGCTATGCGTACTTGTTGGAAAGGTCCGCTTAGGGAAATTGGCGTAGATTGTATGCTAGTAATAAAACTATAATAGAATCGTAGACAGAGAAAAAGGAATGACTAGACAATACAGAAACTCAATTAGATCTATTATGCCCTATTTGAAATTGGATAAACAAAGTTGTCAGGCTTCTCCGTTTATACCCATCCTACCTCCTATACTTTGCTGCACATCTGTGTTCTAAAACCCATCAAAGAGCCATCTAACAATAACACATCCCCACAAAAAAAACGAGGGGGAACGTTGTGAGTTGCTGCGGAGACCGCAGCTCAACATTTATACCTGATACTTAGTCAGTATGGCTCTTCACCGGCAGACGCCGCTAATATTAAACGACACGACAAAGAGTGCGTGCGAGAGAGACGGAAAATCAGTCTGAGCGGGACGTCGGGCGCTGCGTAACCACTGTAAATTGATTTGTACCTTTTGGCTATAAAAATGATCCGCTCTGATCCAGATTCAGCAACCGGATAGATAAGGTCATTCTCTATGATTCTGCGTTTTTAGTTTTTTCGTATCTGTGGAGGCGGAAGTGGGCAGAGCAAAGTTTTGAAATATTATTTGTAACAGTGACATATCACAGAAGTCCGGATATAAAATGTCGTTCCTCTAGCTCTTGTAGTCTTTGAGCACTAGGCGCTGATAGGGACGGACAGAAAGACAGGGCTGTGTAATTCATTTTAAGTCGTTATAATATAGTTCAAAAGATTCTTAAGATAGTGATAATAAGGAGATTATACACTTGGATTCTTGTTAACGATGTTTTGTTAAGATTTTATTCTTAAGAAAAAAAACCCTTACAATACTAAATAAGCAAGTGAAAGGTCGCAAATCAAAAAAAATTTTATTCATATGCAGGTGCATATGCTTATGCTTTATGCACATATTTTCATACGTATATCAAAGCTAAGCTTTTAACCCTTTGTATGCATGGTTGCTTGCAGTCATGTTTACTCCGACTCACAGTGGGTCAAACGACCAATCTAAATTATATAAACTAAATTTTCAAAATCCGAAAAACATTTTTTTCTTAATCTATTGGATTGACAATACATCATGAATCCAATCAATTTTTTGTTAAATTTTTAACTTCGAGCAATGTACACATACACACGAATTTTAGTGCCAATTTTCACCCGGTGCAAAAAGGTGTATAATTTTCACAAATAAGCTGGGATTATTGAAATAAATTGCTTTCGCTAATGTTAGCGCACAGTAAAATAAAAATAGTTTTTTTGCATGTTTATTATGTGTTTTTACCAAAAAAAAACAATGTAGAACATTATCTTAAATATTTTATGTTTACAGTTTCCAGTTTATCTAAAAATTTTTAGACTTGCTTAAAGACTTGTCTTGGCTAAAAATAGTATGAGGTGCTAATTTGGCTGATTCTGATTTACAAAACTTGCGAATAAATTAAAAGCAATGATATTTTAAATTGCATGATGACGAGGTGCAGCTGTCACAGGGATCAACATCTTGTACGTAATCGGAGAAGTCATACTCCGCGCTGCCTAACACTTTTGAGTTTATTCGAGGCCTCGGTCGGGCTTTTCTTGGCAGAGCTCCACCTGTCCGGAGACCTAATATATTGAACCAGGGCGGGGGGCTCTCATACATTGGAGGCGGTGATGGGTAGGGATAAGAAGGTCCAGGTGGGGGAATAGGGGGGTTCTTAGGTATTGGAGGTGGTACGTATTTATCTGTCGGAGGGTAGGGAGGAAGTGGACTAGGTGGACCAGATGGACTAGGTGGACCAGGTGGACCAGGAGGACCTGGTGGACCAGGAGGACCAGGAGAACCAGGCTTACATTTTGGAAAAGGAGGATCACAAAGATTGGGAGAAGGGGTAGGTGCATCTTTTTCCCAACATGGTTTAGCCTTTTCCCTTTTATGGCATAATTGTTTGTAACCAGTGCTGCGGCCTGAAACACATTTTTCACCTCCGTGTGTGTGTGCAACTTCGTACACGGGATTTACGGTGTTGGACACCGCAATGCTGCATTTATACATGCATTTCATCAGCTGATGCGTTATATTTCTATCGGTATAGCGACTGACGGCGCATCCAAAGCGGTCACTTCTATCGCGTACCATTTGAAGAAAGTGCCATGCGGTTTCCCTATATAATATTTGATTAAATACAAATGTGAGCTCGTCTATGTACATGCTTGCTTACCCAGAGAAAGGATTAGTCAAATGATTCATACGTGAATAGTCTCCCTGTCTGATCCACTCGTCCAGGTGTTTTCTTATTACCAAATCACTACTCCTGAGGCAGTCAGACATATCCAAGGCTTCGTTCTGACCTGTCCACATATACATTGGCGTTGTGGCACACCAGAGCTTCTCCAATCTACACAGCCTCACAGCCGCCTCGGCCACTTTCGCCAGATCCCGATCCCACTGCATCTCCAACATTCTCGCTGCCTTTGGCATATCCTTGTAGCCAGCTGCTACTTTGTTTCTCAAATCGTTATGCACATGCGTGAACATCGTTATGGCCTTTTCTGTCATTGGGATGAGTTTTGCCTGATCTCGTGGGCACGAGTTGTAAAAATTCTGTTATCCCGTCGGAAGGGTCTTTCCCTAATTAATGATCGGTATTTGTATGTATGTGATTAGTACGTACCCCAGTATCCCTGCACAGTATGTGCAATTCTTGTTCGCACAAGCTTGGATCGCACCATTCCTCATTTTGAGAATGAATAGTCCAAGGAAAAGTGAGCAGCAGCCACCACCACATTATGGCAGGCTGGTTGTCGATACGGCACACCGCACTCTTAATAAGAGTCTCATGGCCGTATACGAGTATCTTATATTCATGTTATCATGGTCATATAATTGGCCATGGCCAATTGTAAACCGATTTATTACCAGCATATCAAATTTAAATTTTTGAGACTATGATATGTGGGGAAGAAATAACACACGTGTGGATTATAAGAATGTTGTAACAGAGCAGAATGATAATTCGTTTTATTGTGCTACATAACACAGAGCACCTGCGGTGATGTGTATGTATTATATTTACATTTGGCGTATTCTCTATTTCGATATTATAAGTATTGTCAAATACAACATAATACTAGTACATATGCATATATTGAAATATATAGACTAGATGAGCTGGAAAACGTTGTTTTGCCATGTATATTATTTCTGGGAATCATTTTATCAGTTCAATAAAAAGAACTATTTACTATACGAATGCGGGGATTTATTTATCAATTATAAGATTACCTAACAATAAAGATTAATCTCTCAGCGCAATAGAGCATACACTATTCTTGGTTAATAATTCGTTTTATTGTGCTACATAACACAGGGTGTTCGTGAGCACCGTGTATTATATTTACATTTGGCGTATTCTCTATTTCGATATTATAAGTATTGTCAAATACAACATAATACTAATACATATGCATATATTGAAATATATAGACTAGATGAGCCGGAAAACGTTGTTTTGCCATGTATATTATTTCTGGGAATCATTTTATCAGTTCAATAAAAAGAACTATTTACTATACGAATGCGGGGATTTATTTATCAATTATAAGATTACCTAACAATAAAGATTAATCTCTCAGCGCAATAGAGCATACACTATTTTTGGTTAGTCCGTCTTTAGCCAACACAAACAAACTGTGGTTGCATGCCTGGCAAATCCAATGAATTTAAAAGTAGTCCGTCTCTAATTTTATGCATCCAGTATTTTCATGTACAGCAACATTCCTATCGCTAAGTTGTTTGGAGAAAGTTTCGGCGGATGGATCCCGAAGCATTTTAACGCGCTCACACACTCATCTGCATTGTTTTCTTGGAGTTGTTCACCTGAAATTCGTACTCTTTTATCTCGCATGGTTCTAGACTTGATCGTTTGACGACTCAAATTGACCCTCTGCCCTCTTCAATTCCTGGGTTAAAATGTTTGTTATTGAACTTCTCCGAAATGGCTTGAACGATTTTCTTGAAATTTTATGTGCTTTCGATTAGAGGTTTTTATACCCGATACTCAAAATGAGTATTGGGGTATATTAGATTTGTGGTAAAAGTGGATGTGTGTAACGTCCAGAAGGAATCGTTTACGACCCCATAAAGTATATATATTCTTGATCAGCATCAATAGCCGAGTCGATTGAGCCATGTCTGCCCGCCCGTCCGTCTGTCCGTCCGTCCGTCTGTCCGTCCCCTTCAGCGCCTAGTGCTCAAAGACTATAAGAGCTAGAGAAACGATGTTTTGGATCTAGACTTCTGTGATATGTCACTGCTACAAAAATATTTCAAAACTTCGCCCCGCCCACTTCCGCCCCCACAAAGGACGAAAATCTGTGGCATCCACATTTTTAAAGATACAAGAAAACCAAAAACGCAGAATCGTAGAGCATGACTATATCTTTTAGAGTGCAAAGTCTGAAGCAGATCGTATAATTATTATATATATATATAATTATATATTATATCAAGAAAACAATTTCATTCTTTCTCGCTCTGTCTCTCTCTCACACAGGTTTCATGGTCGGTTTTGCCAATTGCAAAATATGAGTTCAAGGATCTCAGAACCCTTAAGAGCTAGAACAACCAAATTTGGTATCCACACTCCTGTGATATCGGACCTTGACCATTTTGTGTCACAATTTCGCCACACCGCCTTCCTCCCCCGCAAACGAGGAAAATCTGGGGCATCCACAAATCTCAGAGACTATTAACGCTAGAGTAACCAAATTTAATATCCGCACTCCTGTTAGATCTCACTATAAAACGTATATCTCAAAATTTTGCCTCACCCCCTTCCGCCCCTACAAAGGACGAAAATCTTTTGCATCCATAATATTGCACATTCGAAAAAACTAAAAACGCAGAATCATAGATAATGACTATATCTATAAGATTGCTGAATCTGGATCAGATCGGATCATTTTTATAGCCAATAGGAACAAATCAATTTGCAGTGGCTACGCAGCGCCCGACGTCACGCTCAGACTGATTTTCTGTCTCTCTCGCACGCACTCTTTGTCGTGTCGTTTAATATTAGCGGCGTCTGCCGGAGGAGAGCCATACTGACTTAGTATCGGGTATAACCGTAGAGTTGCGGTGTCCGCAGCAACTCACAACTTTCCCCTCGTTTTTTTTAGATGTTTTCGCCTCCGAAATGAATCGAATAATTGCTTCATACACATTATTCAAACCCCAGGATCGAATTTTTGTTTTGGCCTACTGGGATTTCATATGTGTATGAAAAAGTTTTATTCAATTTACTATTTTGCATAATATTTTCTTTGAATTTCATGCCGCCACCCTTACATTAAATGCTATTGGCTCAGATAGACGAAATTACATTGGTAAAGGATTTGGAAACACAAATGATGGAAACTCATCACCGACATTCTTTGAGAAATACGAAATTACTGTAGAAATTACTGGGGTGGATATTGTCATTATCAAAAGATTGGGTATCATTTTGAATATTTAAAACTGCAAAGAAAAAATAAATACCCGCAAGTTTGGTGGATATGCCTCGAAGACTGCAAAGCTGTTACTGGAAAAATATCCTGAAAATAAGCTAACTCCCACGCTTCATAAAATTCTGCCACACGGTCAAAGTTTAATTGAACATTAGAGCCCACCAATTGGTAAGATGCCAGAGGAAGCCCAGAAAACAAGAAACAAAGATTTCAAAAAATACAGGATACTAGCAAGAAATCACGAATTAAGCAAAACCAAGTTCTTTTCAACATGTTGTCAGCCTCTTCAGAAGCATATATTTCATCCATTGGATATGTGAGATCACAAAAAAACCGGCAAGCAGTTATTCTTCAGAAATGGTAAGTTTATTAGATATTCTTCCCACAAAACAGAACATAGAGGATTATTTTACAGAAACAACAAAATTCAACCATCTTTCAGAATAAAAAATATTTTTATTTTTAATTTAAATTTTTAAAAACTATGTTAAGTTGAAAATTAAATAAAAAATAATATATTTTAGTACAAATTACCATTAAAAGTACTTTATCGATCTAAAAAATTGAGCATTTTACTTAGGAAAATATGCACCGGCCACAAACTTCGGCCTATTATTGGGAAGCTTCAGCATATTTAGTTTTGAAAGATTTTTCTTTCAAATGCAGTTTGTTATATGAAGATATCTTTATTTGTTCAGAAGTTATTAATTTTGTAAGCCAAAACGGCGGAATGTCCCACTGTGCGGCGTCCCTAACATTCATTTAGATGGATCCCATTTTCACCGAACTTCTTCCCACCTAAATTGTCCTTATCCATCAAGACACATTTTATGTGTCTTAGAATTTACAAAATACATTATCAACTCAATCCAACATCAGGAACAGTTCCACATTACCCTTGCGACATTGGCCTTGCCTTCCGTTATAATGGCCGTTCATTGCGGGGACTGGACTGACTCCTCTGTCATTTAACGCCTTTTTTCAGGATCTGGCTTATCTGGGGATCGTATCATGCCGCACAAATAGACAAGGTTGTAACAATGCGGAAGCAAATGAATGTCCAAACAATCTGTCTAGGAGGGACTGTGGTATGGAAGTGTGAGGCTGGTGTACTGTAAATTCCATCAAATAACTGTAATTGCAAAGTTTTTACTGCTAGACACGGGCCGCACGCCCAGGCCCAGACCCACGCCCACGCCTACCAACAGCAACAGCAACAGCCACATTGGGTCGTGGCAAAAGCGTCTGCCCCAAGAACAATGCACATGCAACCCGGCCATTTGTCTGTGGAGCAGCAGAGTACAAGCCCAAGTGAAGGTGGAGTCTACTCCGAAAGGCGCCTCACAACGTGTGCAATAAATATGAATAACGAGCACAACGTGAGTGGCACACAAAGTAGAAACGAGACCGCACTCGACGCTGGCAGTGAAAAGGCAGCTCCAGCCCACAAAACAGAGCACTCAGCAATGGACTGGAGCTGGAGGCTACCGGGGGTATCCCTCTGGGGAGCATCCCACCTCATTGTTGGCGACACGCGGCAGCAAATATTTGCTATGACCAAAAGAGGGGCGAAGGGCCCTGGGCTTCTGTCGTTCGTTTTTGTTTAAGTCTTGTTTATGCAACATGCATGGCATATTTTAAGAACTGGCCAGCTGTGGCGGCTCCGAGTGTGGGTCCAGACTCGGCTCCAGCTCAAGTGTCAAACAGATGTCCGGCAGAGTCTTGCTGCCACAGCCGTGCGTGATTTACACCATCAAACCACCGTCGGAGTCAGATTGGAGTGGAGATTGGGATTACACTCACCACAAGTGGCTTTAGTTAACAGATTTCTCTGAGGTTTGTTACTTCTGTGAAGCTTTCGGGCTTTAGCTAAGTAAAAAGATTCAGTTGAATCCAGTTAATCTTGATCTTCTGTCTTTAATTAATCACTGATCCATATGGGAAATGTAGGTATCCTTGACACACTTTTGAAAACCCTACCAAAATTCAGTCCAAGTGCTTTTCATTCTAGTTGCAAAAATGATGGCACATTCTGTCAAACAGGTTTGCGAACCCCAATGCCAGCTTATTAAAACTTTGCGTAAAAAACAAACAAAAAAAAACCAAAAAAATATGAAAATTAAACTTGGTGCAGAGTAGAAGACCCCGTAAAAGAGTGACCTAAACTTCCACATTATTTCCCTTCCGCATGAACTCCCTGGCCGAGAGCAGCAGCGTTTGCCTGAGTGACCACACAGTTTTTACGAAGTAACTGGCGAATAGCTATAAGTTTGCCGTTCGAGAGGAAAGGGAGTCTGGATCAAGTGGAAACTTTGCAATGTCCAAGTTTATGGAGCTTGGCTTTTGAAATGTGCATAACGTCGAGATACACTTATGCAACAGATGGGCAAAGAGCCCCAGACTCTTGGCCAGGACATGGCATTTAATTAATTTAGCAGCGCAAGGAAGCACACAAAACTTGGGCTGCAACCGGCTGTGAGGTTTTTCGGAATTGTGGAACAATTACCCTTCAACCCTACAGTATCTGGATCTTTGACACTCGAGAGTGTCGGGAAATCTGCGAAATCTGTCGCCAAATGTATCATCATTTGTACTGCCATTGTAAGGACATTAAAAATTGAAAATCATACGAAAATGTAATTCGAACTGACAGCAAATCCAACCCCAAGAAAACTGATCCGATAACCGAATGGGGTCCGGGTATGTCCGGCAGAAGGTATCGAGCACTATTTGTGTCCTCGGTACAGTGCAGTCATTATTCAGACAGATTTGACTGCCATCTGGGGTTATCAGCCTTCTCTCCCCACATCCCCACATCCCCAAATCCGAATATCCGCACTTCCAAAAGCCCCATAGAGGGGGGAAGTTCTGTTTATTCAGGCGGACTTGACGCCATCGCGTCGGGGATGCTCCCCTCGACGGTTCGTTGTCGGGGGGGAGGGTTTCCATGGGGTGGCTTGAAAAATTGTTGACAATTTCTGCTTAATGCATTTTTGCGTCACTTCTTTTGGTTGGCGAAAATGAATGCTGCTGTTGCTGCTGCACATCCATGAGCCCTGGCTCCGTTTGTTTGTCCTTCTCAAACACTGGCACTCACTCACTCACTCATTCAGTCAGTCAGGAACGGACTCCTCCCACATGTGCGGCACTCGTTTCGTGCATTTCCAGTACTACCAACTCGGAATTCTGACCAAGTCGGTTATCCCTGTTGTCTTTGCCGCCTCGTTGGAGCCATTCAACGACAATATTCATGTCTCCCAGCGCCCTTTGTGTCTCTGTGTCTATCCCCCTTTTGTGTTGATTATGAAATTTAAGCACAAAAACCTCCTGCCAGACTGGCTGCCTGCCATGTCGTCCCTTTTCTGTTGATTCTCATAGTCGAGGACGCTCCTTCACCCTTCACCCATCAGCCATCGCCCATCACCCATCACCATTACCCATCGCCCGCTTTAAAAGTACTGCATTTGTCTCGGTTTTGGTGTTTGCCATTTAATGGCACATTTTCCGCTTTCCTCACAGACAAATTGTAGTCGTTTGGGTTGGGGATTTTTCATTAAATTTAATGCATTCAGTTCTGTAATTGTGAACAGATTTTTTGAATAGAAATGTCAATGGTAAAGTAACACAATTGTGAGAATGGCTTTGGTTACAATAGCACAAAGACTCAGACCCAATTCAACATTGAAAATTTTCACCGGCATATTTTCCGGAGATGTGAATGATGTACCAAAAATGTTTTGTCAGCTTAGAAATAAATTTTTTCTTTTAAGAAAAATCGTGATATTCCAGCGGACTTGGATCCAGGTTTAATTGAAAACGACACTTAAATACAAATCTTAAGGTGCATAACTCAGACAATGTAAATTTGTAACTTATGCACTTTAAGATTCACGACTCGAAAGTTTCTTAGGCATATAATCTTATTATTTTATTCAAGATTTGTATTTTATTACCTTTTCAATAGACCAATATGGTTTTATATCAAAACGAGAACACACATGTGTTTTAATCAACAAACTTAATACTTCTCCACAATTCAGACTTCTGCAAGTTCAGCGAATCAAATGTTTTAGATCTCATGATTGCAATCAAATTCATTACGAACCGTTTGCCAAGATTTGTATAGCAATACCTACATTTCTTCATATTTTCTCAATGAATCTTCCGAAAGGGCATAAGAGAGCGAGAGTGGACGAGATGCAATAATTGCAAGCCACTCGTCTTTAGTGGGAAGCCCTAAGCCAAGCCAACATCCTTGGCCATTTATTTAAAAACTAAATAAGACAAGCTTCGCTAAATCGCCGGCTAAGCTCATAAGATCCTACAAACAAGTGTACTAGTGTAAAGAGACGTGGGAAATTTTCAAGTATAGAGAAAGGGAAAGGCAGGAAGGAGCGAGCAGTAAGGAGCATAGTTGGGGGTAGGTTACGAGGTGAAATGCTATGAAGAAGTGTAAAGAATCAAACAAATGAAAGAGAGACACTCACACACAGACGGGGTCTGAAGTAGAGCCAAATAATAAAAAAGAGAACCCGAAAAATTGTAGAATCTAGAACCAGTGAAAAAAGAAGTGAACAACGTATCATGTGTCGTCTCTTCGTATCTGTGGCACCCTCTGCACCACCCCTTACAACCCTTTGCAATCCTCTCGGCGATCCCCACCTTGCACCTACGACTCACTCTTTTGTGCAGCGTTTCTAATCCAACACTGAAAATTGTGCAGGAATTTGTTGCAATGAGCTTTTTATTATCCATTCTCGCCCCTCTCTCTGTCTGTCTGCATCTAAGCTCTCACCTTTCACACACTCACACTGTCGCACTCTCAACCCCTCACACACACACAGTCATGTGCGCTTTTGTATGTAATGCTTGGCCTTCTCTATTTTTTTGAGGATTTTTGCACGCTTTTGCATTCCTTTCCGATCCAAGAGGCGAAAATTGCAGTGCCAGCGTGTTTCCTCGTATGGAGGTGCCCAGGTGAAAATTTATACCCCTCGCATTCGCATTGTGACCGTGTTGCCACGCCTCCGCCCAAACAGCGCACAACCACACACTTATGTATGTGTGTACTAGCCGCCGCGGCGGCCAGACGTTCAAATTATTTGAGGATTTGTTAAATTTGCTTTTTTTCTTCTTTTCCGAAAGCCATTCTATTTTATTTTTTATACAATTTGTCCTGGCAAAGCGGACAAAATGGAACACACAAGTGTCTGTTAAATGGTCGTTTAGGCCGAGGGGACTCGGTTTGCCTTGGCGACGCTGTTGCTGGCTCGCTCCAAGGTGCCCTTTTTTGGTTGGCTTTTTTCCATGGCGAAAAGAGCTGCTGACTTGTTGACCTGTAAATAACTTGAGTTTAACGAAGAGATTAACGTTCTAGTTTCGATGGTGAACTTTTATATATACATTTTTTGACGGAGGTACGATGGGAATATGGGAGAACTAAAAAAAGAAACGGACAGTTTGTAGAATGGCTGATATATGGAAAAGATGACGCTAGAGATTTGTGATTGTTATCTACGTGATCTTTTTATATAATACATTCAATATATTTTCTTAGCTTTGCAAGGCTTTTAATACGTTTTATTTTATATCAAGCTATTTAC
This sequence comes from Drosophila miranda, assembly GCF_003369915.1. Lineage (NCBI taxonomy): Eukaryota > Metazoa > Arthropoda > Insecta > Diptera > Drosophilidae > Drosophila > Drosophila miranda. The sequence goes on along the minus strand of NC_046677.1, from coordinate 13,168,737 downwards.
ATTCAAATATTTTAAACCTAGATGGGCTTCATTTATGGCCATATGAGGGGGAAATTTCGGTATCATAAATATTGCACCATAAAAACTATTTCAGAGATCAGATCAAGAAAATTGGAAGCATTCCCAAGCAACCCCTATGCTATTTTATATACATATCTTTATTTTCTAATCTTCCCCACTCGATGCATTGTACCGACTACACCCCCGCAATTCACCCTGAAGATTAACCCTCCCCCACACAGAGAGAGAGAGAGATAAATAGATGGGGGATGACACGGAGCACGCGTAATTTTTAATTTACCATGACATAAATCGTATAAAACTGTGAAAGTCACTAAAAGCAAGAAGCAACAGCCTGTCCCGACTCCCTGCTCCCTGCTGCCCTTTGTCGGCGGTGTCCTTTGTCCTGCGACCTCCTTCTGGGCACAAATTATGTCTCAAATACACAGAAGGGTGTGGAAAGTCAACAGAGGAGCAACCGAAAAAAGTAGGGAAAAAACACAAGAGCACCAAGGAGCAACACGAAATGCTTCGAAACAAAACACAGTACAGAACGTTGCCAGAGTTACCCAAACATCCGCATCCTTGGCAGGATGCCGGCTCAGGCTCAGACTGGCATTAATAAGTAAATCTTCAACATGTGACGGCTATCAGTGGCACTTCCGCTTCCCCATTGCCCAAAACATCCGCCCACCCAATACCCACTACCCACTACCCACCACCCACAACCCACTCGAAGTAAACCGAAGCCATTTATATTTTATCTTGTCGTTGTCGTCGTCGTCGACGGTTCTGCTGAAGCGAACTTCTCTAAAGTTCCTTCTCCTGCAAAATGAAGTCGCCAGGCCACATTGAAGTTTCCCCGTCTGGATGGGGGGAATGAGAATTCCATTGAATGTATTCTCCCTCTGGATGTGTGGGTCTTGTCAGTGCCGGAAGTTGCAATTCCTGGTCTCAATGCCTATAAATTTAACTTAGTCTTTTGTGAAACTTATTCTCCCATCTTCGGCGCCCGTTGTGTCGCCTGGTCTGTTGTGTTGCTGTGTTATCCCATTTGTCCTGGTCGAGCAGGCTTTGTCTTGACCAGAAGCCCATTACATACATATACTCCTCTTCTGGCTTGACTTAACACTTCGGCTGTTGATTTTCGGCAGTGGATTGCATTAGTTTAATTAGGTGAACAGAAGTGACAGGAACTAAGATAGATGTGGTCACTTTGACCGGTCAGGTTTTGAGCCCGCAAAGTTGGCCAATACATTTAAATTTTTAATGAAATTTTCCGACTCCATCGCAAAATAATTGTCTAGAATAAATTAGAAATTGCGAAACTTAAGGTAGACAATGGAACTACAGTTGATAAGCTGTTATTTAAAGTTAAGCTGTCCAATCAAATGCAAAAACAATTATAATAAATTAAACAAGTAAATAAATTGCATGTAATCCAGTTCTTAATAAACAAAGAATAATTCGACTATTAAATTTCCGAATGTACAAAACAAAATAAATGCGATTATTTAATTTTATTTTAAATAATAAAAAAGGTTAAATTAGTTTTTGTAGTTTGTTCCTATTTTATTTGACTACACATGTAATCACACAAAATTTTTCACAAATGACTGAAGTTGAAATGATACTTCAAATAATTTCCCTTCCATATAACTATCTCTTTTTTGTGAGAAAAAAACGCACGAGCAAAGCGATGAGCCTTGACATCTTTTATCTCTTAAATTTACCAGTTCTTTAATTATAAAAATAAACTGAATGGAAAGTAGGAATTGAATCAAATCAGCAATTTGAAATCTTGGCGGCTATTTTGCAGAGTATAAAATGACTTTTCATCAAGACTCGTCTACAAATCATTATTGGTTCGGCAACAATTAATTTATTGATCAACACCCAAAGAAAAGATTCTGCTGATACTGCCACATTTTAGCAGAGTTACACAGTAATTACTTAGGAAAGTACTAAGAAACCAAGAATATACATTGAATACAGTTCAGCCTCCTCTTCGCTTACAAATGCAATACCCTCTAAGAGTATACGAAAAAGAAATGGAGATGTTCGCGATGTTCTGGCGACCAGACTGTGACTGACATTATGATAACCCAGTGACAGCTATTTGCCAAATCAGACAAGAGCAGCGGGGTTGGTTGTAAGGGAGGGGCTTTGGGATGGTGTATGAAGCATTTCGTTGTGTAAATCAATTGATTGGCAATGCGTTTTGATTGCCAGCCAAAATTTGGCACAGACACGCGACGGGGCGATGGAACAATGGAGCGAGGGAGAGGTCTGAGGTTGGAGAAGATTTGTGGCCCAGGGTGGATTGATTCTGCTGCTTTGCGGAGGAGGGCGGAAATCCGAGTGGGAATGAATGCTTCCCCATTTAATATATTAATGCTCGACATGCACTCCCAATGTGCCTTATTGTCTAGAAATCAGCCAGAAAGCAGCCATCAGCCCGGGAGGGCGAAAGCAGAGCCCTGTCGACAGCCGAAGGAATCGAAATTGCAAATTAAAGCGGCTTGCGTTAATTTCCACTATACTCCACTCCACACTACTGCTGCTGCTGTTGCTGCTGCAGTTGAATGGCAGAAATAACCAATATGGCAATATCTGCTGAAATTGGGTTTGTCTGGCTTTCAGGAGGGGTTTCAGACAATTTATTGAAAGACGAACTTCTGGCTCTCAGCTGACAGGACTTAATTCGCTTTGATTTGTACCGACTGCTTAATGGCGAAACTTCAGAGGGAAAATGGGGAAATGGAAGGGAACTTTTGATACAAATCGGATGCGCCTTCAGTTGGAACTAATCATTTATCCGTTCTCAATACATGTGTAATTAATTTCATAGTATTTACATAATATATTGAGTTTATTAAATAAAACTTTCTATGATTTCATTTTTTATCGTTGCCTATTTGGCGTTTCCTTTTTGGAAAGGAAACAATTACAGCAAATACATTGGGGAATATTTATTGTTATTTTCTAGTCAAATAAATCTGGAAATTATGCCACATTATTACCCCTTCTTTTGGGAAAAATGCTTCCACTCCTAGACATTTTTTTCTGGTTCTACATCGAAAAAGTAATCTTATCAAAATCATAAAAAAGCACACAAACTGATAAGCCGCTCATATGGTTGCTTTTAGTACCCAGCACACATATAAAAGGTCCTCGTGCATGTGTGTAATATTCTTTTAGAAATATGCTTATCCCTCGAGTATTTATTTGTTTCGCTTATATTGTACGTTTTCTCTTTCCTCTTGAATTATTTTAATATTTTATTATACATCTAGTTTGATGCAAAATGCATTGGGATTCCTTTCTCCTTCTCTTTGGTTTCGCATAATCTATGATGTGTCTAACAACAAAATGTTGCCTTCAGTATGGTATGATATCCTTCTTTTTCATTTTATTGCCTCATAGATAAATATTATTTTGTTTGAAATCAGTTTTTCATGATTTTTTTTTCGGTTGAGTGTAATTATTTCCCACTTCTGCCAGTATTTTCGTAAGTGGTAGTTTTTATTGGGATTATGTGTAAACAAATAGCCATGTTTAGGGTTATTTGCATTTTGATATGGATTGTTCAATATATGCCACAAATATTCAATATTCTGTTCATCTTTTAAAAGTAATTTGTGCTCACTTCGGATTTACAGAAGAATTTATTAAAATTTAAAGCAAAGCTCTATCTCTTCTTTGCATACTTGTGTTGATGATTCGGCAATAAAAAGTTTAAAAACGGTATTAATTTAAAAAAAATAGTATTGTGCTAACCTGGGGTGCTAAAATCGCAGTGGTCCTCGGAACAACATCTAAGGCAGTCCTGTATTTTGTTATGATAATCTGTTCCACTTTTACGAAGGTAAAGTAACCTCAACGGCGTAATACTTTCATTCTCTATTTCCATGAAAAATATTGCCTAGGCTAGTTAGATAACAGTTAACTTCAGTGTGCGCCTTGACCCGGACAACTGATGTCACATGCACCTATCCCCCGCACCAAATGCAGTTGCCCCAGCATGACACCTCAAAAAGGGGTCAAAGTTGCCGACAAATTAAAGTCAAATTACCTGCAGGGAACATAAAACATATCCCTCCCCCAAGCATATATAGTACATACATATTTATATACCTATATATAGAAGACGTACACACGTGCATCAAACATCAAACAATTCGACGTGGCTCGGCCTACCGCAACAACAATAAAAGTGGGCAGCTGCCACCCTTTGGACAATCACCGTTGAGGCCATGGAAGTCGCCGCAGAACAATAGTTTCCTGTTTCCTGAGTGCTAAAGTTTTCATGTGTCTGAATGGCTGGATGGCGATGCGATGGCTGGCCAAAAGCCTTGGCACCTGGCACCCTGCCGGATCGCCTTTACCACCTGCTGATCCTACCATCCCTAACATGCATAGCTGATGCGGCAAATAGAGGCGTACACTTATTATGGACGCTCGCATGCTCAAGTTATTAGGAGAAGTTCATGGGGGACAAGCCTCGTCTTCCACTGGAGCGTTTCTAATGCAATTTTCGCCTGGCCAACGAGACCTCCTCCCCACACTCCCTGTTTCTCCCTTGACGTAATTACTAAATAGTTTCGTCGCTTACGCCATCCTGCCAACGTCCTTTTCCCCTCACTTTTTCTGTTCTCTCTTTCATTTCTATGTTACTTATACCCTTGCAGAAGGTGTCATGACCACTCGGTTGCAACGCAGAGAAGGGAATCGGAGATAGTCGCCAAAAATGTCAGCCAGCTGCATATCAGACCAATAGTTGATTTCTATTGGTAAGAGTTTATTCTGAGAGAATTTAGGTTACATTCCTAGCAAAGTGGGTACTCCGACTATTTGTAATATACAAAAATGACATCTTAAGCCGACTAACATAATCTCCCATTCGTTAAAATATATTTCTAATTTTTGTCAAATATTATACTTTTTGGAACATCAAAGATGGAAGGTGCTGTAATAAAAATCATGAATCTAAGGGTATGTCAAGCTTCGGCCACCAAGTCTTTCCCCCCTTACGATTATCCCTCTCTCTCTCACTCTCTCTCTCTTTCTTTCTGTTGTTCTATGTTACTTATTTTCTTATCGTCTCGGATTTGGCCGCAAAATGTTTCGTGAGCTTTTGTTTGGAATTTGGCTAGCATGGGTTTCTTTTTTCTCTCTCTTATTTTGTCTGGCTATGGGTCATGGGCTATTTCCTCACATCCCAATCTCTCACTGCCGCTCTCCTTCCCCGTTGTTTTTCTTCTTTTTTTTGTGTTTTTCTTCTTGCCTGCGGTCTATTTTGGTTGGCATTCCTAAAGAACAAGCGTGTGCCATGTTTATTTTTAATTAATTTTCCTTAAGCAGTCTAAGACGCTTGGGGCTATGGCATAGCCAAAAATCTGGCAGAACCAAAACAGGAAGGAAAGCTTCCTTCCTTCAGTTAGCCTTTTCCTTCTGTTAATTTTCGCAATTTTCTACTTAATTTCCTAACGGGTTTTGGTGGGTGTGTCGGCTTGTGGGAATTTTTTTTTATTGTTTGAGGTCAACCCCATAAATGTTAATGGCGGTAATTGTGAGTGGGAACAAAAGCGGAATTTTCCGGCATTGTCTATGTCTGTGGAGGTGTGGAATCAACGGCTTATCTGCTTGCACCAGATAAAGGACAGCGTCTGGAAAGTAGAGTGGGCTATATTGAAGAGGATGTTCGAGTTCTCTAATCCTTCCGATCTACATCTATCTCCAGCACTCATTTTGCACTGCTATGGATATCTGGATAGTCAGCAGTACATGATTTCAAAGGGCACACAATTAATCTATGTGTATTCAAATATAAGTTCATCTGCAGTTACATATTTAGCCAACCTTTGGCTTCCATCTGATTCCACTCTGAGGCTGTTGAATTTCGCATCCACAAAATCTTTTAGTTTCGCACAAATCACCGCCCTAAACCAATTGAAACTTATTCGATCAAAAGTAATCACTCATTCCATTGAGTCATCGAGAAAGTTTGTACCCAAGTGTCTGGCTAGGCCGACATTCTCTCAACATTCCAAAGGATTTCGATGGCTAGGACTCAACTCAACACCCAGCCCCGGCCATGGCCGATTAGACCCAGCCTCAGTCCAGGCCCCAGGCTGTTAGCCAGTCAGCGCGTTCCGCTAATCGTGCAAATTTCAAGCACAATTGAAGCCGGTTCAAATAACCCACCGGGCCTCCACCTCCAGGAACAGAAACGTACATCCATGGACTGGCCAAGCCGCAAGCACGAGCGAAAGAGAGGAGACCAGACACCGCCATGACATTCCTTCACATTTTTCACGCCCGAAAACTCGCCCTAGTATTCCAGGACGAGAGTGGACAGGAAGACAGGCAGACAGGCAGACAGATAGTCAGCGGAGCAGACGGTGACTGCGAGTCGCGTCAAATTAAGTTGAAATTAGCTACGTTTAAAGTATAATGAGCGTATAAATGATTAATTTGGTTTTTGCGAAATTGATAAAGGTAAGCTTACTGGAAATGACAATGGTGACGGCGAGAAGCTAAACCAAGCTGTCGCTTAATTAACTTCCGTTTATTGACTGGGGGAATTAAGCTAATTGGTCACTTGATGCTTGCCCCGCTGACACCTGAACGAATCCCCAAGATTATCGCATTGTTCTCATCTCTATCTCTTTGGCTTCTTGAGAGATTTCCATTGCACACAATCAATTACTGTCTGCAGACAGACTGTCCCATAGGGCAGCCGACTGTCGGCCAAGATAGACTGGAAAATTAAATAATCTTTTGTCGATTCCGATTCCCCAAAGTATCGCCGGAGCTGGAGGCTTTTCAACGATTTGTCACAATGCGATTTCTGCTTATTTTCACAACAATTCTATTTGTTCGTTTGTTAAGAAAACAAAAAAAAAAACTTTGCCATTTTCCAATTGCCCAAGTCAAAGCCCCAAGAAGGGTGCTCCAAGGACCACAAAGTTTCAATTACTTGAACTAATTTATTAATGTTGTTGAAATGTTATTTGGGGACTTGTATCTGTCTCCGTCTCCGTCTGTGCCGTGGCATACTTTGCCAGGCATTTCTCCAACGAGGGGTGAGTGGAGCTGATGAGGGTAAGGCATTTTCCATGAAATCGTTGAAATTTTCTTCCTTTTCATTATATGCAAGAAATAGCTGACATTCTTGTAAAGAAGAGTTGGGAGGGATACAAGCAAGAGGGTCTGGTCTGTGCATTATTTTAGCATTTTTAAATGTGTTTCTATATTTGAAAAGTGCTTAAAGCGAGCTTCAACTTTAACCTCATCGATGCTTTCGATCAGAGTCCACCACTTAATGTCCAATCTGACGTTTAATTGAGTCTGTCAATCTTTAAGTCCTGCTCCGCAATACCCTTCCCATTTCAGCTGCAGGAAATCAATTTAACTTAAATTAATATGCCAGCACTCGCTTCATAGCGAGGGGAGTGGAGTGAGGCGGAGCAGAGCGGAGAACGCTTGTGCGAACCAGTGCTGCATAATTTTTTGGCGTAAATTCAATTTAGACTTTTCAACAGCGAAAACGAACCGGAGGTGCGCATGTTAATTTCTACTGGCCTCTGACTGTGTTTTATCATGAAATATTTGCATGTACTCGCATGAAAAATGCAAGCGAAAAATATGTGCAACAGTCATAAAATATTGAGCAGGCAAATGAAAAACTTTTCCAACTAATAAAAAGCGAAAACGAAACCGGGAAGGGAGTGCACAACGGAAGAGAGAAAGTCAGACATCAGTGGGAAATGCGTCTTGTCAGCTCGAGGACTATTGGCAGTCGGAATCGAGGCCCCAGCCCATCCACTTCCCGACAACGACTAAGGGCATAAATAATAAATATGGCATGTAGTAAATGTAAATGCGCCGTGAAATTTCCATAAATTCAAAGGCCCAGCTGCGCTCCCCTTCATGACATTTAACACTTTGGCAAACAGCAGTCGGGCGGGTTAGGGATAGGCTAGTGCTCCAGTGAGCCAGTAAGGCTCCAAGTCTCCGAGTGTCGGCTTTCCCGCAGCCATTCAAATGCACTTGAAATTCCCGAAGCAACAGCTGCGACCTTCTAATGAGGTGGGGCGAGCGCCTAGCAGAGAGCGCTCCGCTCCTGTCAATGCCTGCTAGTGATGGGAGCGTGACGTGATGGGCATTGTCAATGTCTGGCAGTTGGTGGGAAAGTTGGAGATTGGTTGGGAACTATTTGCTCATCGAGATTAGAAAGCAGGATGATTAATGATACTGTGTATGATGAATGCTGTCGAGACATCAGACGTAGGGTAGCTATTTAAATGGCCCTTGTCTGAGAGATGGGACATGAAAAATCGATCTAGAGTAACCAGACTTGAATCGTATTCGGTTTGACCTACAGTGAAAAACACTACCGGACAATAGGCCAATCAATTTCGAAGTCGATAGTAAGACACTATTCAATCGAATGTGCTGTGCTGCTCCCAGGTTTCAATTTTCTCTCACGCTACCATCTCCAACCAATCGAATGGAACATCGCGGGCTGGTTGGTGTGAAATGCGCCAAAGCCAAATTAAATAAGATTTGTTTGGCTGACGTTCAAAGATGCCAGGCGTGGGCGTCGCTCTAGGTCGGCCTGGGGCCGGGTCGGGTCAGGTCAGGTCGGGCTACCCGCCCAGGATGTCTCTTGCGCACTTTCTGCAGACTTTCTCCTCGGTCCTTCTGGTTTTAACTTTTGTTGATGGCACCGAACCAACGCCGCGCATTTTAATGAGCCCAACAGCCGGGTTGACTGGTTTGACTGGGGGCGTTACGTCGGATTGTTTGCCAACAAACATGCGTCAAGTTCAAGTTGGCGTGTTACGAGTACGAGGAAGCCAAGAAACCAGAAGGAACAACACCCAAAAAATACCGAAAGAATTGAAGGCGAGGAAGGAAGGAACAAAAGTTTTATCATGACGTTTTGGCCTTAATTTCCAGTCTCAGTCCCAGTCCCAGTCACAGTGGAACTCTCAGTCTCCGTCTCAGTCTCTTTCTGGGTTTCTGGTGTCGGCCACATTGTGTCGCCTTATCCACGCAGCTTGGAACTGTTTGTTGCTTCCGTGCCACGTGGCAGGCATCCGACTGGATGGGGGCAAGAAAAATGTGTTTAGAATGCGGAAAAGTTGTTGAAAATTGAGTTTTGTGTGAAGTTTTATTCATTGATTTGTTGGTGTTCCTATGCTCTCACGTTTACGAGTATGTGTGTGGGTCTTTGGGCGAAGAAATATAGGGGGTCTTGGTTGTTGTGGTTGTTTCAGAGCAAAGTCAGGGGCGTGCTGTTAAACAGTTACATCAGAATGGTACGGTAGATGGCAATACATCTTCAACTATCCAAAGACTTTAAGGCTTAAGTATTTAAATTTTATTTTGATCGATTAACGTTTATCAATTATCAAAGTGGGCTTTTATAGGATATTCATTTCAATTTCGTTCTTAAATCATTGAAGGGTCACCATTTATTTTGAAATAAAAATAATTATTTTTCAGTCTGATAACACTGAAGAGTATACGAGGATCAGTTTGACTCTCAGTATCATGCAATATTTATTTAATTAATAACAATCTTTCTTCTTTAGCACATTACTTTCTCCCATTTTACACAGCCCCTGCTTTGGTCCTGCCTCCCTTCCCGACTCCCGGTGAGTGTCAATCGCAATCGACAAATGCCAAATGCCAGTTCTCGGAAAAGTTCTCCTTGCGAACCATTAGTGGCATTCGATACGTACGTGTTTATTGGCAACTTGGTTACACGTTCATTATTTGAGGTCACCATCCACGAACAGAAACCAGGACGAAATGTGCAATAATTTTTGCTGCAAACTTTTTAAGGAATGAACACCGAGAGAGCTCGACGATTCAACGATTCGACGATGGTAGCTCGCATTGAGTGCATGCAATTTTTAATCAATAGCTTTGAATGTTATTGCTGTTATTGCTGTTATTGCTGTTTCAGCCATTACCAGATGAAGGGTGTACGGTTCCGAGGCAGAGAATGAGCAAACCAGTCAAGTTTATTAATTTCCCTCTCCTGTGCAACAAAGCCCCAGCCAGCAATCTCCATTTGCTGCACCCTCTTCGTTCGCGTTGTTTTATTGTCCTTGTTGTCACGGTTCTGTTCTGCTGTTCAGCTGCTTCCTGTTGCAGTGTCTCGTAAATTCGTAACGGGAAAATATGCATGTTAAATGCTTTCATTACGTTTTTATTGCTGCGGCGAGGCGGAGGTGAAAGACGATGGGCGACAGGTGAGTCGGTCACCTTTTTTTGCCGTTTGTTGATTGGCCAGACTTGTAAATGTCAGCGATGATTCCATATGTGAGGTGGAGGTGATACTCGAACCGTACTGTTCCTTAAAATGCAAAAGTCCTGTACTGACCCTTGATTGAACTGTTGCCTCCCAAGAATTTTCTCACTCCCACCGGGGCTTTCTCCCGCGTTCTTTACTGGCTATAAATTGCAATGCATTTGGTAGTGGCAGTTAAAATGGGTAGAAGTATACAGAAAGAATTCGGTGGCACACAGAAAAAACACCACAGAGACTGTAGCGAACGGAAAATGCTGGAAAGGAGCTCCGCTGCGGTGAAAATGTTCGCTCTTTGTTATGGCAGTCATAAAGCAAAAACCAAATTGGCTGTAGAGTAATTATGTGAAATAAATAGTCGAAATAGAGCTACCAGCTCTACCTAAATATGTGCATATTTTGAGAGTTCTCCTGAGAATTCTTTCTATTTCAAATACCACGAAACAGCTCTACTATTGTTTAATGCGACCACTTCAGCTCCTCCCTCGCACAAAAGTGTTAATTAATTCCGGCGAGCCGGAGCGCATTTATTATTTAATATCCAAAGTATGAACAATGAGCAAACGATTTAAACTTCGACACTTCATTTGAGCTACCGAAAGCAATGAATTTTAAATTTTTTTTATTCTCTACCAAAAAATACATGCAATATGTTCGTAGTGGTGCGTCTAAATTCTCGAATATTCTGAATATTTTAACGGCTAAAAACAAATCACAATTAAATTTCACTCGGGACAATAATTTTTAGCTACAATTTTTAAGTGCTTTTAATAATTGCAATTATCAATTTTAAATATGGTATATAAAAATAGTGCAATAGATAAATTTCCATAAATCGACTGATGGCACACATTGAACAGTGTGTATCCGACTTAGAGAAATCGTATGTATTCACGGGGATATTTATAGGGGATTCGATAAGCATAACGAGGATATCTACATAAAATACATTTTTATAACATATTTTATCTTAGGTTTTAATTTATTTCATAATGTTTTTACAATTCAATGCGTTGGCATCGCCTCGATAGAAATATTCCGCTATTAATTTAAAAATGGAATACTCACATTGGCCACGGATTGACCGGAAAACTATAGGTAGTGAAAACCAGGAAAGGTAAAGCCACCATATAATGCTCTTTTTGCGGGTGGTGGAGAATGGCAGCGGGGGTCACGGGATGTTTCGTTTGCTGCGCCTCAGTGGGTGGCTATGGCTGCTGAATGTCGAAGTTGAAAATGGTCGGGTCGGTGTCTCGGGTGGCGTGTGTGCAACGTTTTGCCATTATACGCCTGACATTCACCCGCGTAAATATTAATAATCATTATTAACTATTTGCCAGCGCGGCAAACGAGCAGCGCCGAGGAACAACAATAGATAATGGCATAGGAGCTTATACCATACACATACATATACAAAATATGTACACATGTGTACGTATGTATGAGAGAGAGTGGGAAATGTAAGTCTGTCTTGCCCCTGAGAGCGGCGAGATAATTGTGTGTTTTTAAAACAATAACGCGCCGAGGGGGCTATCAAATGTTATAAATTATAAAGTTCTCTTTTGCACTTCCGTATGATAAAGCAATGTGGGGAAAGCGAGATTTATATCCATCACTTTTCCTATTCTTTTCAATAATTTAAATGGGACTAATATTTTAGGTTTATATCATGAATAACTAGGGGTTAAGTTTGATATCATTGCATCCATATCCTTTGTCAAGCTTCTCAAAGTGGATTTGATCAAACGACGCCTGAGTACTGACTGTATTTGAACTTTTGATTCGAAAGCAAACTATAAGAATGTAATATACATGTATCTAGGAATTTTATCTGAAGATATTTCGTATTGCCTTCCCCCTTCCGTAATTTGTGCTCATGATGCATTTTATCGAGCTAACACATCATTTTCCGGTGCATACTACGAGCGAGCCACAGCAATAGCTGTAGCTATAGCTATGGCCATTGCCAGATGGGACCCAATATGGTCGCATCGGGCACGCACACAACGAAATTGTTTCCTGTTATTATGTAAATTCCTTGATGGCTGCTACCCGCACTTTCCGGCTGGGAGCATGGCATGAAAATAGTTTTCCTTTTGGAGGGCTTCGTATCCCCGAATTGACCTTACCAGAGCAATTAAGCCGCTTAACCCAGGGCTTGACCCTCTCCTCGCTCGAGCCATATTTTCGGTGCCCTGCTCTGCTCCTCTGGGGTGCATCCCCATAAAAATTGTTAAGCTTCATCCCATCCGCTTGACAACGAAAACGAAGCGAAAATGAAAAATAAAATGGCCAAAAACTTTGGGCCGTTACAGCTGCAGTTTGTCAGTCGTGGCTAAAGCTTCAATTTGTTTCCCTTTCCTTTTTTCCCCATTTCTCTTTCCTGTTTTTTTTTTTTTTTGCTTTTAGCTGAATCGAGATTTTCATGCATTTTATGTAACGATCCCCCTGTCCCATGTCCCCCCTCCCACACAGGTCCCTGCATCCATAATAGTTGTGTTCGGGGGTACCCATCGGTTCGATTTGGTTTGGTCTGCGTTTGGTGTTTGGCGTTTGCGTTTGGTTATGATTTTTAGTAAACGAGGAAACGAGTCGAATTCCTGATCCCCAACACTCGCGAGAGCTCTTTTTTATTCATATTTCTCCAGCCCGAGTCCCTGGCCCGAGTTCCCCATTGATTTGCCTGTTAGTTTTAAGTACGCCAAGCGAAAGGCGAAGTCAAGTCAAGCATCGTTGAAAGGGGACTGCGCCCTGGCTTGGCGTGGCGTGTCGTGTCTCGAGTGCCAGAGTGGTTTCGTGAGATCAAAAATTCTATGCTGCTGGATGCACTGTAATTGGTTCGATAATATATACAGCGATTGATTTTTACCCAGCACTTCTGCTCCAGAGGATTTAATTAAAGGCGGGGGCGGAGGAGAAGAGCAGCAGCCGGCAAAGGTAAACGTCACTTCAGGTGACAATTTGTGACCTGGTTGTGGTGGCTTTCGTTTATGCTAGGGGTTCGTTGTCTTTTGGGCTTTGAGCAAGAAGAAATCGTTGAGGGCAGATGGTGACGGGCTCGCTGTGAAGACAGTTTAAAGTGATGGATGATTATTTTTCGTTAGAGAGACACTTGGACGCATTGAATCCTTTGCCAGGTTATACACAAAGATAGGGATACCATCTAGGTACCGAAGTCGTATTCCTGTATTGTCATGTCAATTAGTCCGAACACTCCGCCTGTAATTGATCATTGAAATGAAGTGCAAGAAATCAATACATTTCCCTTGACCTGACCTGGCTGCCCATTCAATTTAATTCACATTTACGACTCACACAAATTATAGCCTATTTATTATACATGATAGCCACTAATTTCCCCCGACAAACCTCAAGGCTCAACCAAAGCCGAAATAAATGTCCATTTCCCCAAACAATTCGAGCAATACAATCCGGGCATTAAGACATTAACAAAAGTTTCAAACAAAATGAAATGGAAATAATATTGTTACAAATTTGCAAGCACATCAGGGCTGCCACGACTCTACCATGTGGTTATTAAAAGTAAATCAAGTGCACGACCGATTTACGAAGTCCAGACCTAGGACCCCAGACTAATTAGGCACTTGTGTGTGTGGGATTTGTCGCATTGTTCGACAGACCCAACCCTAACCCCAACCCCAACCCCAACCCGACCAGACCCTTCGAGTGAAAACGTTTTGCTGTTGTGTGATTGTTGTGCGTGTTGGAGATTTGTATCGGTCCCCGTTGCCCGGACCTGGGTGCGAGTGGGAGGTTGAAGGTCCCCGGATCCTCGCACTCATAGCACTCGTACAATGTCGTCTACGCTGAGTGCACTGGGGTTCGCCTCAATAATGGCAGGTTAATAAACGTTTTTGTGCGACATTGAACGCATGGCGAGACATACGAGTGGCAGACGGAATGGTATGGGCAGTATTTTTTGCATGGCTAATGCTCCTCCTCCTCCTCCTCCTCTTTCTCATGTGGGAGCTGACCCAAGACTCATGGAAGTGGGATGACTGAACTTCGCAATGCATAGGGTTCAGGTATATCAGAGCGTATCGCGGTTCAATCGATATTTGAGAAGCTTTTTTCATAGAATTAAAATAACGCAAATAATGATTTCTTAGGTAAAGAAAATATGTTTGTAAAGCGTTTGCCTTCCATTGGCCTGGAATATTTTGAAATATATTGTCTACAGTTTCTATTCCCTTCGGCAATCCATTTCTCTTTCATTTTATTTACCCTTGCTCCCTATTTAGCTACGAGTGTAACAAATATTCTCGGTATTCCAAGTAAAGTCTATTGTAATCCATTCGTTAAACCAACTTAAAGCAGTTTTTATTTTGCCTTCAGCCTGCGTGGAATATAATAAAAACTAAGCCCGGCAGTCACTTGTCACAGCATTCGGGGATAGCCTGGGCCCCCCACAAATAGATGTGTGTGCTCCTAGTGGAGAATATAAATAAAGCCCAAAAAGGTAGGCAGCACAAAACAAATGCCAGGCACGTTAGCAACATTTATCAAGCGAACACACGCCCACACCAATACACAGACACACAGATGCCGTGTTGCTAACAAGGAGGAGACGAGAGACTCTGCGAAGAAGGACAGAAGGAGGGCCCGTGAGACACGGCTGGGCTGGGGATGGTTTTTTCGGAGTGACAAAGAGTCGAAAACTTTAGTCACGCGAAAGGATTGAATGTCGTTTGATGTATTCTCTGTCATTTAAGTTTCAGTTGATAGAGTGAGCGATAGATGGAAGAAAAATCAACTTTCTATCCCCCACTTTCCCATTTCAAACCCTTCCATCTGTTCGCACTACCCCAATCCCAATACCTCGGATAGAGGTACAGTCAACGCCTACGTCTGTAGGGTAAATGCATTAAGTGACATATTTCCGCCTTTTATTGACATGTGTCCTGCTCTGCCCATCTGGTCTCGCAGGCCCGGGACTCATTCAACGGTCGGGAGATGCAGATCAAATTTAAATCTACGCCACACGCTCCCGGGTTAAAGGCAGGTGAGGCTGAAGGCAGGAATAGGTAGAGGAAGCCGCAGCAACTTGTGTGATTTATTGAATAAATCAGTTTGGGAGCGAGTCTCCCCTACAACTCCCCTTTCCGACTTCCACCCAACTAACAGATGCTCAAATATTTATATCTACATGTGCGAGAGCGAGTGAGAGTGCGAGTGCGAGTACGAGTGTGTATGTAGCTATGTATGTGTGCGTGCGGTTTTTAAATTTATGTTCTCGGTAAATATACTGAGACCTCCAATGGCGGCGAAAGCCGCAAAGACGAGGCAATAAAAATCTGAAGAGTGTGTAAAGCATGGCCAGACCTACATACATATTCGTATATACGACCCGTAGTACGAGAATATAAACGCAGTAGAAGACGCTGACAGAATGAGTTGTTGGCTCGAAGTTGTATGATTTGAATGTGGTGGTCACACTCCAAATGAGATTAGAGAATTATGATGTGGCAACACCCATGAAGGACTAAGAATGAAGACTCACTTCTCGTAAGACTTGTTTAGTTTTCTTTTTAATGTATTTTAAATAAAAATTTTGAATGTCAACCTGGTATGGTAGGACTTATTTATAGATAATAAAAGATACGCCTCAAACTGTTCTCTTCCACCTGCCTTTCACTGCAAATGTTGCAACAAGATAAACGTTCCATAAAATAATACAGTTTCATTCCTTTATTAATAAATATATTCCTATTCGTAATTAATTACTGGAAAATATCTGGATATATTGTAAAAATAAACAAATATTTAAATTGATTTTTTGATCTGCATTGACGCATGGACCAAATCACATAAATTTTAATCGCGCCGCATTTCTATGACATCGGATTTAATTGCCGCTAATTAGTGTTCGGCGAGTGAGCAATTTTTCACTATCTTCCGTAAAGGAAATACAATTATCATTAAACACACATAAATATGGTTTTTAATGCACTCTCAATCATAATGGCATTTTAATGTTTTCCCACAAATTTCATTTAATATTTTCCAGTGTTTGCTTATGTTAAGAATTAATGGAGTGCATTGATTTTTTATCATTTTATTTGACCTTTCTTTGAACTTGTTAATTTGACCAGAGGTGAGACCTTCATTGATTTATTTTGTGACCATTCTTTAGTCGGTCTGTTCTTCTGTCACATCTACAATTTGTTCAGCGGATACCTTTTTGCCTTCTAGCCGTAATTGACCGGTAACTTATGTGCTCCAAAAATACTTATTCACTTCGTCAACATCTCTTTTGATGCTGCGAGAAATTCTACACACGTCGAGAGAGCAAATGTTTTCCTGGAAAATGTACATTTAACTTACCTATCGTGATTGTTAGAAGGATTGTGGTCAAGGCCATTTGATAGACAACTTGGGGAAACCGCATGGTGAAAAATTCACTTTTATTTTCTGCAAAAAAGAGGAAATATATATTCAATTACTGAATAGATTGGAAAGAGGTTTGGAAAACCAGTCGCCAAGAATTTTCAAGAAGGTCACATAATATTCAACCTTCTTCTGGGTAGTTTCACGGATAATATACATACTATAAAGAACCAAGGCTTTTAACACTTTCTAATAAATACTTTTAACACAAATCCATGGTTGACTGCTGTGAGTGAAACAAGATATATATTTGGTTTATTGAAAAACTACTTAACTAATTGAAGATCTAAAATTTAACGCGGATCGGAATATCCCAGGTTAGAGAACAACGCATTGAACTAAAAAATATTGTTTTGATTGTTTGATTTGGAGAGACTTTCAATAAGAGAGATAATTAGTTTTAATCATTACAAGAAAGTGTTTCAAAAGAGAAATAAAGGTATCAAAAGGATCTGCTCTGTTAATTTTAAAATTTTTAATAAAATGAAAGCATGGTGTCTCAAATCAAACTTATTTCCAGCGTGATCAGACTTGAATTTTTATCTGGTCTTCAGAAACATACTTTTCCGACTAGCAATAAAACCAGGAGCAGCAACAATAACCCCATCCTTTAACCGGGCAGGGCAGACACAACATTGGTTCTTAATGCGTCAAACTTTTGCTGCAACACGTACCTCAAGTTGTACGGGGCCAGGCCCACTGCATTTAACGGGGCAACGTTTCCAGGTTTCCGGGCAGGTGCTTGAAAGTGGGTTTGTAACCTCCACCAGGGCAAACGCCCTCCTACTCGCACACTCACTGGCTGCCAGCTTTTGGGCAAAATATTGAAAGCAATTTTGTGATCAGAAAGAAAAGAACAAGGAAAAACTCTATAAAGTAATAACTATAAAGAAAACTGCAGCGATTTTTCTCGTCCCCTCGCACACACACCAACACTTTGAGTGAAAAGTTTTCCATTAGCAGGGAAGCAGGGAAGGAGCGAGAGGAAGCAGACGGGAGAGGATGGGGCTGGCAAACACATTGTTGCCAAACTGCACATCAAATGTTCGGTTGCTCCTCGAGCATGAGTATAACATTTTTCCATAAATTCTTCTCCCTTTTTTGGTGCACATTTAAAGTTGAAAATCGGATTATAATAATCCCCTGGTCAGCCATAACGGTCAGCAGGATATGGGAGAAAGTATCGGGCTGCGGGGGGCTTTCAGAAGCAGCGATGAAGAACTTTAACAAGTTGTAATCTTTTATGGCAGCAAATTGTATTTCTGCATCAAGGCGAAAGCCAAGACCAAAACGAGGACAAGGATCAGGACCATCTCCGAAGCGGAATCCCATTGTGGTTCCTCACATGGAGGCCGAATGGTTATTTGGTGTATACTCCATTAACTTTGCAGAACCTTGGCTTACCTGCTTGGGCTTCATTAAGGTCAGAACAAAACTAACCGAAAACAGGAAAAACCAAAAGGGAGAATTGGGTAAAAACTTTTAACTTTTTAATTTATGCATTGACAAACTTAAGCGACCAAATGGGACTTGGTCTGGGCCGAGCTAGTACCGGGGCCAGGCAGAAGGATAGCAGGACATCAGGACAGAAGGACAAGCAAAGGAGCCAAGTCTGTTCCCAATGCGATAAGCCGCAAAAACTGCACTCTCAGACACTCCTGCGGCAGCAGAGAAAGTTCAGTGGGGCAGACACTATCGCCCCTATAGAGAGGGTAACCGTAACCGGAAAAAAAACAAACAAAATAGAAAACGTCGACTCGCCATCCCCAGTACTCTTTTTTAATTGCATCTTCAGCAAGCTACTGAGAGAAAGGAACTGATTCGTAAATCGTTCCTTTGACCCGACTTGACCGCCACAAAAAGGGGGTCTGCAGAAAGCTTCATCTGGTTCAGAGCTCGGTTCGGGAGGAGCTTAAGGATTGGACTGACTTGTAAACAGGCTTATGCGTCCTTTGAGCAAAGCAAGGCTGTGAAAATGATGGTCTTGACTTAAGTATTATTAAGTATTAAATATACTCGTAAGTATTATATCTTAAATTGCTGCTATGTAGAGACTTATTTATAGTTTGGGCAGCGAATTGTGTAAAATGTGGAAATATATTTGTTTAAGACTTAAGCATTTCAAAAAAAGAAATTCATAAATTACTCAATATATAGCTTAATCGCATTTAATTGTATGCTAATCTTGATGCTTAAATTATAAAAAGGGGCATATAAATGGAACTTATTTTGAACACTAAAGACTGTCAAACTTCATAGAACAAAGTGGAAACATCTATTAAAAAGTCTCCGATAAATCATAAATCCATCAACCATCTTCCAATCAAATTAGTCGGTCTCCCATCGACGAAGACGATTAGCAGACATTCCGTTCCAATAAATATGTCCAATCATTTGGTTGGACTGGCTTGACATCTGCTGCTGTGCTGTTGATGTTCCGGCATTTCACAGATTGTTCAATTACAAAATAGCTACAAATCCACCGATAGAACAAAGGGATGCCCAAATTGCCTACCAAGATAGATTGCTCGGCTTTGAGAGCTAAATCAAAATAGGGTTTCCAGGAGGAGGAGGATGAGGAGGAGGAGAAGGAGACCTATTAAACCGCTTTTAGCACTGAGAGCAAACAACGTGAATCCTCATACACAGACACAAACAGGGAGGGGAAATAGGAGGCAGGGTTGAGCCAAACTTGTGAAAATTGGTAAACAATTTATGTGGTCAAATAAAATAGCACTGAAGTGGAGCTGGCTAAAAGCGAAGGCTAACGCAGGAGCAGCAGCAGCAGCCGAAGAGCCAGACGCTACAGCAGGAACGGAAACAAATTTATGGCTGCTCAAACCAATACCAGAATACTGGCAAAAACTTCAGCCAGCAGAAAATATAAAAATAAAAGATATATGCAATCCGAGCAGCGTCGTAGTCAGAGGGGGGAGTCCACAGTGAAATATTCGTAACAAAAGTATACCAAAAACATCCGATTACCGAAACTGAGGCAGGAATATTTGTTGTTTAATTGGGGAATGTAGGAAAGCCCAAAACATAATCGTTAGCTGAACAAAACCAACGAAACGAAATGTATTTTTGCACTAGGAATTAGAGCTACAGATTTTGGCAGATCGTTCTGACTTTCATGTAAGGCAATGGCATGAAAAATATATAACGAGGATTAAAAAATATCATTTGAAAAGTCAGGTACTCGTATGAGATTCACTTGACTATTTTTCGTGTCAGTGGTCCCCTCGATAATCGTAATGCCTACGCCCTTTGCCACATACAATAACTGCATAGATGCAGATACCACACCCTCAGGAGGAGAAGGATATAAATTACATGCTTAGCTACTCATAGTTCTCAGCCCCCTTTCGCCTCTACTCGAATTCACAAAGTTTTCGCCTTTTTTCCGTTGCATGGGATTGTTGTTGTAGAGATTATGAAATAAATTTCCACATGCCACAAAATTTCTGCATCCACAGACAGAGCAACAAATATTCTAGGTACACATACTCATACTCGTACAGAGACCGACCCCAACATACATATAGAGACTTTTTCGAAAGCACTTTTCGCTGAATGTTGCACTTGAGATGTGCCCCGGCGACTGAAAGTAGGCAACGGAACCAAAAATTACACACATACTCCTTGCAGAATACCCACATATCCATGGGAGAGAGCCGATGGCCATTCCAGTAACAACAACAAAAGATTTTCATACGAAAATATTTTTCAATCGCCCCACAGGTTTTTCCTGCGCATGTGGTTATGTGTATTTGTTGAGGCGAAGTTTCCCTCGATATGAGTTTTTTTTTTGCCAGCACAAGCAGCGCTGGAAAGGAGAAAAGTTGTACTTCCAGACAGGAGAAAATTTGTAAAGTTTCTTCCGTTTTCAATACATATATTATTGGAGATATGGATTCGGGCTCTAAGTGAAGTGTTCGCTGTGGATGTGAAAACAGGATGTCTTTCTTGGATCGATTTTTTTTTCTGATATGACACATTGCTGAGAAAAGTGATGAAAAATAATAAAGTCTAAACAAAACCTGGAACTGCATCAGCGAATATTTTTGTTGATATTGAGATTTTCAGCCAAGGGAATGTGAAACGACACGTTGTATTATGATTCAGATTTCGAGCCAAAATAAAACTTCGAATTAATGGTAATAATCTTTGAAAAAAAAAAACCAACTGCAATCAAATTTGCAAATGAATTTACAAAATTTGATGATTCACCAAAATATAAGATCAAATCCTGAATCTCAGCTTATTTATAAATTAATCAATTAATGCCTAAATGAACATTGTCGGACTAAGGATAAATGTTAAATTAATACCTGAAACTAACCCCTAATCGTGGGTATGCATGTTTAATTAATTATTAGCTCTTCCAACTAACTGTCTGTAAGTCAAAAGCCACTTAGTAGTAAACTTATCTCAGGCCGCTTAGTAATCATTTATGAATTATCATCGAATACCAACCATATACCAAATGAGCTCAAAGTAATTGACCTGCGAACTCCATTGGAATAATTTGTAGATAAGTCGCCGCATCATTTATTCAATAAGCTTGAATCATGAAATAAGTACTTAAAAATAAATGTCTATTTGTCATTTTATTTATACAATTTCTCCCATTAAATAATGCTTCAAATTGAAATCCAATCCCATTTTAATATATATTCTTGAAAATGATAACCAAAATATGGTTTTGCCATAATTAAGTTAATAAATGGTAATGTAGTCAGATTCAATAAAGAGCATCTTGAACTTGATCAAAAATAAGAATGAATTAAATTCTTCCCACACAGGATGTGTGGCCTGCTAAACACATTCCCATTCTCTTTGAAATAAGTCCCCTTTGAACTGAACTCAAATTAATTATGAACCAAATGGTTCAAGATACCCCAAAAAGAGTTTGGCATAAATTCCAAAAAATATGTATATTCCCACAACGACGCGACGAAAACTAATTAACGCCCAGCCCACTCCAAAGCACCTGGCTCAGCTTCTTGTTAGCATTTTCACAGGAATTTCCTTAAATCCTATACACAAAAAAGAAAATCACTCTTTTTCATAAACCACAGCCGACCTAACCCGAAAAAAAAGAAGGGAAATAAAAGACCAGGAGCTACAAGAGAAATGCCTTGCCGTGAGAAGAATGCGACGCCGTTGCAGGTGGCAGTAAAAAATTGTTGAAATTTCCTCAGGTCTTTCGGTCTTTGGGTGAAGAGCGGGATGGGATGACTCTGGCTGTTTCAGGCCCTCGTTCTGGTGCAGGGGCCGCGGGTCATCCGCAGCCCAGATCGGGGCACAGCTCATTAAACGCTGTCACAGGCTACGGCTACCTTACCTCCTTTCGCTTCTGTTTTTAAGCCCGTTGCCGTTGTTGTTGCTGTTGTTATTGTTTCAAGGATAATCCGCAAACGCTGCCGACGACTTAATGCGCCCCTTGGCTGTGCTAAATAGCTTTCATTATTTTACTTTATTCTCACATAAAGCGCACGAAGAACTTTTTTCGGAGCCATTTTTACGGCTCCCAGAAAGTGCAACTGAACTGAAACTGAAAGAGAAACAGAGGAACACAGGAACCAACAGAAGAACAGAAGCATGAGGAGATAGAGAAAGAGAGAAATAAATGTTCCTTCTCCACGGGTTAAGAAATTCCTTTTTCTTTTGGTTGGAAAGTCTTTCTGGGCCAGTATTCTGTGTGGACAGTTTGCTTTAAGGCTCCGCCATTTCCCACTCGGCAGTAATAAATCATTTCACATATCAATCAGTCAATCAAATAAATGTTTTTACTACCCCCAGTCCCCCGGCCAGTATTGATTGTCCCACTAAATACGATTTTGCCTAGTCAGGAAAATATGGGGAGGGGCAAAAAAGCAAGAGGAAGCGGGAAAAACTCTGCTAGGCATTTGACATTTTCCATCAACAAAGAAGGAGGAAAGCGGAAGAAGCAGAGCCTGCCCAAGACATTGTTGCATACTCGTAGTCGTAGTTTCCCAACAACTATGGCAAATGTGCCCAATGAGAGGCGGGGAGAGGTATATGGAAAAGCACGGAGAGAGGGACACGTCTCGATGCAATTGACAAGTTTTGTTTGCTTTTCGGATAACTTCGGGCACGCCCCTCTGTCTGTCTATCTTTGGCTCTGTCTGCTTTGGATGTGAAAGGTTATCGCTGAAATTGGCTGGGGGATTTGATGGAAATTATACATTCCGAATGGATATACAATAAAAGTGTATATATACATGTATGTATGTACATACATATATGTAATTGTAGAGCACTCAAAGACATATAAAGCGGCAAGTAAATAAATATTTGATATATTTTGCCGTTTTTGATTTATTTGAATAAGACTGTGCATTGTACAGTGGTAAATTATATTATTATGTTCTTGAAAAAATTCTTTAAATGTCGTGTTTTTGTTTGTTTTTTTTTTATTTATTAATTTAATTTAATTAATTAAATTAATTTTGTTTTGGGAACTGGCGATCATTTTAAGCTTTTCTTTAGCGGACCGTAAAGGTATGATGTTTTTTCCCCCCGATGATGAATAATTTTCTCCAGCAGTTACTGGATGTACATAAGTGATGTATAATGTGATAACGATAATTCATAACAACGTGATGAGACTATTAATTGTCGGTTTATCCTATTGACTATACACAAAATATAATATCTATGAAATCCAGTTCCTACCTTCAGATCATATATTTCTAATGTATTTGATTAAGATTTTGTTATTTTTTGTTGATCAATAAATTGCCGTTGATAAAAAGTCGCAGATTTTTTCTGTTTTATCTTTTTGTTTTCCCGTTGTTTCTGGTTTTCTTTTTTCTGCACAGTTTTCCAAACAATTTTGCTTTATGTTTTATGCAATTTTCGGGTGATTTGTCCTCGAATCCTTTAAGAGGCAGCGAGGCGACAGCTAACGCCAACGAGCGGGTATCCTGTGTGTTTGGCCAGGGGCAAGGGGATTTCTTTTGCGCTGTTCTCTCTTCCTCTCTCTGTTCTCCTCCTTGGCTCCGCTTATTTCTTATCTCATTTCGCGTATCACGGAACTCGTTAAAATCACCTTAGAACACGTGACTGCACACACACACGCACACACTCATTGGCACGGACACAGGAAGCAACAGCATCGCACACAGTAACAGAGGACAGCTATTGTCGATCCCCGGCCGGATCTTGGTGGGTCCTGTGCTTTTTTTTTTAGATTTCAGGTCTTTGAATGCAATTTTAGAAACACAATGAAGCAGTCGAATTCTCGCAATTTTCTGCTGTCTGCGGTCTGTCTGTTCGCTTCAGCTTGGACTCGGAATCGGATTAAGGTTCTGGTTCTGGGTTTTATTATTTTTATTCCGTGCAATTCCGACGCACGACGGAAAAAGCACGCTCGTAATGGGAATGGGAAAAACAAGATCTACGCACGTCCTCACGCAAAGACAACGCAATGTAAACTGCAGCAGCAGACGGCAAACCCGAGTCGCCTCGCGTAGCGTCGAGTCCAAGGCACAGATTTCCCACGAGTCCGAGCCCCATATCCTGCGATATCCTGCGAATGGGGAACCAGAGCACATGACGACCGAAGCACGACGAGGCCAGGACGAAGCATGCCGAGAGAGCGACCAGCAGTGGGGGAGTAAGTAAATAGAGAAACAGAGAGACAGAAAGGCAACAAGACAGCGTGTGTCCGTTGCATGAAGGGAGAGTGCCAAATGTGGTGGAAACGCCACAATCACTGCTTGCAGCGGTTGCCAGCTCTTTTTCCCCTCCGAACTATAGGGTAGGTGAAGTTTTTTAGCATGCTTTATTATTCTTTACGCGAAAAGCGAGTATTCTCGACCGTAATGCGGAAATTTCAAAAAATTGCCTACTACGCGCTGAGCGTTTTAAAAATCTGACAAATCTCTTAGGTTCCGCCACGTCTTCTACTGTAGCCGCTACCGTATTTCCATTGAGAGTGTTAATGAGCTTTCTGGTGACTGGCAGATCATACCGGCACGACGAACGGGTTTTATAGGGGCTGAGCTTGGGGTTGACACGGCAATTGACGTTCGTCAATTATTGCACTGCAGTGCAATCAGAATTTTACTGTATTGTGGTTCTTCGGGGGTAGACCAAGTCGCGGGTTATCATCTGTGGCTACCGCATAGCCGGAGAACAAAGAGCAGGGTCAGGGCTACCGCAGAATGTAGTCAGAATTAAGCCACTGGATAGACACCATTCTCGGACACCGTTTTGCACAGGACTAGCCCTATCTCGAGAATTATATTCCTGACATGTGCTAATGAAAATGTTTCGTGGGACAGTATTTCTTTGTTAGCCTTTTAATGCTGCTATAAACAAGGTCATGTGCACGCCGAATTATGAATAATGCGCTTTCCTTGATTTCTTTTAAAAATAACCAAATTTCCAGATGCGCAGATTCAAATGAATAATATGTATACATCTGCACCGAGAGTGGAATTATTACAATTAAAGTGTATTTACTAACTTCAATTTAATACTTTCATATTTAAATTAAATATTTACATATTTTAATTAAATATACATATTTTCCTACTTATAGTTATACTTATACTTATAGTTAGATTATATGTGGTCTGTATTAAAAATACTTTTTAATGCATTTATTCTTAAACAAGGTGTAAATTCTCTTTAATTTAACTATATGCATTTGTATTTTAAGACCGAATATTTTATTGAAATATGGGTCTGTCTCTTTTTAGTGCTCTTTCTCTCAGTGTGCTTTAAATAAGTATATTTTTTATTAAAATACATGGAAAAGAACAACAACAAATTAATGGAGTTTTCGGTCAATTCCACATTTGTTCAATATTTCCATATTGCTTCTTGCTTTTTTAGTTATCGTAGGACCTGCCACAAAATTATCCATAAATTGTCATTCTCATTACCCTTTTATGCGCACTGCTTTAATATTGTTTCCCCACCCGGCTTACCCCTGTAAACTGCTTTTTAACCGTGATTTCACCTAGTAAAAACTGCTTGAATTTATTAAGAAGGAGAAATGTTGGAAGAAGCTGCTGTAAAGGGGTAAATGATAATCTAAATTTATGATCCGAGTATAACAGGGATTATTTATGCGGAAATAGATCTGTTTGGAGTGCTTATTACTAGATATACTGAGTTTATTGATTTTTACGTTCCTTTCAGTATATTTTTCTCCATCACGTTTTATACAAACTGATGAATGAACTGCCTTACCATCTTAACAGTACCCCTCCACAAGCAGTGCATTATTACAATCACCACACTTCTCCTTCGGATGCACTGCTTTATACCTTTGATGTGCATGGTGAATTTTTTTTTAAATTTAGAGATGTATCTTTATTGAAACCAAATCAAAGAAGTAGCCGACATTTATCCACAATTTAACATACACAATACCCCTGCTGCATCCACCGTAAAATCTTCGTAAGTCAAAATTCCAGCACCATTGCATGCACTTACGAGTATCTTTGCAATTCTGAACCGACTTTGGTGCATGACCAGGAATGGCCACAGCAGGCGTCTTTCTGGCTGGGATCAGACTCCCGATTGGGATACAGCATAATTGTAAATCAAACCGCCTGCCAAAAATTTCCAAAAAGCCCACTCGATGCGAACCTCAAGTGGAGCATCGACCATGTAAATGACCCCTGGACAACGGGCAACGGAGTTGGGTGCTGGGATAAGTTCCCATTGGCATTGGCAGAAACACTTACGGCCCCAAAATGTCATAATCATAAAAATTTGCAATTATGCTGATGACCGCAGTACAGCAGCAGCAGCAGCCTCCAGCATCCATCCCCACAATTGGAGCAAAACATTTCCAGTTCATTAGCCCAGCCCCGCTTCCTGCCTCCTGCCTGCTGTCTGTTCCTTCCTCCAGATGCAGACACAGCTCCGTGTACGGACAGCAGCACACATTAGATTTTGTTGCCTCAGGATACGAGCATTTTTCTTGGCAGGGCTTCCTCGAACTCTGCCGACGATGACGATGGGAATAATGCAATACAAATTATGCAGGCAACTGGAGACAATAAAGTCATTAGCCCCATCCCGGATGCCAAGTGGCAATGGCTCACCATTCACCAAGCGAGAAACGAGTTCGAACGAAGAGTTCGGCGGAAAACTGGTCGATAATGGAGCAGAAAATGTTAAATATTTCACAAAAATTGTATCCAAACTGGAATCTAAGAGATAGTAAGAGATCAATGCAAACAAATTTCAGCAAAAAAAGAAAGCCTTGCTTCGGGGTTGAAACATTTGATACTCTTGCAGATCTACATATAGTTACTATGGTTCGATCATAATTTCCTCTGGAAGAGCATACGCAGAATAGAGCAATACACAAACTTTCACAATAACTACCTATAAATTTTGATACCATACATAGTCTTGTAGAAAGTCCCGCCTTTTTTTCATCCACGATTAAAGGAAACAAACAGCTGATAGCTTTTCCATGACATCAATTTATTCATATAAAATGTGTGGCTGTTTCCGTTGCTTCTTTTCGTATGGTATGGGTTCTTTCGTTTTCAGTTAATTTACATAAATTCATTTCTTACAATATGGGGACTTCGTTTAGTTAGATTTCATAAATAATTCACAATATGTTTTTGTTTGGGAGGGTTTTCTATAAATAGTTGGTTTCGGAATAAATAAATCGCTTAAAAATAGGTAATTGTGGGATACTGAATACTCGTCCCGCCCCTAGCCCTTAGCCCTCTGCGCACTTTGTTACTTAGAATTTGAGTACAAAAACGAGTATAAGTCAAGGTCAAGGCCAATCTGTGTGCATTTGTGTGTGAGTTTCTCTCTCTGTGTGTGAGTGTGTGTTTGTGTGATATTTTCTCACAGGCGTAATTAAGGGAAGGTTCTGAAAAGTATTCAATTTTTTTTAACATTTTCCGGAATGGTTTCCCATCTTTTTTGCTTAGTCTAGAATTACCCAAAAAACGAATAGTTTTGCATGCAGGAAAAAAAGTATTTTAAGAATAATATGACTAAAGGATGATAGGGTGCGATTGAATAATAAATAAACGTGTGTTCTCTGGGAGTCGATAATCGATCGCCGATCACCACTGGTTGGAGGGACGGCGCTCAGCGCCTGGGGCCGCACTGCCGGAGAACCGCGGCGATGTGGAGTTCTGTGAGGAGCTGCTGCTGGGCATGCTGCTGCAGGCCGCTTCGTTGGCCAGCAGCGTGTGTATGGCCGCCAGCAGCTTCTTTCGGGCTCCAAATGCCGTGATACCCAGTTCCATTAGATTCTCCTCGGTCAGCGTGGTGAACATTTCCAGATCGATTTCGTTGAGCACAAAGATCTCTGCAGGTAAAAATGGGGATTGTAGTATAGAAACCGTTGATTCCATATTTCATCGCAATGTAACTCGAAACTGAATTATCTTACCGAGTGATTAATAGATCTTAACTAATATAGATAAATATTATCAAGGGAGTATTTCTATTCTTTCTAAACCCAATTGTTTTTTCGCAATGAAATCTTTTTATGAACAATTGAACCGTAATCTTGAAAAAAGTTCATCTGATTTGACAGAATGGAGTTGTAAATTCATCTGAGGATAATTCTGCACTTCATACCATTAAATTCTTGACTCTTAGTGACTGACATGGGGATCCGATCATACGAATCCAGTACAAATCGCATTTGCGACACCTATTTGTCAAGCTTTAACTTGAATATCTCTCCTGAAAACTGAGTTTAATTTTCCCAGTCTGTATCAAAACGGTACTTTACTAATCGTACTTCTCCAATATCCCATATATTTCCTATTTACTCACTGATGTAATGCTCCAGGCCGAGACTTGTGAGCAGTGTCTGAATGTCCTTGTGCTGCGACAGCTGCATCCGGCGGTTCACGGGCGTGGCATCCAGCAGTCCTGTGGTGGCACTCAGCCCGTACGGAGAGCTGAGTCCTGGCGGCGGTGGGGGCATACGCCAACCCTGACCGCCGCCAGCAGCCCCGTTGTCGTCCACCGTCTCGATCGGAGCCGGAGAGGTGCAGCTCAGCCCCATGCCCATCCAGGCCGGGGTGGGGGTGCGCATCTCTCCCGCCACCGGAGTCCGCTCCATGGCTTTGAAGCCCAGGGCGCGCTTCATGTCAAAGTCGAAGGCGCGATGCGTGGCATGCTGGTGCTGGTGCTTAGCACCTCCGCCGCCTCCTGCCAGGTCGTAGTGCAGGCTGCGATAGCTCTCTGCACTACCGGGCAGCAGGTGGGCTCCGCCGCCTCCGGAGTTGCCCAGGCCCAGAAGAACTCCGTCGCTGAGGCGCCGTCCGAGACGAGTGGCCCCGCCAATGCTGCCCGCCTCGCTGCTGTAGGTGGAGTCCGGCGAGTAGTGGGCCCGGCTGCCGCAGCCCGTCGACGAGGTGGACGACACCGCTCCCTGGAGCTGGGCGTACGGTGGATACGACTGTTCCAAGGAGGTCGTGCTGCTGCTGAAGCTCTGGTAGCCGCTAGTATTCTGGCTGCAGCTGTTCCTCGGCGAGACATTCATTCCGCCGCCGACACCCGACGAGGGCGGAGGAGGTGGCTTCAGCATGCCCGCTCCAGCCCCAACCCCCGCACCCGCATTAGCCGTGCCAGGAACCTGCAGATAGTTGTTGTTGTGGTTGGGCACAGGACCAGGACGTCCTTGGCCCGGTCCCTGCACCTGCACCTGCCCCTGCCCCTGTCCCTGAAGCTGCTGGTGCTGAAAAGCGCTGTTATGCAGCTGCATGTACTTCTGGGTGGGCGCACAGATGCCGGTGGGCGTGGCCAGGCCACCCACCGCCGCATTCGCGTTGAGCAGCAGATGGTTGTTGTTGGCGTACGGCGTTAGTTGTCCCGCGAGTGCTGGCGGCAGCAGCGACGGAGTCTTGGGACTATCCACGTAGCCGGCGAGAAGAGCCGTCAGCTGTGTGCGATAGGCCAGATTTAGGTCCTTGTCCTTGGGCATGAAGTAGTGATCGGGGACTTCTGGCTTGATAGCGGGCGTGGCCAGGCGAAGGATCTCTTGGCGAGCCTCATATATCTTGTCTGCGAAGAGCAACAAAAGGGAATTATAAGGATCTGATGTTGATAACAAACGATGATCAAAGATTACAATGTTAGTAATGGAACTATAATACAGATGATCGAAGTGGAAATTCAAACATTCTTGTCATTTGTGCTTTATGATTGGTTAGTGTATATAAACTGCTGCCTAATCTTATAAATGAATATGAATGCTGATTCATAAAATCAGCTTAAACCCGGACAGGAAAGGACGGGAAAAATGTAATGTAGTAGCAGTAGAAACATGTAAACAAGATCGAGAGTGTGAACAAATATTCAATTAATATGTTGCGCGCGTCGGTATCTCCCACCATATCGATGTTATTTATGACAGATATCAATAGCACATATCGAGTAAGAAACTATCGTTATGAAAAAGGCGGAGATGGTGATCGAAGCCAACACGGCGATGGTAATAAGACATAAACGGAGGTCTAATTTATAAAAAATATATAATTATAAAGCAATATACTTGGGCGCCTGCAGTGACTAGAAAGATTCCCTTGAACCCTTTCCAAAAAATATTCCTCAAAAAACCTCATACATACACGTAAGTTAGGAAGCAATAATTTAGTTACTACTCGTATTTCGAAGTCAATTGACATTCGTTTACCTATAAACTTCTCGACGCCCTTGACCACGATGGCCAGTGTGCTTTGGCGCTGCTTCTGTCGCAGCGTGATGTATACACCGTACTTGGTATTGAGACTCATTATTTCGGAGGCATCGTTCTGATTGTCGGGAAAGTCAAATATCAATGCTACGGGCAAATTGCCAAGCAATTGTTGTCGCGCCTTGTAGACGTCGTCGATGCGTCCGCTGATCGTCACCTGCGACTTCTTCAGCGGCTTTACGTTCATGTCGCTAAGATCGGGAAATATGATCTTGGTCTGCGTGCGTTCCATGATGCTCAACAGATTCACGTTGTTCTTGCCCTTGACGATCTCATGATGTTGCGGAGAGATCTCCATCTGGACATTGACGAGGATTTGGCTCTGCAACAATCAAGAAGGAGAATCACTCACCACGCTCCTTTTTTCAAGATCAGCAAAGTGGGTAAAACCTACCGCGATGCTCTCACAGGCAAAGTTGATCAGCAGCTGGGTGGCATCACGGACCTGGGCAGACTCTTTCTCGGAGCCCTTCACCAGGACCAGCGAGGTGTGCAACTTCGGACGTGTTGAGAATATTACCTAGAGGAGAGATCAGTGATCAGAGAATGAAGTGCACAATGAGAAGTATGTATCTAGTGATGGACACACCTGCACATTGAACTTGCTCTCAATCATCTTGATGTAGGGCGTATCATGATCCGGCTGCTGCTTGCTAGGACCCATCACGGGCATCTCGAACGAGATGAGCAATGGGGTGGATAGACGCACCAAGGCACGGGCCCGCTCGACTCCTTCTAGACTGCCGCACAGCGACACCTGATTGGACTTCTCAGTGGGATTCGAACGGTTCGAGTCTGGAAAGTGGATATGGGTGTGAGTGTCGTCCATGATGCGCTTGATATTGTTCCCGCCGCGTCCAATTATGTAGGAGTGGTCCGTGTAGCTGACGTCCATCTTCATGATCACACGAGTGCCCTGCAAATACCCATCAAATACAACATTTAGATGGTTTTACGTAGTGCCTCATCGTTTACGCTTTATCTTACCCTCGAGTCAAGGCTGCTCAGTATGCGCTCCTTGGCACGCTGCACTTGCTCCACTTTGCCCACAATCCGTACATGAGGATCTTCCCAAAAAAGAGAAGAGATATAATCATGTACGTAATGAAGACATTCTATAGCTCTGTATAATTATGTAATATTCTTACCCTTCTTGCTCTTGGCGCCGATCTTGAGTCTGCAAGGCCAGCTTACATACGTATCTGTTGTGTTCATGATCTAATAAAAATAATTACAATTTGAATCGTCAGTCAGTAATCAGTTTTCACTCCCTTAATCATAAGGTACTAAAAATTTTGCGTTATTCACTGAAAATGTATGCTATAAACTGTCGATTTACCAAAAAAACAACCATTGATACTGAAAATTTTGTTCGCACGCTAAAGGTTTTAGATTTAAGTGAAGCTAAAGTCTTATTATGACATCTAAAGCAAATCCTTTTCAATGAAGTCTATAATGTATTTTTTCTTCCAATAAATCCTGAATAATAATGCTAAAACAATTAAATTAATGATGTAGGTAAAAATACTACAACTCATTTTGGAATCATTGCAATCTAAAATAAATATTTTTAAGACTTTAAATATGAATGATGTACTACGAAATGCAATAAATACATGTACAAAGTGTATAATTAATCAAATCGAATAAACCTAAATGGGGGCACTACCACACAATATACTAACATAAGAGCTAAAGAATAGGGGTATTTACATACAGATTCTAGGAAAAGTAACAGAAATCAATAGAGCATGTGTGGAAGAGGATGAAAAAGATGATTGAGTATTGATTGATTGAGTTGTACAGTTTACAAGGCTTATGGAAAAAGATTTCAAAAGCTAAACTACATTTTCCATTTAAAAAAGTACAACTTGCTAGTTTCTATTAATTTTCTATTCTCAAAGATTCAGGATCTTATTGTGTCTTTATAACATTACATCGTAATATAGAGTCTCCACTTACATCATGAAAGAAATACTCAGCCCCATTCATGCCCTCGATGGCGCTGTCCGCTGGAAAGAAATTATAATTACAATTAGCAGGAGTTGGGATTAGGCAGTTTTCGCAGCAGTCTTACCCTTTATCAACTGCTCCAGTTTCTGTCGATCAACCTTGAAACGTTCCGTGTGCAGATCGTCTGGATTTTGTACGCCCAGCTTCAGTGCAATGGCACGTATGTCACTCCAATCGCTGTCCACCGACGAGATCTCGCTCTGGGTCTCGCTGGGTGCACCGCTTCCGGCCGAGGTACCCGATGGCAGGGCCTGGAGACTGGCCAGGGACCCGATGCCGATAGTATTGACCCCGCCGCCAGAACCAGCACCTACACCGCCATTGACGGCCACGGTGGACGACTTGCCACTGGCCACGGCGGACACATCCGCGGCCGAGGGGTAGATCAGTTTGTTGAATGAGGCACAGGAGAGCATCGTGCTTGTCGGCGGTTGCTTGTCGGTGGTCGGGGCTCTACCAAAGATTTCAGAGGTCAGAGGTCAATAGTTGAGGGTGTGCGTGTGGGTGTAGGTGTTTCGAATAGTCGTTTAGTTTTTAAAACCAATCAAAATGTCCGTCTCAGGGGTGTTTCTAATGGGCTTTCTCCAGTTGGTCGATGCGTTCCTGGTCAGCGATGTGCGATGCGTGCGAGGGGATGCGTAATGTGTTAATATTGCTTACAGGTGTACTGATGAAGAGAGCTGCGAAAGAAATTTGAAAGGCAATGAAGACTATGGTGGCCTATATCGACATTATCCAGTTTGATTTGTACACACAGATATGCAGATTTAAAGCTACTTAGAAAGAGATGAATAAATGTACAGATTTTTAAAGGGTAATGCAAATTAGACAAATTTTTTGAGTCATATAATATTTCTTAAAACCTTAAATTTTCATTTTGATTTTGGTTGAATAATTTGTATACAAAACTATACGTTTTTTTAATACTCTATCAAACAAAAAACTTCATTAACGCTCTAAATAAATGGTATTTTAAATCCAAATTATTTCTTTCGATTGCAGATTGAATGTACAACTCAACTTCTCTTATATTCTGTTTCCTCCTCATTTACTTTTCATAAATATCTTGTCTCCAAATTCTTTAGTAGTATACCTTTGTTTTAAATATTAATAAATACACACAGTATATAATTTATATTAAAATCCCTTTGTATCAAATTCGCTTTTTTCTGTTGTTCCTAATTTTGTAGAACCTAACCTCTCAAGACGATTGTGGCAGGCTTTAACCTACCATGAGGTTTGCCTCGTTCGTCCCACCATTTCTTTCAGCGAGATCATATAAAACGAAAATGATGTAAAATAGGCAGACGGACAGAGTCGTAGAAGAGGCAAAGAACGAACAGAAACAGTAATTTCACTGTCTTTTTGACTTCTTCCGTCACTTTCACTTTTTGCGGCGAGACTTACCGATGAGAGATCGCTCGGGGATCTCTACTTTAGGTTGAACAATCCCTGAAAGTCCAAGCAAATGGCATGCGTTAAGTCCTGGACGAATTGGATGGCCTCCACGAGACAGACGTTCATAACAAAATTTCGTATTTGTTGAAATCTCTCGACGAAAGGCATTTAAATTGTGATCTACACAGTGGATCGAAGGTGTATATATCAATTTATATATCAGTATCAAATTGTTTCGTGTTTGCTTGTGTGTGTGCGTGTGTGTGTGTGGTAGTGGACGGGGTTGCGTCAGACTAGATCGTGCGAAACTTAAGCTTTCCTCGGGGCTACCACTTTTAAGTATGACTTCTCGAAGGCAACTGAACGCGGCTCTCGGGAGGGCAAAACGGCCTGGTCCCCCATTAGGGACCTGGAATGACCACTGGAAATCCTAACTGTAGACGCGATGAATGCGAGTGGGAGAATATCTCCCGAGCGTTGTTGTTGCTGGGTCAATGAACCGAGAGGAGAGACCCAAAAACAAAACAAAACTTGGATCGCAAAAGAGTGAGAGCGTGAGAGAGTGGCAGTGGCAGAGCCAGTGGGGCCGACAAATCGTACTTTTTCCGAACGTTGCTGGATTGTTGCCAGCATAGAATATGTAAACATATGTAAGTTCTCTTCTCTTCCTTCCGCATTCGGGCACAATTCTGTTAACAGAGACGTTAACAGTAAAGTATGTTAGCTCTCTTCCCATTGAACAGGCGCAGCACAGGTTAACAGGCGCTACTAGCTCGGTCCCTTTACAGTCCGCCCGAAATGTTTCCCAACATTTTCATTCATTTTGGCGCCAAAAGAAGGAATGAGAGAGAATGAAATTTGGAGCCTGCTTCCCGCCAAAAACACACGACTTACCGCAAATTGAATTTGGATCGAAGCACAAAAACATAAATAGCTCAATTAATTTACTTAAACACAATCAACTATAAAATCAGATGGACAAATAACACGCTCGTTTCACGTTAAAAAAATATGCATAGTTTTGTTAATTAATTTTAAGCGCAATTAATTTTCCGTCAATTGGTCAAATTAGAGGTCGGGTCGTAATGGGATTTTGTTGGCAGTCGAAGTACTTTTTTTTCAATGTAACCCAAAAAAAAAGTCACTGCCGAAATGATGTCTGTGTGTATGTGTGTGTATGTGTGGGGAGGAACAGAAACACGTGTGCGAAAAACACAAAAGAAAAAAGGAATGCAAATTGAATGAAAAGCGAAAATGAATTTTTGTCCAGGTGGTGGTCGGTCCGAAGGTCAAGTCAGGGAATTGTGCAACGCGCTTTAGTAATTGGTAGTATATTCCATAGATTTTCAAGTATTATTCAGGCAATGCGACGGAGTCTCCTAGTAAGTGCGGGGCGTGCTGTGGTCGTCATTGAAGCGCGTTGACTGAAGCTCAGTCTTGGTCCACGTCCCAACTGACCTTCACGTGAAAGCTCACCTGCGCAGAGCAGAAGAGAGAGTTGGCGGCCAGAGCGGTTCTCGATCCATTAGCAGCGTGTGCTTTGTCGGATATCATAACGGCTCTGGCGAAAGCTTTTTCTTAAGTATGTATATACTTCCTAAACGATCATTGCATATACATACATATGTATATAGTATGTATATTAATATGTATATGCATGTATGGTGCTGCATTTCCTAGTCAGTATTCAGTTGCAAAACATGACTGAACAGACATACATATATACATGTACATACATATATGTACATACTTATAAGCTGTTTCAACAGACGCTGACCTATAAATTTAGCCATTCCAAAAATAGCTAAGCTTCGTTTAAGAAGTACTTAGATGAGGAAAAGCCCAACAGCTCTTATGCGCGCTTGAACGGTAATCAGATAGAAGACAGATAAGCAGCTGCACTTCATCCATCAAAAACTACAGTGTTTTGGCCTTCTATGCTTTACTGCTGATATTCTGCTGATTCTAGAGGGCAATAAAATATTGAATAGGGCACATATTTATATGCAAATATGCTGCATACATATGTGAAACACCTTAAACAAATAATATAGATTTGATTATAATTCGGATAGCAACAAAAATATTTATAGGCAAGACAATAAATACATAGTAAAACGAGGGGGAACGTTGTGAGTTGCAGCGGACACCGCAACTCTACAGTTATACCCGATACTAAGTCAGTAGGAGAGAGAGCCACTCCGGCAGACGCCGCTAATTTGAACGACACGACAAAGAGTGCGTGCGAGAGAGACAGAAAATCAGTCTGAGCGTGACGTCGGGGGCTGCGTAGCCAGTGCAAATTGATTTGTTCCTTTTGGCTATAAAAATGATCTGATCTGATCCAGATTCAGCAATCTGATAGATATGATCATTATCTATGTTCGGGCCAGCCGCTGAAGAATAACCGTAACTTTAACATTATTATTGTTAAAGGGGCTCTCTGCCGCCGCCACTTCGGCAGCTACTTTGATCTGCTGCCGCCACTTCGGCAATCACTTTGATCTAACGCCGTCGTCTATAGTTTAGTTCTATGCTAACCCCTCTGCGCATTGGTTGCATATCGATCTCGCATAAGGTTTATCTGGCAATAGCAAGCAATCGGCTTCCGCTAAGCCACCAAGATTAAATACGAATTATAAAGTTTAACCCGAAATCTCTTTTCATTTTTGAAACACATAGGTGCCAAAAAAGCTTGGCATCTCAAACAATCTATGATTCTGCGTTTTTAGTTTTCTCGTATCCTCAATATTGTGGATGCAACAGATTTTCGTCCTTTGTGGGGGCGAAAGTTGGTGGGGCGAAATTTTGAGATATACGTTTTAAAGTGAGATCTAACAGGAGTGCGGATACCAAATTTGGTTACTCTAGCCTTAATAGTCTCTGAGATTTGTGAATATCCCCAGATTTGCATCCTTTGCGGGGGCGGAAGGGGGTGTGGCGAAATTTTGAAACAAACTCGTCTCGGTCCGATATATTAGGAGTGTGGATACCAAATTTGGTTGCTCTAGCTTTTATAGTCTCTGAGATCTAGGCGCTAATGTTTTACTCTAAGCAAAGCCGGCTATGCTACGTGTGTGTTAGAGAGAGACAGGGCGAGAAAAAATGAAATTGTTTTCTTGATGCTGGCTATAATAATAATACGATCTTATTCAAATTCTGCAGTCTAAAAGATATGGTCATTCTCTACGATTCTGCGTTTTTGGTTTTCTCATATCTTTAAAATTGTGGATGCCACAGATTTTCGTCCTTTGTGGGGGCGGAAGTGGGCGGGGCAAAGTTTTGAAATATTTTTGTAGCAGTGACATATCACAGAAGTCTGGATCCAAAACATCGTTGCTCTAGCTTTTATAGTCTTTGAGCACTAGGCGCTAATAGGGACGGACATACGGACGGACGGACAGACGGACAGACAGACATGGCTCAATCGACTCGGCTATTGATGCTGATCAAGAATATATATACTTTATGGGGTCGGAAACGATTCCTTCTGGACGTTACACACATCCACTTTTACCACAAATCTAATATACCCCAACACTCATTTTGAGTATCGGGTATAATAAGTAACGCCCTAATTTCTGCTTAATTTAAGAGCTGGCTCCAGGCTGTTGGTTGAAATAATAATAACTTTAAGTGTCCTAAATAATGGCATACCAACTTTTTTAATTTTCATTGCGAAAACCCGAAATATTGAAAAATCGGTGCTGTATGTTGACTTTTTTCCTTGACTGTATATTTATCTACATTCCCTGCAGTACCAGCATTGAGCGATGACGAATGTCATCTACAATGTCATCGAGGCGTTGACGCCAGCCAAATCGAACCCTTTGTTTTTTCTTTTGTTTCTTTCTTTTCCGCGCGTGCCGAACGTAATTCGGTTCTGCCGACCGTGCGCAGAAGCACAGAACTTCGTTTTATCTTTTCGTCTTCTTTGCGCCTGCGTCGACAGAACTCTTTTGCTTTGTTCTTTGCTATTTGCAATCGTCACACGGAGTTTTAATACATAAGTGAAAATAAGTAATCTGTGATTATTATTATTATCAGGTAAGTGCAGTTTTTAAATAATTAATAATATGTGTTGTACGCGTGTTAAATAAAAAATTATTTCAGCGGCGGTGAAGATGAAAATACCCGACGAGCCAGCAGAAAAAGTGATTCGGAAGGCTATTCACAACATTAAGAATAGTCATTTTCAGAAGACCTCAAGGGAAAAAAAATTCAAAGTAGACAATAATGAATAATAATAAATAAAAATAATTGGAAAAATAAACAATTACAATGTATTACTTTTTATATTAAATGCATGGTTTTTCGTGAAAAATCATCACTTATTAAGTCATTGTGCACCCAAAAACAATTGCCAATTTGTTGCACAGGATGGTTTCAAGAGCCGAGTTCCACGAAAGAAACCATTGATTTCAGAAAAGAATCGGATTTTGCGCCTGGAATTCGCCAAAGCGCACTTAAATAAGGATCCAAACTTTTAAGCTGAAACTAAACTTTCCAAACTGAAATAATAATAACTTTAAGTGTCCTAAATAATGGCATACCAACTTTTTTAATTTTCATTGCGAAAACCCGAAATATTGAAAAATCGGTGCTGTATGTTGACTTTTTTCCTTGACTGTACATTTTATATTTTATATAAATACAACATACAAACAAACATAAAATGGTCTACAGTGAATATTTTTCTTTAAGTTTGATAATTTTATGAAGGCGTTTACACTAATGTATCAAAATATAACAAAACAGTAAGATTCATAAATCCTTCATTTAGAAAGTGTTAATAGAATATCTTTAATATTACTACGACGCATAGAATCCCTCAGTTTTTTACAAATCGACCAAAGAAGTACCATTCGGATTAATACGCATTTTCAATGACATTATGACAAAAGAATTTTATTTGGACATTTTAAAGAATGGATTGACAAAAAGTGCGCAGAATTTTGGCTTCGTTGATCCACAGAACACCAGCAAACTTAAATACAAGCTGTACCAGGACAATGATCCAAAGCACAAATCATTCATTTGCCGCACTTGGCTACTTTACAATTGCAACAAAGTGATTGACACGAATCTTAATCCTATCGAGAATTTGTGGGCCTTGTTAAGGAAAAAAAGTGGCCAAACGACGCCCCACCTCAAAAAGTAATTTGATTCTGTGTATAAACGAGGAGTGGCTAAAAATACCCGAATATTACGACATAAATGTCCTAATATCATCGATGTCGCGACGTCTCAGAGGAGTATTGGATGCTAATGGAGGACACACAAAATATTAGCCAAATAGAGCTGCATCCTTTAAAGATGTACATTTTTTAAAATTACTGTTTGCATTTTGCAAAGATTTAATAGACACACGATATTTGCTGTTTTTGTTTTGTTTTCATGAACTGTTTATGTTTTTGTTTCTTTTTCATTTTCTTTTGTTACCTATTTTGCTAAGAATACACTAAAGAAACCCATTGTATAGGACTGAACATGAAAACAAGTGCCTTTTCTAATAAATAATTATGTTTAAGTTGAACTTGCGTGACTTTTTTCATTTTGCAAACAATTAATATACATACTGTGTTTTTTGCACAAGCCTTTTTCACCAACTTTTTTTCTGCTCCGGGCAGATCCTCCAGTGTGACGGGTTACAAGATATCAGCAAACGTAACGCGCAGTTAATCCACTATTAAATTTGCATAAATATATATTGAAGTACGTAATACCAAAGACTATACAATACCAAGATGTTGCATGAGGAACAAATGCTTTTTCCATTTTCGTTTGACGCTTCATGGTACGGTCGCGCGGGGCTAGTACTTCAATTCTCTTTTACGCTACCTTCGCCTCCGAAGTGCTACTCGGCTTCGTCAATGCCTCGGTCAGCACGACCTCGAGCCAACCCAGAAATATGCTTGTAGTTGTGTAAATGTGTGTATGTCCTAGCGGCACGGCCATAAACCGGTTTCGCCCGCAGCTGTACGGCTTTTAGCTTCACACACAAGCGCACTGAAAGCATGTCAGTGTCTGCGTGCCGAAACCGTAGGGCAGCGCATGATGCAATTATACAAGGTGGTCTCGCCGGGAGCCGAAGTTCGTTCGTGTTGTCCCTTATCGTCAGTGCATGCTTGTTGATGATGAAGGTTGTTCACGGACGAATTTTTTGATATATTCTTAACCCTTATGTCCCGACAACAACAAAATTATAAAAAGCATATAAAAAAAATACCACAGAATTAGAAGTATCCTTATTTATTATGTAAAAGAACATTTTAATATAGCTAAAAATGTTGAAGAAAAATTATTAATGGCTGCATAACATTTAAATATTAATATATCAGTAAAATCATTTTATTTTAAAATTTTAAAACCCACGG
Source organism: Drosophila miranda (assembly GCF_003369915.1). Classification (NCBI taxonomy): domain Eukaryota; kingdom Metazoa; phylum Arthropoda; class Insecta; order Diptera; family Drosophilidae; genus Drosophila; species Drosophila miranda. Next base: position 13,128,476 of record NC_046677.1, on the reverse strand, counting down.
GCCTGTTAAGGGTTAATCAACATTAACATATACCGTCTCACTCACACTCACTATACTATGTGCCCTTCACTCGCACTTATTGCTAGCATACGTTAAGGGACTAAGTCTTGCCGACGAGACCACCTTGTATAATTGCATCATGGGGCAGCGTGGTTGTCGTGGTAGAGACGAAGTACAGGCGAAAAGGGAATTGAAACCCTGCGCGCTCCCTTTTTAGATATTTAATTTTTAAGAAAAATATTTAAAATGGGGATTTTTGAGGGATATACGATCGATATAAATAAGTGTTGTACATTCGACGTGCAAAAAATATATACTTTTTTATATGATAAATAAATAAATTTTCTAAAAGATTTGTTTTTTTTTTTTAAGTTAAAAATCAAAAATTGTATTGTTTCATTGTGCTACATGGCACCTACACAGAGATGAAATGGTAACGGCGGCACCTGTCGTCAAAGAGAGCCGAGAGGAGCTTTCGGGAAGAATTTTTTCAAATTTCTCCATAGACCTTAAAGAATTAATAAATTTTAATTATAATCTTATTGCCACAAAATATCTCGCTCTAATGCAGATTATGAATTGGTATTCGACAAGACGTAGGAGACACCAGAAAATGGCATTCTATATGATTCTTACATGAAAATGATAGAAAGCTTTCTCCAGAGAACTTGGTGGAGTAGAGCTTTTCAGCGGTAAGTACGCCGCTAGTCCGCCTGATGGCGCTGCAACCTTTTGAAAGAACAGTGAAAATGTAAAGTAATCACACCCCACACCACATTATTCAATATTTATTGTTGTTTATTTATATATATATGTATGTATATATATATATATATAATTCGCCTGCTTATTGTTCAAACAAATGCCATACATACATAAGTACTATTAGTATATTCCATTTCTGGGTTCAAATTACTTTTTACAATAATCCTTTTTTTAAATTATTACTTCATATGCCTGCTTTATTGATTAGGGTCTGTTTTATTTCATTTCTGCGTTCTTGCATCACTGTTATTCGTACGATTACTTACGGCTCTAGGGCGTCTCTAGACCTATGTTGGCTTTACACGTGTTCGGTTATTGATTGGGATATGAATATTGTATATTCAATGGAAAACACATTTGCTTTACCATTTACTTACACTTGGTTACCATTACAAATCTAGAACTAGTTTTCCGGTCTTATCAGCTAACAACATTTATTTTTGGCTGCATTTTTCTTTCGCTTGAAAAACATCGAAATGAAGATGTACATTTATTGCAGCAATAATCGTATTTCTATGTACACTAAATGAATTTTTTGTTACAATCTTTTATGTCTCCTCTTTTATGATTATGTACCATTACATAACCGAAACCATATGAGAACTTAGGGTAAAAATGGAATTTACCAACAATTTATTGAGCAGAGAATGTAAATTAGGGAAGACAACTTTCACAACACGTTTTGATTAGAAAAATCTGAGCGCATGCATTCCACATAAATATGTATATTTTATTTTTATTTTAACATTTACATATCCTGAAGTTCCTCTCAAGAGTACTCCATTCTCTCGGTTACTATGTACAAATGTAGGCTAAGCTTTAATTAATTATTATTTTATTTTTTATATTTTAATTTATATTTGCTTCCGTTAGGGGTTTCCATTCAATTTACAACATTTTCGGTACTCTTTTTTTTTGTTTACCAATTACATTAACATTGATTTATTTTCAAGGCAAAGGAACTATTTACCGCTGGATTTTTGTTGGCCAAAAATTTTTAAATAATCTTCATATTTTTTTGATTTTATATATTGACAAATAATAAGCTGAAAATTAATTTTATTTTAGTATTCTTGTGTTCTATTTTCTGTCTTCTACAAATCAATGTCAATTGTTTTCATAATTAATTTCGCTTTTTTCCAAACCCGTAAAAAGTTCCTTTCTATACAGTGCTTCTATTATATCATATGTGTCATATTTAGATCAATTATTTCAATGTCTGGATCTAAAAATATATTTACATAATGAATAATCACGAAAAAAAAAACCGTTTGGTTTGCCTTACTAGGCCTGTATGACACCTACTTTCGATTCTGCTGACCGACTGGGAGATAATTAATTTTCTCGCTTGGAAAATGGTCTGTAACAGCAGTGATCCTTTACTATTAAATTAATTTCATTCCATTCATTTAAAATTGAGCAATTTTGATGTATAAACCCATCGCAACAATAGTTTAATCTCCTTCTTAGTACGTTGCTTTCCCATAAGGTTTATGTAGCCAGTCAGAAGTCAGTGTCACACATTCGTCAAGAGCATTGTTTAATTGGCCTAAGAAGCTTAAGAAGTGCAGTCCAAAATTCAACTTGCTGTACATCGTATAAGTTTCGTTTTCGCTCTTCTTCGTATTGCTATTCTTCGTTTTACAGTCAAACTTCGCTACATGGAACCACCTTTCAGAGGAATGTACAAGTGAAGAAATATTATTTTCTAGGTAATTCGTTTACAGTTCGATTAATGATAAACTGGTTTCTCATTCGACGAAATAATGTACTCTCACCAAATTGCATTAGCCAAGTTCAAGTTAGCGAGGTTCGACTGTAGCGTTGTTGTTTTTTGAATATGCAAGCTTAATATGTGACTTAGGATCGACACACAAAACCAAAAAGAACTGTAAATGTTGTTGATGTTGCTTCGATTAGCAAGGTTTTTATTTTGTTTGGTTGTTGTTGGTTTGACTATTTTTGCTCTGTCTCCCTTTGGAACTCAAGCTTTAAAAGCTTTTTTGCAAGCTGTATTTGCTTATAAGAGTGCAGCTGAATTCTCAATACACTGAATCTCAAACGGAGTAGAATATGTACATTTGAATCACTGCAATTTTTAAAATATATAAATCTATGAAAGGGTGTCATCATTCGTAAGCAATCCTACATATTACTTCCAAACAAATCATATTAAAGTTGGCAACAGCCTTTCACGAATAGTAACATAATAACAATAATTGAAGGGACTGTTACCATAGTGTTTTTTTTTCTGAATTGAATTTCAGCAACAACAAAATACTAATTCACACACGCATTTCTCTCAAACTGTAGGGTTGTGCCAGGGTCGATGTTTAGACTATTTTACCGATTTTATCCTCTAGTTATATGCATATTTCATATACCTTTTCATCATCTTACAATAATACATACTCGTATAAGACTATATTTCCTGTTATTATTCAATGATTCCTCGAAGGTCTTCCCTTTCTGGCTATACTTAATTATTCTCGCTCCTTCTTCGGCCCTGACCTTATGCATAACACCTACGAACTACAGCGTCCCAGGCATCCAGCCATCCAGCTGGCGATTCCAATTAATATTCATATATATTAATTATTTCCTCCAACTTTTCACTTTGCCGGGCATGAAAATGATGGTAGGGTGGGGATAGGAAGACAGGGAGAAGAGGAGAGAGAGGCTTCACTGTAGCACAAGTGGGCAAACACCTTAAGCTACTTTTGGAAATGGATTTCATCATCAATTCGGCATCAGCACGAGAGGCAGTCGGAGTCCCCCAGAACAGGCTTCCACATCTTCCGTCGTCGAGTCATCAATAATCGTTGATCCAGCCAGGGCCGTGCCACGCCCACAAGTGTCGCTGACAGTCGCTTAACGGCAACTCCAGATGGCACTGTTGCAGCTCCCCTTTCTTTGCCCTTAGCCTTTGCCATTCCCGCTGCAGTTGCAGTTAAATCATCGCCGGCATTTGCCACACTTGCAACATTCGCATCATCATCGTCTCCCTCCACGGTCCCAGTCTCAGTCCCAGTTCCATTCACATCATCCTTTTCCTCCTGGATTTTCATGTGGGGAAGGGGATTGTATGTTGCCATTGCCATTGCCATTTGACAATTATAAAAGCATTTGACGCTCGCTCTAGCTGCGGATTTGGCCGCCTTTGACATTGTCACAGCCCCCGCTTCGACTGGCAACGGTTGCTGCTGCTGCTGCCCCATCGCTGTTCCTGTCGCTGTTGCTGTCGCTGTCGATTTCTTTGTGTATTGACAGTTGATAATTTGATGGGCCAGCAGCCCTAGCAGACACAAAAGAGCTGTAGCTGCTCCTGGTTCCGCTGCTTGCGTAATCCAGGCACCGAGTGCGTCCCACGGCCACGCCCCCACCAGCTGCCTGTTGATGTGGAGTCTGATCCGAAGTGCTGCCCCGAGCTTCGATGGCCAGACGTGCCAAAAGATTTCATGTGCAGCTGTCGATGCGCCTGATGCACTATTATCCGCTAAAAAGAGACAGACAGACAGCTATGAGAGAGATGGATAGACAGAATGAGAGAGAGACAGACATAGATGGTGATGGCTTAGAACGTTATTGGTTCGTTCTCTTTCGATTCCTTTGTGAAAAGTAAAGTAATAAGAGGGATTTACAGTTTTTCAGGGCTACAATTACTTGATAGAGGGCTACGGCTACCCTAATGAATGGAAGTTTTTTAGTGACTGCTTTTTTTTACGGTCATATCGGTCCTGTAGGTCCGATACAAGTGAAATATAATTTTCAATTCTAGCTGGGCTTGGTACTTCTTTGTATTAGGTTCTAAGTACAATTTACACTGTTTGGGTAGCTTTAGTGATTGTAACTCAAAATTCCTTAATCGTATTTATATGTATTTTCCTGAAAAATCCATTGATTAGATTTTAAAAATGGTTTTATTGGTGGCAGTCGGGCAATCCCCTCTGGCTGCGATTCGCACGCAAATCCATGGGACGATCTCCAACTTGGTGGAGTGCCTGCATTTTGTCGTTGTAGGGCACACAATATAAATTATGTAAATAAAATTGTGCAGCATAAACATTTTACGGGCTGCCACCGCACCGGAGGAAGCCACTGAGGCGGAGCAGGCTTATCGAATCAAATGGTGGGCAAATCAAATTGGTATAAACTAAGTTTAGACATGAAAGATTGTCGCGGAATTGTGGCAGACTGTGCGGGACGGAACCGATGATTGGGGCCCGCGGCACAGATGTGCGGAGTGTGGAGTGTGCGCCAAAGGATTTTCCGCTCTTCCTGTTTTTCCGCATTTTTCCTTTGCGCTTTCCCTTGCAGAGGCTGGGAGAAGTGTTGCCACTTACTTGAGGCAACATTTACTTAACACCAAGCATCAACACCAAGAATAACATGAATGTAAACGCATTGAGCTGAAAATTGTATTTAAAATTGAGTTCAGTTTGCGACTGATGGCAGCGCCATGGACTCGGGGCGTAAACGAGTGTGCAAAATTCTTTCAAACGCAGCGCCCGAAGAGAACTCCAGAGCCAGAGCGGAGCACCGATGCAGATGGACTGGGGAGATTGGATGTCCCGGTTCCAGTTTGTACTCCGTTCCGAACTTTATGCAAATGCATTTTTAACACACAAATACACACACACACGAACCCACTCGAGCCACCGTCTGGGTGAATACTTGAGGCTGTCTTGCTTTTTTGTGGTGCAACTGAATTTGCGATGTATTCTCAATGTTTACTACTGAAATTTGGTGAAATTCAACAGTGCAAAGACTCTCGTGTAATGGAAACGTTCGATGAAAGAGATTAAGGTGCACGGGGAAATAATATATTCATCAGATATCATTTGGTTTTAAATCTTAAAATTACAAATATTTAAAAAACTAGAGAAGTCCCCATTTTCACCTGCAACCAAAAAGGACGATTGGCCGATTAGGTATGCCTTTTGTGAGGATAAGACAGCATTGCACCTGTTATATTAATGCTTTCGCAACACTTATCGTCTTATAAGCTAGGGAATAAATAACATGAACTTTCAAAATGCTTAAATAGTATTTACATATGAATTGGTTTATGCCATCTATGATCTATTTAGATGAAAGATAGTCCCCTAGGTTTCATGAATCTGGCCGAAAGTTTGAACAACTTCTTCGTACTTCTTCTGAAGTCAGAACCGTCAAGATCAAATCACAAGATCGTACAATAAAATCATATTCAATTCCAGTCAAACGTAATAACTAAAAGATAGGCCACAAAGGAATCTCTTTCAACCCAAATTGCAAGGAAAATGAGTAAATTATTGAATTTAGTCAATGGACCATTTACTCGTATAAGTTATTATTTTGTTGGATCAATTATTGTTAATTATTCGACTACTTACCCGAATAGTATGTCAAATATGATTCATTGTGATCCTCGAAGCCTCTCTCGCCATTCGTATGCTCATCGAGCGGATAGTTGTTGATATCGTACGACCTGCCGGAGGCCATTATCCTGGGTCTGTCCTCCTCAATAACGCTCTCCATTTCCTCCTTGAAGATGTCAAAGATATTGGCCGTGCACTTGAGCTAACAACCAGAGAGGAAGAAACTTTATTAGAGTCTGAACAGAACCAATTGGGGAATGTGTCTTGCTTGGGTCTCGCTCTTACCCTCATCTGGCCCTTGAGAAAGTGCTGAGTGGTGACCATGAAATGTATGGCACTTGTAACCGATTCCAGTGTGGTATTCTCCTGTTTCTCAATCTGATACGTCTTGATGTGATGCGGTGGCACCTATGTGAAAGCACAAACACAAGGAGAAGAATGTCAAGTGCGATTCAAACGTGCAGATGCTCCAATTTCCAACAAAATCAATTTATAAATATTTATCAATGGGACAGCTGCAGCCGCCTCTTCGATAGTGCGACCGACCGCCAATGAAGTGTGCTGTGCCCCACAATATGAAAGGAAGAACTATCCCAAAAGCTGACACTTCTACTCATTCCTCCCGCCCAAAAAAGAAAGGGAACCATGCCACAGCACAGGCAAATTTATAACTTATGAATGATGAATAGATTTACGCTTGAGTGATTAACTAGAGCAGAGAGCCCAGAACTATGGCGATGGAAGGACGATGATGATGATGGTGTGATACACCATGATGGTAAGGCGCCAAAGGACATGGCAGAGCTGTGCTGAAGACGAGGCCACTTTGTTTGCGGTGAGTTTAGTTAGAAGTGCCTCTGCAGATACCGTTGCCTGACCCGACCAGCCACCTAGCCATCCATCCACCCATCTATCCACCCAACCATCCACCCACAACTGACAGCACACATGATGGCCTGTTGGGGACGAGGGAACGGAGAGAGGGTAGAGGGGAGAGCGGTGCTCCTGTTGAAATGCGCTCGTTAGCTAAAAGATCAAGTGGCCGCACCCACTGCATGGTGTAGGAAACACTTAAGTGTTGTTTGTGTTAGTTTTCTCTGCATTTTTATCATAAACATACATATGTAAACACATATGTTTGTATATCTATTTTTTAGCTGACTGCTTGTTTTGATAATGATTAAATCTTAAATTGAAGTTGAGACGTTTTTGACGTTTCTGACTAAAATATTTTGCGAGTATTCGTTTCCATGGCTAACAAAAATGGTCTAAAATTTTTGGTAAACATTGTTTTTAGCTTAAACAAAAAATATATATAAATTTTTTTTTTATTTTGTGAAGAAACCATAATGAGCAGTGTATTCCATCTTGGTGGGCGCCTAGTTCTCGGAGACTGTCGTACACAGAAAATACTATGTGTTTTATAAAATATGCCTATATGTTCTTCTGTCTGACACTTAAATGGATTCATACATAAAGCAATCAATTAAATCAAATGCAAATTTGTTCGACTAGAATACTTTGTTTACGGCCTCAGATCTTGAACTCAGATGTTCGTTTTCTATGGAGTCGTTCGACTCAATCGGCAAACCCAACCAACTCTCCCAAAACACACACAGAGAGAGGCCACAAATATGAGTTATGACTGGAGGTGGGGTTTTGACATTGACAACGCATTTACTATACTCCAGCTGCCAGCCAACCCTCGTCGTTCCTCTCCCTCTTCCCCCCAGTAGGGGCAACAATAACACTTCCCGCAGCCGAAAGTCTGGGGAGCTCGTAATGCCCCCGGTGGAGGAACTTCACAGCTCTGTCCCATAAAAACGAAACGAAACGCAAAGGAAAAACTAGCTGACAACCTAAACGTTTCTTGAAAAACCAAACGCAAAATGCCGGGACATGTCAGCCTTTTCTGCACCAGGCTCCCCGATCCCCAGCCCCAGCAACAGCCACTCCATGGACACTCCTCTCCTCTGCGGACACCTGTGCGCAATCATGCGAAGCGGCCTGACAGCAGCTGGGCGAGGACTGGCAGGAGGCAGTGTGACCTCCGTTTGGAGTCGACGGCTGTGGTTGCGGCCATAAAACATCCAGCGCACCAAAGGCGAAAGGCATAAAAACTGACGGCCTATCAAAAAATATATATATCTGAGTGTGGAGAGACAGCTAGAGGGCGGCAGAGAGAGGGGCATGAGTCTAGGCAAATAAAAATGTTGCAGAAGACGAGGAGGAAGAATTAAAACACCCACAAACACACACTCACACAGGTGCCAAAAAGTGTGCAACAAACGAGAAATGAAAAATCACACACTAAACGCTAGAAGATGGGGAAAGCAATGCTCCAACTTTCATGTAAGTACATTTTTCAGGCTTCTTGAAATTGATCGATTGATGATCGAGTAAAATAGGGAGGACTACAAGTGGATTGAGCCGAACAAAATTCGCAAGGGATCAAAAGACAAATATATCAAAACTTATCAAGCTAAACGAGTGTTTGTCGCCTAGTATTTAATACTTTTATTAGAAAGAAGAACAATCATGTCTTTAAATGCTAGAACTTCCCCCTGACACCACAAAAGCATTAGGTTTAATATAGTTATTCATAGAATATTTTCATTAATAAATTAAGGTAAACTTGTAACATGACCACATTTTACGTCACAATAGTACATTACAAATAATAAAAATATATAGTTCAGTTACACATTCCAGTAACCTCCCGTTCAGTCCATCAATCTTTCACACTGTCTTACATGCAAGTACTGTTTAACGAGTTTTACCCGTACATTCATACCCCAATCGAATGCGAGCTCCAACCAAAGTGTCGGCACACAGCAATTTGGCCCCCTCTTTGGCCAATGACTAATTGAAAAACTGCCAGCTATCAATTGAAACCGATCAACCCGTTGGCCCGCCCGCACGCTCACTTTCCTTTGCCGTCTAATTGAAGATAATGGGCGAAATAGGCGTGTCCAGCTAGCCGTCCGGATAGCAGTGGTAAACGAAACCAAAACTTACCACAATACCATTAATAGTCCATGTCAAATTAGCAGCCGGTTTCGAGTATTTAATTGAGCAATTGCCATCGACCAAATCGCCAATGCGATAGCGCGCCTGTATCCCGGTGACCACGGTGTGCTCTTCCGGTAGCTCTGCAAAGAGTGTTCGAGAGAGTGGGGAGTGAGACAAGGAACGGAAATGTAAAATTTGCTTTTGGCGCCAAAAGAGGAGAGAACCGAAACTGAAGCCACCCAGTGCCAGGTTCCAACACGTTTGTTCTAATTAATTTGCTTGCCACGGCCGCAATTTCTGGTTCCCTTCTCTTTCTGGCTCCTTTTTGCACTTTTTAACCCTATACATATTTTGATTGCATATCCCTTTATGGGTGTATGGGAAGGGGCTTTTTTTACTTACCAACCACCTCCATTTCGCCGGACACCATGGCGGTTTGGAATGTGGGCGCCTCAACGGATATTTCGCATGTAAATTTGCCCGAAATATTCAACGGCACCGACTGCAGCACGACATGACTTTGATTCGAAAGGTTGCGCTGTATGGGAAAAGAGAGTAAGAGGAAGAGAGAGAGAGAGAGAAAGAAGGGTCAAAGAAAGTGGTGGAGGTACGGCAAAGAAAGGTACGTGAAAGGAAATGAAGAACGTAATAAAAATTAGTTGGGCGAAAATTGGCTGGACGCGGTGCATAGAAATTGAATATAACCCACCTGCCAAGGCAAAAGTGAAAAGGAACGAAAGAAAAAAGAATTTCGTCTTGGTTATGAATGGCAAAGTGAACAGCGAGTAGGAGGGGCAGGGTGGAGGAGAGGTCCTGCCTGGCTGATGAAAAGTGACTGCAAATTGAGGGTATAAAGGTGAAGAGTTGAATTTAAGGCTGAAGGGGTCGTCTGCCTTTGATTAAGATTTGCTTTGACTCAAAGTGATTTGACTCGTGGTCATGAGTGGGGCTATTCCACGGTCGAAGGGCTTAATCCTCTTCAGAAAATGGTCTTTTACATTTCGAATAGCTCTTCCATGGATCTAACACTTACGAAAAATGTATCCCAACAAATTGATTAATTGATAGAAGAAGATCGAACCTTTTGCAGAAGGTGATACTTTCTCGCAAAACTATTTTAAATATTCCTTACATTCCTCGCTTGACTCGAAGCCATTATCATATTCATTTTGATTATGCGCTTGCCCACAATTTGTGTTGGGCTTAATCTTCATCCACTTGAGCACTGGAATAGTTGCTCATATACTCAATTGGAATATTTCGTACTTGGAGTTTAATCTTTGCCGTGGAAAATGATGAAACCTCATATGGCAATTCACTTAATGAAAATCAAATTTAATAAATTGCATTTAACATGGGGTTTAATATGGCGGCATATATGTCACACTTGCATGAGAGCAGCTAGTGTGGGCGGAGCGGGAGCGGGATCACTCGCTGAAGTTCGTTCGGCTGTTTAACCCAATTTGCTGGCACCGATACCTAATTGGCTCGTGTGCATTTCCACGTAATAATAATAATTAAACTTAAAAACTCTCTCATTATACCCTAGCAGAGGGTAGCGCACACAACATGAAATAATGAATGTCTGAGTCTATAAAAGATATATGAATATTTATCAATCAACTCACAATTAAAATGCTGTGCAATTCTTTGGATCTGAATGTAGGGGAATTGTGCGGAAGGATTTCCGAAATTGATAATATTAATCTTCTCCCAACTCAACACTTGAAAAAACGAGTTCATTTCACAAATCTGCCAGGGTATCTTGAAGTGGGGTCTTTTAGCCCTCACTTCTTGGTCTTCTTCCATATTTGTCGCTGGTCCTTTATGCAATCTGTATATATTGTTTTTTAATGAGCCGCAAGTCAATTGCAAGCGCGACTAATTGGCCACGCCCAACAACTTTTAACGGATTCGTCTACGGATGGACTGGCATAATTACAGCGAGCAGTGGGCAAAAAGTAAGGGAAAATGCTGTTATGGCAGTGGGTGCGAGGGTGGGAGAGGCAGTTGACTGGCAATCAGCCATTATGGATATAATTTACACGCATCTGCAGTAACATGTGCTCTTTATGGAGATAGAGAGGGATGCATGGGGGATGTGTTCCATGTGGTACTCACCTCAACATTGAGACCACTTGTCATGGCGAAGACCTTCATGGCCGGATTCTCCTTGGGCGTGTAGCGATAAAACTCACGCTTACCCTTATACCATTTCACCGAATATAGAGTATCGTTTTCCATATCATAATTACACGTGAACAAGGCATTACTGCCACGTTTCACTGCCTGTGGTATCATTACGGAGACATCCTTGAGTGCCGCAATAAAATCTGCAAATAAAATGAGTTACACTGTAAGTTAAAGACACTCGTACTTATAAGGCAGATGATTCTTGTGATGCTTCAAAAAGATGAATCTATCGTTTCTTAAACGCAATTTTACAAATCGTAGAATCTCTCCACTACATAAAAGAGTTTTGAGTCCTCGCCGTCCCCCTCTGGCGACGCGGGCACACAGGGAAGCTAGTCTATACATAAGATTGAATATTGTCAAAGCAAGGCTGGACAGCATGAGATTTTAATTTCAAGCTGAATTTTCCATTTGTTTCCCCTCAATTTCCATAGAAAATAAGAATACCTTTTCCTATATTATGACAGATTTTTTTTCCCTATGGGACAAACGGTAATGACGCTCAAGTAGGTGGTTCAAATAAATTTCCTAATACTTCAACCATTTTAATCAGTTTTGCAGCAGTTATAATCCTCCTAGCTCTTCCAAGCAATGAAGCCATCTGCCACACGCCAAATAAAACCATTCCCAGTGTAGGTTTGCAACCAAGTCGGCTGAAGAAATTCGTAAACCAAAACCATTATTTTCCCCATCCGTGCAGACGAAATTGAAAGGCAACTTGGTGACGTATGCCGTTTGGTATCCAGTGCCCATCCACCTGGGGGTATGTCAGAAGTCCCATTATCCAGACACGATCAAACGAAGGTCGAACAGGCACAGGCTTTCGGTAATTATTGGAACTGACGACAAGAACTATGTGGTGGAATATGTCTGCCTCGATACCGGAAAGTACCCCAGAAGTAGGTGGACATCTCCCTGCTCAGTTCAGTAATCGAAGACACAATTTTTCAGTTGAGACTGTGGTGTATACAAAAAAGCAGAGTCTTAAGCATTCCGTCATCAAGGAAATTGTGAAAATTCACTCCACAGTCGGCTTGGACTATTCCAAAATCTGGTATTGTCAGGTAGAGTAAATAAAATCGTGAATCTCCACTGGACAAAACATTCCACATTTCAATTAGTGGCGTATTGTTATTATTTTCTACCGAACCAATTTCGTGATGGTACAATAACAAAATTGACCTTAACCGAAGGGGAGAGCGAGAGTCCCCAGCCACTGTCCTGATTAGAAAATTGACCTTTCTACACCGCCACCACTACCCCACCTTCACCCACCCAACCTGTCCGCCTTCACATCCGCCTCTACCTCCACATGAATCCAATTGGATGCTAACTACTATTCCAACCATACCTTTGAAAAGCGAGCAAGCATCTGACCCGACCGCCGGCTTCCGTTGTTGTGCCCCGTTCCGTTCCGCTCCGTTCGCCAATGCTTCATATGACAACACAAAATGTTGCAACAAAGTGCCAGCCGAACTGGTCATCTAGTTCCCTCTATTTCTCGTTTTTCCTTTTGTTTTTCTCTGGGTTTTCACCGCTCATTCGGATGCTCCGCTCAGGGTGTTTGAGCGCGGCATGATGAAGCAATATCTCGATAAAAAAATTTATTTGGTTGTTATAATCGTTTAGTGAGCGATCTTTGATTAATTTTAAAGCCGTGCCATTCGACTGGCATCAAGGTTGCATTGATTCGATCCAGGAGCATTTAAACATTTTATTCACTCTTTCTTATTCTTATTAGTTCTTTCGAATTCCGTTTATAGGTAAGTTCGCCATCGAACCCCCAAGATTCTTTGAAACTATTTTTTGCTGAAATTTTCTTCAATGCCATGATTTTTTCAGGTTTTGTTGCGTTTTTTTTTTTTTTTTTCGGATCTACCTTTGCCCAATGCTTTTGTTTCCCGTATTGACCCATATAACGAGCGAGCATTTTGTTGTACATTTTCTGCCCCAGCTCTGCCCCCCCCACTCGATGTGGCTGCATTTATCGCAATGATGCGAAGGACTAGGGACCAGAAGGTGGAAAAAAATTGTCCTTCAGCTGCACATTGTTGTTTAGCATTGTTGTTGACCTCCCAATTCGAAGCCCTACACTCCATTCCATTCCAGCAAAGAACCCCAGCAAGAACAACAACCATGTCCATGGCATTTTATTTTGTTATAAAAAACTTTTACAATCTACGTTTGATAAGTATTTTAACGGTTTTCTCTACGTACATACATAGATGTGTGTCCCGTCCCCACTGCGAGTGTAATGTAAACCACTGAAAATGAAAATAGCAGTAGCAGGGGAAACTCTTCGTATTATTCACCATCCCAGGGATCCGGGAGGTGAGCAGGTGATGCGGCCAGGTAAAGTTCCATGTCTGCTTTCGGTATTTATCTGTCAGTTTATGTTTACAAATGTCCACTTTTAATGGTTCACCATTTAGCTAGAGGGATGCCCAACCCCAACCCCAACTCCAGCAGAACTGAAATAAAGTGGAGTCTATTGGGCAAAGGGTGACAGAGAGGGTCACCACAGTCAGGCCATGGGCGATGGGAATGACCAGTCTTATCATACGCGTACTCCCTTGCCTGGCAGTTAAGTTATATTGTAGGTAAGGATAGGTTTCTCTCATTTTTTTGTTGCTCTCCCTGTCCTTGCATCGAAAGCTTTTCGTAACCTTGTTGCACTTTTTATTTGTATTTCTTTCATACGGCAAAAACGTTGCCATGACTTTGATAAGTCCCAGTAATGCCGCCAGCAAGCGAAGATTAGGAGTTTGTTGCTCTTGTATAGCCCCTACAGTTCTTGGAGTTTAAGTATCTTTAAGTATCTCTCTATATCGATGTTAAAGTATTTTAAGATCTCCTCCTCAAATTTCTCCGCAACATTTTCTATTCACGATGTATTCGGGGAGTCAGTATTTATTATAAAGTACATAGATTCTTGGACCAGCACAACTCTCTCACAAAGAGAGTATCGCTCCCCATCTCTTCGATTCTCTCTCTTCAGGGCTGACTCTATTCTAGTAAAATACCCCATATGTCGTGTAAGTATACCTCAACGCCAACGTTCTGGCTGGTTTTTTCTAGATTGATGTAGGATAATTTCTTAATTTGCGAATTTCTATTAAAATCAGTTTGAGTTTTGGATAATTATTGGAAATCACTTGTGTGTTCACCAAAATGGATTTTTGTTTAAATTAAAATTGTATTTTCTGCGAGCGAAAATAACAATACCAACATAGTGTTCATTTCTACTAGTTAGTGTTCTGAATTTCGGATTTTTATCCAGTTAATGCCCGCTTATTTAAATATCTAATGCTCTGATTTACTGGCATTATTTCGTTGTTTTGATTTCGTTTTTGGCGAAGCCACTGACCTACGCCAGAGTAAATATTTGCAATAAAACTTTTCAGACAAAATGCATTTAATTTGTGCACATTAACTTATATTAAAAACTGATCAAAAGTTAAGCAGCCAAACAAAGTGCTTGGGCAGACATCCCAGATAAACATTCAGTAGGGATTGTAGCTGGAGCTGGGAATTGGGAATGGGAGGGTGTCAAAAGAAGGTCTCCACCAAGTTGCCTCGTAAGTGGTCCATTGCCACGCTCAATGCGAGGCCCTTCAAAAAATGTATATAAATATATGTATATGCAGAGGCCAGACTCAAAGCAGACTCCAGACCAAGACGCGACCACAGAACTCGACCAGAAAGGGAGGCAGAACGGGAAAGCAGCAACCAACTGATGACGATGGCGATGACGATGACGACGATGGGAGTTGTAACTGACATGGCTGTCAACATGTAGCCAGACCTCGACCATCACCATCACCATCACCATCACCACCTTTCCCATGCCTTTCTCGTTTTGCAGTCATTTCAACTTTGGAATTTCAATAAGAGCCTCTGTCTCGGTGAGCGAAAATGCCGCAGGTGGTAGGCATACGAAAACACAGTACACAGTCTGCAAGGCGGAGAACGGCAGGAAAAGCAAATAATCCAAAAGTAAATACATAAATTAAAAGTGTAAAGGCGAAAAATGTTTAATGCGTGAGTGGATGTGTCGGGATGGACTCAAATGGAAGGGATCGGCTGGAGGGGCTGTAATGGACCAATTGAGAATAAATTCGGTATATTGAATGCGGGACTGTTGCCTTATTTCAAATACATTTTCTTCCAAAGGGGGAGGAGATTTTGAGAAATCTTTATAAATGAATACGCCATACGAATGATGATCAAACCCGAAAACCGATGTACCATATTGTGTGATGGATTTCTTACGTTTATAAGGATAGGTATGATCATCATTGCCTATATGTCGTTGACTAAGACACTCTTAAGTCCATTGAACCTTAGCCCAAAGTCATTTTCGATGGGTCCAATAGCCACTTGTCAAAGTCTAGTCACGAAATGAAGGCAGTGTAAGTCTTATTTTTTTGAAACTAAACGTATCTAACCATTTTTCCGCCCTCCCACTGGAACCACACGCTGGCTGGGGCCCATTTCTCCCGCCCTCTTTCTGGCCATGTTTTTCCATATTTTTGGTTTATTTTTAAACCATTTTTTATCATCAGCTGTCAATAGTTCGGGCAGCTGACCCGCCAAAAGGAGCAGCCAGAAAGCAGTGATGGTGAGGGAGGGAAATCATTACATAAAAATGTTTTATGTTTCGATATTGGAACTTTGACCAGGCAACAGCCAGAAAGAGGAGTCTACTCTGTGTGTTGCTGGTGTTGTTGTGTAACACGCTCCCTGGACTTGGAAGTAGTCCAAACTTGCACGTATAAATACATTTTTGATGCTGATTTTTTGCTGCTTTTTGTTTGTTCCTTTTTTATTTGCTTGCCATAAAAACTAAAAAATCGCCAAATAGAAATAAACGCATTTTTATATGTATCTGTATTTATGAACCTCATAAATATGTCAAATAAATTACGAAACAGTCAAAATATTGTGCTCTGTTTGCCCAGCTCTAGTGTGTGCGAGCTCGTATATGACTATGGGCCAATATTTTCTTTCATTTTTTGAACAGTGCAGGGGGCTTGATTTCGATTTTTTGAACACTTTTATGAGGGTTGGAAAAATGTTGTGTTTAATTTCTATTTAGAAAATGGGCAATTTTGAAATAAAATCATTCATTGTTAATTCGGCTTTAATAGATAAATAATTGGCATTTCTAATTTAGGTTTGTTCCAGATTATTAATTTAAGCTGTGTCATAAATTATTGAAATTTATAATCTTCAGACAAATAATGTTCATGTTTATGCTATTGGAGCATCCTAAGAGAGTCGCACATTTAAAGCGAATTTGATAATATGATATTCAGAATCAAAATCAAAATCAAAAACTCCCAAAACGCAGAACCGCCAACTTGAAAATTGTCCGCTAATTTGGGCTTTTCTTTTATTTTTTTGGTTTTGGCTTTTTTTTTAATGTTATGGTTGTATGTATTTTGTTTTTGGAGTGTCATAAAACTGTGCCGCAAACTTTTCGGTCTCTGCGCCGCAATGCAAAAACAAACACAGATGCAAAAGCTCAGCCCGCAGACGATTTCATTATGGAATAAAGTTGGAAAAAACACTCACATAATGAGTATCCAGAGAGGGCGGGTGAAGCCAAGGGCGAGGGCGAGGGCAAGGCTTAGAGATGAGGGTAGCCGAAAATAGGCGACCCAGCCACCCACACTCCCATACAGGGAAAACCAAAACAGATTTTCGCAGTTTGCTGCATGCCCAAAAATGTTTGTCACTGCACTGCGAAGCACTAACACAGATACTCGCACATGCAATTCACTCACACACACAAAGGAAAATGGCACTTTGTGGTGCTTTTCAAAATGGGGGATGTGTGTTTTTGGGTGGGCGGAGGCGAACCGCTCTGTGCTGGGGCTATTAAATAAACATGCAAATTATTGCGCAATTTTTGATTACGATTTTTCAACAAGGGGAGGCATCATCCCGACCCGCACGCCTGCACGCCTGCACCGCCAACCCCCAATAACAGCAGCACTCTCTCTCCTGCATATTTGTATATGTAAATCGGCATCAGTCGTAGCCACCAACCCACAGAACCATTGTATCGGGACCGTGTCCTCCCCTGCAATCTTTGCATGCATTCAACGCCTATTTTGCATACAAATTTTATTATTATTGTATTGAATTCGAGCCCTGACAATACCCGCTCTTTTCCAGCCCTCCAAAATGCCCTTTTTTGTTGTGTTTGGTCTGGTTTTTTCGAACCAAAATACGTTTTTTGTTGTATTTTGCATGGTTTTCGCTATTCAGGTTTGCCTATATTTTTTTTGGAATTATGTTAAATGAAAATCTGTGCAATTTTTCTCATGACACTTGTTCGTTGTCATGTTTTTCCTTTATGCATTGGGGGCAATCATAGGAGGGAGTGTTTCGGTACTGGAAAATACCCGTACAACAGGATTGAATGTGTGAACGAAAAGGATATGTTGGGAAATATTGGATCATCTATGTCAAAGATACTTCCTGAAATTGTAAATGTTTTAATATTACAAATTGGTTATTTGAAATGCGGATAGGGATTCGAATCGATCCCACATGAATACTGGCATGCTGAAAAATTTCGGTTGTAGGGACTATAAAGTATCACTATAATATCAGCTTTTCTATTTATTGATAATTAAGTCAGTTATATCTTTTAGTTCGAAGTCCACTTAAGGGCTCCTGAGCTAAGTCTAGCTTAAAATTATTTAGTAATACCTATTTGTATGAATTTATTAAAAGTAATATTTCTCCTTATGACGAATGTTTTCCCCATGTGGCTGGATGCTTCATTATTTTCCCATTTATCAAACCACAAGCAACGAAAACCAGGCAACAACTTATCATAATGCGAGTGTAAAAAAAAACTGAAAGAGAAACAGCAGAATAAATGATCTTTAATGACAAATCAGAAAGAAATCTATATCTACGATATGATGTGTTGAAAAATATGATAAAAGGAAATTCAGGGAAAGCCTGTCAAACAAAGAGAGAGCAAAAGAAAAATTCAAAGACTATTTGGTCATGCATTTGACATGTCATCTCCAGGACCAGAGCAAGAGGGCGGCCACGGAGCGGATGGATGGTTGGGGGTGGTTGGGTGGTCGGGTGTTTGGAGCGAGCGACTACAAAAGCAGGCCAGGGTATAGACGTAAGGACTCTGTGCATGGCATTCATTTGGGTTTTGCATGAGTGTCTGTGTGTCGCCCTCCGAGTGTGCCTGTATTTGTAGGCGACCGCCAAAGCGTCGCCAGAAGCACCATCGCACATGGCAACAACAAGACCCAAAGTTCGACCCCCCACCCCCAGGAGCACTTCATCGGTCGCAAAGAACTTTCGGGAAAAACTCATTTCCATTGATATGCAATGAGCGAGCAAGGAGCCAGGCGCTGGACGATGGGAGCTACGGATGAGGCAATGGCTTCGGAAGGCCTTAACGCTCTTCTGTCATTGGGAACTTTTTTGTAAAACTTTGAGAGGTCTTTGTCTACTTATTGCATGTGAAAGGGTATGCCGGAAACTGAGAGGATCGCCGAAATAATTCAACATATAATGGAATATGTTTATATTAAAACATTCTGTTCGTTCATTACGATCTGCAGCCATTTCAGTTCATAGCTATGTCTGGTACAAGATCTCCATTTGTGCATGATATTCCTGTCGCTCTTGACACATGTACGAGTATATTTTTTGTAGTCTGACTTGGTGTGACATTTTCGTATACCCATTCACTCCCTGGTGACCCAACACAATTGGTTCTCAGTTAAAAATGTTTCTGTTTGTTCTCCCATTTTATTCCGCCTGTCGTGGGGAGTGCAGTAGAGTGGAGTGGTCTGGATGACAAGTGGACAGGGCTTGGGGTGTGCAACGTGGCAAATATAGACATAAACGGTCTGTCTCTGACTGTGCTCCCATGTGTGTGTGCGAGAGTGTGTCCACCACCTGACAGACAACAGTTGCTGAAAGCCCGCATGCAAAATGCATAGATACAAATATACTTTTTGCCTTTCCCCGCTCGGTTTCCGTTACCAGAAATCTTGCATGGCCAGCTGCAATTGCAGGTGATGGATCGATTTGTTTGGCCCCCATCCTCATCACCATCCCCATACCATCCCGACCCACACCCCTCGACTTTTGCATAAATTAAAACTCATATTTCTTGTAAATATTTGCTGCGAAAAACGATTTCTTCCATATGCACTTTTAGAATTCGTATTGCAAGTGGGATCCCATGGATTCTTCAACAACTGCTAACCACTTTTTCAAATGTTTGCAGAGATTGGACATGGGCATGACATTTTTCGGAGACTGGAGATTGGAGCTTCAAATGTGTGTCTACTTAGTGAAAAAGGAGTGTCAGGCCGTAATAAAACCATCTTCAGAAATAATTTCATTTCAATGATACAAAATCAATTTGTTGGAATGTACTTTTTACATGGCCTAGTAAGTGAGTGGTAGTTCTTAAAACGTTCCTTAAAATGTTCACTAAACACCAATAGGAACTACTCAACCATGCCTCGACTGAAAGTATTCTCCATCTCTCTTAAAAAAAAGAGAAAGAAAAGAAATAAAATACCCAAGGTAAAGGTCAATACTGATGACATCTTTTGCGGTTATGCATCTAAGGTCTGTTCCTTTTTCCTTCGCGATTATAAAAATAATAACTACTTCTCATTGACTGCATTAAATTTATAACTTCTTCAACCTTTTTATTGCCATGAAAATATTTTTAGTTGGCTACCAAAACTTGCGCTCTTGTCTATTAAAAAGTTTTCCCTCCTCTGATTAAATTTTAAATTTTGTGTCAGAGTTCGTTACTGAATTGTGTAAAATGGAAATCGTAAACTGTGACTGGACTGCCACAAAGTTATTAACAAAAGAGCGCGTATAAAAGCCATGATTGGCTGTCTATCGGTGGTGGCCCGCTCTTCTGGTGGCTCTTCTGGTTCCCGTCAATGATTCTTTCTCCATTTCTGAACCATTTCTGTGGCCATCCGAGAGTTTTTACAATGACGGTAACTATATGCGATGTATGCTATATATACATATATTCATATAGGTATATGCTCTGTTACTTGCCCAGACATTGGGACGTCAAACAAACCAATTTTCGGTGTTTTTCCAATAACGTGTCCCAGGCACTCCCTTCTGGACCTTCTGTCCGTCGCGTCGCATCGTATTCTGTTGTGCTTTTAACTGTGAACTGAAAATTGTTGGCTTCCATTTTTTGTTCTGCTACCCCTAGCCCTAAAGGATGACAGGATGAAGTGGGGATTGGAATGGGGATGCGGATGGGGATGGGGGTGGGGGTGGGGCTGGTCTTTTGGTAACAGCTGTGCTGTTAAAAATCGAAACGAAGTCTGACTCTTTGGCCAGACTGAGCGTTCTTAATTAAGGCATTCTGATAGAGAACTCCGCTCCATGGCCGACAATGAACAATAAAGGACTGCAACTTTTTCCTGTCGGCTGTCCACCTTTTTGTCCCCGTCGATATTGTTACTGCTCCTTTTTTAATGGACAGTTTACCCATTTGCGTATTGCCTAACCAAAAAACCAAAAAGCTGAAAAAAGAAAACTGGAACAGAGGTAAATATCAGGTTGCCAGAGTCCCAAAATATCAATTTATCTTTAGTCCGGCAGCGGAACAGTGCCCAGGAGACTGGTGCATGCCTAGCATGCGAAGTGGGAGTGGACCTCAGTGCTCAGAACTGTAGAACTCCTGTGGCACGTAATGCTGCAATTTTTCAAAAAAACGAAACGAAGAAGCAGGAAACGAAACCAGAAACCTGCTGCTGCTGCTGCTGGAGAGGAGCGTCTTGTTTATGCAATGACGACGCATAAGTAGCAAGTTGATTTCGGTTAGCTTTCGGTTCGGTATGGAAAACTGTCTGAAACAAAATAAATTACAAAACAATGTTGCCGAGTGGTGGGGGGAGAAGTCTACGCCTCTCCTAATGCCAAGTTCTGGCTGCAATTTGAGATGCTGTCTGCCATTTTATAGCACCTTGCTATCATTGTTTTTGCTTCTGCTGCTGCTTCTGCTGCTACTTGACATGCTGGCATCTTTCGGATCTGTGGACACTATAATCTGGGGAAATGTATGATGAGGGCAGGAACAGACAGACAGATAGATAGATACGATACTCGTACCTTCGAATACCTTTTTTGTTCAGGCATGTTGTATATTTTCCTAACGCCACTCAAATAGAGCATCTTTTGGGATTATTGATTGCTCGTTGGGTAAAGTTGATTGTTTGACGTTAACATTATAAAGTTTACAGGTGAGTTGGGGATATTCAGATGTTACAGAGTGAATAATCAGATTAAGATATAGAATATACATATGTGAAACTATTATCGATAGCAAGAACAATCTCATGCACTTTCCACTACAGTTCTATCTTTTGTATATGTCAGACAATTTTAATCTCATAATAACCTACATATTGATTTCCATCTCACTTTGCATTCCATTAACATTTCAAATCAAAATTCAGCACAAAACTTTGCATGTCTCTGTCATAGCTGAATCCTTTTTCCAAGCCAAGGACCAGGAGCCGGCAGAAACCACAAGCTTGGCATGGCCTTGCCTTGTTTTCCCATTTTAATTGATTGTAGCGACTTGATTTATAACATTACTATTTTGTTTGGACTGGGCTCTCGTTGATATATGTAAATATGGTTGATTTATTGGCGGCCAAGGCTATTTTCTAATTGTGTAAATGTTTTGGTTTTTGTTTGACTTGGATCATCGATTGGCCATATATCATCTGACCCCGGGGTTTGGGCTGAAGCTGAGTTGACCATTTACGCATTTATCAAAAAGCAAATCGTAAATTTCAAAGAAAGAAATCCACAAATGAGCTGTCAAATGCAAAATTTTGTACAGCTTTGCTGTGAGTACCTTTCTCTGAGAAGAAGGAAATGTGGCTTGGACATTATTACGCATTCGACGCATTTGTCGGCCCCACACAGCGCATCCCACATGACAACCACAACTAGGCCTACAGCATTTTCCTGTACTACGAGTAGTTCACTTTCATTTCCAAGACCTTTTGACACCAGTTCCACCCATTGTCCTTGTTCTACACTCTTGGCATTTTGGGCTCTGGTTTGGTTGGGTTCTGGGTCTGCTTTTGTATTAATTGCTGTGACATATTTAAGTTGAGATTTTATTGTTCTCTGTCCCTCGGAAGGAGATTTCTTTCTTTGTCTTGTGCCATGGGATATGTGTGCCTGTGTGTCGGTGCGTCGGAGTGTCGGTGTGTCTGTGTGTTGTGCCTCGTCCAAATTGATTGAATTTACTACTTAAGTCAAGCTACAGAGGGACCGACCCCAAAGCAAAGCAAAGGCAGCTGTCTAAGGCAGCCCTGCACTGGCCATAAAGACTGTCGAGAGGGGAGCTGCTGCACAGTGGTTCATTGCAATTGGCACATGTGACTAAGGATGGTGAAAGGGTTTTATCTTGACTAATTTGTTCAGATAGGAGTCCATAAGTCGTTAGGAATATTACGATATGAAGCATGGGTTTCTTGCTGTATATTGTCCCACTGTACTATCAAAGGGGGAATGGGATGGAAGCTTTAGAGACCAGGCAGAACATTTCATTTGAAATCCGCAAGGCAAAAGCCAGCTAGGATTTGTAATGAAGATATATAGACACGCACACACCAACAAGACATACACACACCAAAGCCACACCGCATCACACCATAGACACAGATACTCCTCTAACCCTCACACTCCCACATATACACATGTCTGACTCAAATCACTTAGTTTCGCATTACAAAGCTATCCTGACGAAGGGGGCAGACTCCTTTCGGCTTCTGCTTGTGTGATTCTGCGCCTGATACTCATCGAACATATAAATTAATGAATTCGATGCTTATCAATAGTCAGCCAACAACAAGAAGTGTGTCCTTCTGTCTATTAGTTTGTTAGCTTTTTTTTCTGTTTCTGTTCCTGGTCCTGGTCCTGTTCCCGCTCTGTGTTATTTGTCTTGTTGCCTTAGCTCGGGCCGTGATTATGTTCAAGTGACTGAGATTTGCACTGTCCTTCAGACCCATCCGTCCATCTATCCGTCCGCCCGTACAGTTGTCTAACTTAAAGTCAACAAGAACAAGAAGGCTTCGGCGATTCGGTTTCCTTTGCTCACATTTGTCTTGTTCGCATTTATTATGGAACATTCATTTGATAAAAGACTTTGGCTTTGCCCTTTCAATCATCCCATTGTTCTCTGCAGGCTTATGCCCTTGGGTCTGTCCGTCCTCCCACCATTCTTTTGGTTCGTGGGGGATTTGTAATTCGGTTTTGATAAGCAGGAAAAGCTTTAACTGTATCGTCTGTCGGGTATCTGTTATCCACGAGTGGCTCCGCGTCAGACGAGTCTTTATTTTGGCATTAGGCATATTTTGGTGGAAATCTGATTACGATGAGCAGTGCGGGAAATCGCGCCAAATCGGAGATAGTTTGGCTGGGCATTGAACAAAATGGAAGTGGAAAAGTAAAATTTATAATAAAGCATACCCTAGCTACAATGAACATCCCTGTCTCCTTCAATTTGGTCAGATTAAGCATCGATATTTCGTATAAACTAATTACTAGGAATAACCGGAAGTTGTAAGGGAGAGGGAGAGAGACAAACCAACTTGAGTTTTTAATTTCAATGAATGTCTCACATGCCAGTTCGGCCAGCAAACATTCTAGGGCTCGTAATTCATCCAATGTTTGCGTTGACCACCTAATGCACTCCTCCTGCGAATACCTTCCCAGTCTCTGGATCCAACCAGAAGGGTGATAAACGATAGGCTAACCACACACTGAAGGACCACACCATGTCCCCATTCATAGTAATTTTAAAATGCAGTTATGCATGATTTTGACGCAATCGCCTGCAAAATCGAGCCAGAGGAGGAGGTGGTGGAGAAGAGGTAGCAATGACAGGAAAGGAATGGTCGGACAGTGTGGTAAGGAAGGATGGGCACTGAAACTGCAGCTGGACAAGGCACATCCTGAAGCCTGGCAGCTGAATAGAGAGGCAATAAACTTGGGCTGCTTTGAGCTGGGAACTGGGAGCTGGGAGGTGGAACTGTTCTGGTAGGCAAATTCAAAGAAATCCAAATCGGATTCTCATCAAAATGCAATAAGTGGCCCCGTAGATTTGCGTTTTCTGTGCCCAGTGGCATATCTCGACAAAAACAGGAGGTGAGACCGGGCAGAAGAGAACTTCATTTGAATTTATGGTATGACAATCTTAAAGCGGAGCAAAAGAGATGATTCGAATATGGCGACGCACTCACATTATTAGTTCATTGAGTCAAGAACTTTGTCGCTGATTGATTCTCTACCCCCCAAAAACAAACCGAACATCCGAAACATCCGAATGCGAGAAAACTTTCTGCGAACTGCCATAATTTCTTAATCTACATCAACTGTTGACAGTTTTATTAAAAAAATTTTCACATCTGACATGCCAAATGTGAGCAAATGAACAGGAAACGGAAGCCATGCGACAAAAGCAACTCAGAAGAAGAAAGAAACAAGAAGAAGCTGTAAAAGGCGAAAGAATGAGACGAAACCCGAAAACAACTCAAAAGATGTGTAAATTTGTTCGGTGCAAGTGCCAAATGTCACTCGGATTTGTGTACGAGGGTTTCTGGTGGCCAGCAGCGAACAGAACATATCGAAAAGTAGCCAAGGATTCCTGGGAGAAGAGAATCCAGCAGCCGTTGCTTCTTTTCGAGTATCGATGTGGCCCGTGGATGTAGAAATGAGAAAAGTTTTTGCCTTCTGGCCTGTTGTGGGGGAGGACCACCACGGACCGGCACAGACCGATGGCATTTATTTTATATTTGTAGCAACTTTTTCGGGGTGAAATTTAGTTTAGTAATCAAAGCAAGAATTTGTCGACGGTGCCGCTGGATGCGGTGGGGCGGCTCCCCCAAATCTCCAGAAATTTGTTTGTTTTCGTGCGGAGGCATAAAGGACATCATAAGGGAAAGCAGCGAAGAAAAAAAGCAACCGAAACTAATGTAATGGAAATTCGAAATTATTGAAAATAAATGAAAACAAATAAATATTCCGTGAGCATTTTATGGTCCAGGAGATGATGTTCGCTTCTTGGGAGGCGATGGACCAAGGCGTCGACTGTCTCTCCTTTGGGCCTGCTGCTTATTTATCCACTCCAGGGGATAAACGTCTAATATGCAGAGGGTACATTGGCTGGCTAATCAAATTTGTAAGGCTGAGGCTTTGGTTACTAGCACACAATATTTTGAATTTGAGAATTCAATTTATTATTTGCAATAAATTTAAGATATCTGGATCTTTTCACGTTCTTTCCACCAAGTTCTTTTACACCAATAAATACTGAAACATATATTAAAGGTTGAATGGATCGGCTATATCTTCTTTCCATGTTAAACTTCACTTCTATAGCTTCTTGTTACCGGACTACTTCCATTGTCCTGGATGTCCATGGAAAGTGTATTTTAATTATGGTTTTGGTTCCGCGATCTCCGCTAATTTCTCCTTCCATGTCTCGCTTAATGGCGTGTAAGTGTACAAATTGCCTAGATTAGTGCCTAAATTAAAAGTGAAATTGAAATAAATTAAATATTTGCCCAGCCATACAAACACACACACACACACCAGTCCCCAAAATCGAGAGCATTCTGTGAGCCACTTAAATACATTTTTCGTTTGTTTTTTAGAGGCGTTGGGGAATTTATGAGCATTTCGGGGGTTCTTCGTTTTCTCTATTCCATTTGTTTTCGGCCAAGGCAGCAGGAGGAGACAATATTAAGGACGTGGATGTGGGGTGGGAGAAGTGTTTATTATTTGCTGAGAAAATCAATTAGCGCAAATTTTAAAGCATTTTATGGCAACTCCCCCTCGGTTTTTGCTTTTGCCTGATTTTAATAGAGAATCAAATGCATAATTTTCAGAATTACTTACTTATGAAATGTAGAGCGTTGCCGAGTCTTTGTTTGGATTACTGAGGATTTTTATGTATTTTACAAGTACATTCAGTGGAATACATTTATGTTGGGGATTACCCGAATTTTTTCTTAGATATTTCATTTGTTTTTTGAGGCCTACAACCAGGACGAGAATATGCAGCAAAGAATATTGCAGCAGACAAATGCATGCCCCCAAATACCCCCAACTCTTCTTGAGGACACTGATTTTCCATTCATTGCTCCCAGGTCCTTAATTTCTTGTGCGCTTCCCACGAGAAAGCGAACTAATCAGATCGAGAATGGTCTGCTGCAAATGCTAATAAGTTCTCATTGCATTTTCAACCCATTTGAGATGTAATCGAGAAACTTTAAGTTTAATGCAAGATTTAACATCCTTTTCCTGCCGCTGATGATGGTTGCCGCAGGGATAAATGTTTATGTTATGACATGTTTTAAATTTTCAGGTGCATTAGTGCAAAGTGCTTTTCCCCCGCCGAAAAAGATGTGAGAGAATGGCGGTGAAAAATGTCTGCGAATTGTGTGCTGAGCGAGACGAAGAGCTAAAATGCTCTAACACTTTCCATCTTTTTCCCATCTCCTTCTTTCATTTTTATTTCTTTTTTTGCCTTTATGCGGTGGCTGCCTGCATGTGTGTGACTGTATAGCGTTTACCACCTGACACCCGACATTACAAATTTGAGAGAGCTCTGAAATTTCGAAGTTAGTTCGAAAAGGGATTCTGGGTGAATGATTATTACGATACAAAAAATTCAGAGAATTAAATTCTAAATTAATTGTCAGTCTCTTAGAGTGCGCTTTGTTCAATCTGAAATATCTTGAACTCAATGAACGTATAAGATTCTCAATTTAAATATATGTATAAATCGTTTATTTCAATATTTTTCAGCTAAAAATTTGAAAACGAAAACGCTTGAATACCGCTTCTTCTACTCAAATTGCCAGCGACACTTTTGTCGCCAATTCCGTGGATCCTGGAGCTCCAGGTCTGTGTCTGTGTGTGACAGTATGTAGTGGTTAAAATTTAGCACAACATTCCTCCAGATGCACCTGCTATAGTTTCAGCCAAGCCCAACTCTCTCCTCCCACTCCCACTCCCTCTCCACCTGCCACGCATTAAGGCCCCTTTGCCATGGCGCAAAATGCAATTTATACATTTCCGTTAAGCAAGCGAAATTCCTACAATATTTTTTCGTCTTCTCTCCTCTTTGCCTCTCTGTTGTGCTCTGTCTCGACATGTTTTTGCTTTTAGCGGAACGCTATACGGAAACAATAACAATGTGGCCATGCTGTGCCCCCATACACCACACACCTAGGCCCTCCATCACTCACCCTCTCCGGCCACGAACCTCTTTTAGTTTGACATAAATAAGACCCCTCCACTTTGAACTAATTAAAATGGTTTCTAAGGGCATCCGGAAGTTTCATAAAGCAACGAAGTACTGGGTACAATGGCAAATCGGATTGGGTAATTTATGGGCATAGGCCGCGCCGCGCCGCTCCGCGCCTTTTGTCAAACGCTTTTCCACTTCTTTTTTGCATCTGTGCTCTGAGTAATCAAGGAAAAATATTTAATTTTCCAAATCAATAAACACGCTGATTGCATTGCCCGACAATTGGCATCGACATCGGCATCGTCATCGGTGGAATGGGAGGCAATAAATCTGGGCATGTGTAAGAGATGCTTTGGTATTTATTTGTTAAAATCGTGGAAGGGGGCCTCGAGTACTTCCTAGTTATTCGTGGTCAACGGAAGAAGACAAACTGTCAGCTTGCATGACCAGAAGAGGACGCTAAAGTCAAGGGAGTGGCACACAAAAATAATTGAATTCCCCAAATGCCAAAGTGGAATTTTAATTTGAACTCGACACTTCCTACGTAGGTCGCCCTGAAGCCCCCAAACTCCCTGAATTGTTGCCACTGATTGCTGATCAGTATGCAAAATGTGTGCGTGCTAAAATCAGCGCAAAAAAAGAGCCTCGAATGGGGGTGGTAGAAGTGGAAGGTCGGGGACAGAACCAGAGCCAGACATTGTCACACGTACTTCCATCGCTCCCCTCGAATTGATGTCTTAGAAAATTAGCAAACGCCTTTTTGCAAAGTGCCGTCTCTCCTTTCGTGACTTGGCATTGTCGACACCTTTTTTTGCTCTTTCCGCTCTTCAATTTCCGACTTCCCCGCTCCTGTGAGAATGCAATGCATTATTTTATTGCAATCCCCGAATGAATGGGATACCATTTGTTTCACTGGCAAATCTCATTTAATTTTTGGAAAACAGATCAGAATCGATTTGATTCGGTTGTGCACCTGACGGTATGCTCTATTCTGCTTAAATTTTCATTTAGTATAATTTCGAAAGGGCTACAAGAAGTAATGCTTTGAAGATGGTAAATAATATAAGGCTTACTTATGCTCCATTTATTGAAAATAATGGAAATCGTTTTTGTTAAGTGTCTATTCGGATTTCTCTATACATGATCCACGAAATAACCATTAAAACCATGACACCAGCTACTAGTATCATAGTGTGTTCGCTAGTCGAGACGGTCAACAGCAGTGCATTCATTTTTATTTAATCCTTTTTGGTATTTATTTTTTAATATTTTTCAAATTTTTTGTGCTACTGGCCGAGAACAAACTTTTCACTACATAAAATATACTTTTCGCCAGGATGTTGGGTCCACAGGATTTTTATCGCCCAACACAAAAGCGACCGCCATTTTGGTTTAAAGTAATGTTAGCTCCGTCTCTGTCCCTATCTCTTTCTCTCTCTATCCGTCTGTCTCTGTCTCTCTCTATCTTTTTTACTATAGCATCTGTATCTGTCTCAGTATAGTGGCATTTATAAACGCATACATATGCATGAGATCATAAAGATTGTGACTGTGTCCGTGGGTGTATGTGCATTTTGTGAGTGCAATGCATTTGTCATATATGTAAAAAAAACTCAAAG